>NC_057864.1:495362548-495726715 GCF_019393635.1 Dromiciops gliroides | reverse complement strand
CTCCTCCCCCTCCTCGCTCCCCCTCCTCCCCCCTCCCTCCTCCTCCCCCTCCTCCTCCCCCTCCTCCTCCCCCCTCCTCCCCTCCACCCTCCTCCTCCCCTCCTCCTCCCCCTCCTCCTCCCCCTCCTCCTCCCCCTCCTCCCCGAACCAAAAATTTCCCCTTAAGAAGGATGGGCAAGAGGCACTGGCGATGTCTGTCTTTCCTTCCTGCGAGCCACATACGGCAGGACCCCTTGGAGACAGACATAACGGAGACAAATGCCCCTGACCCTCACATAGAGAGAGAGAGTGTTTATCAAGTGCTGGCTAGGTGACAGGCCCTGTACTAGGCGCCAAGGAGAGCCCCTGCCCTCCTGAAGCTTAGAGTCTGATCCACTGATCCATGTCAGGGAGCAGGAAAGCTGGATGGGAAGTGAGGGGTGGAGGGGGGCGAGCCTGTGGTGGGAAGGGCATCATGGCTGGGCCTTCTCCTGCCATGGAAAGACAGATCATCCCCTCGGCCTAGGGCAGCCCCCTCATTTCACAGAGGAAGAAACTGAGGCCCAGAGAGGGGAGAAGATGTGCCCAGGGTCTCACTACTACAGGAAACACTCGGTATTCAAGCCAGAATTTAACCCCAGCTCCCGTGACAACCCTCCACTACTTGTTTCCCTGCTAGCATGCCTGGCTGAATTGATGGGGGGGGGGTTCCTTCCTTTTTCTGAGTCCTGCCCCTCCTTGGCTTATCGAGCTGGAACTCGGGATAGCAGAATAAGTTATGTTGGCATCCAGTTAGAGACCTCCCCAAGTCTGAGTGAGGCCTGAGCATGGCCACAGAGGCACGCTAGACAGAAGGATAAATACCATTGGGCAGCATCCCGATGGCAAGGACCAAGACAAGAGGCCGTGGACAGGCCCATTTAGTACCAGCAAAGTCCCCTGTTGAGACCCCTTCCTTTCCTGGCAGCAGCCACAGGCCTCTCCCTCAGCTGCCCCTCAGGGCTGGGGGTCCCCAGGAACCGCTGGCACTGGGGCTGCGTTCCTTCAGCTATGGAGATGATGGCTCCTCATGGGCCTGCCCTGCTGGGCCTCTCTTTGCAGCAGCTGCCACTGGTCTAAAACTGAGGAGTAGCCTGCTGCTCACCATTTATCGCCTGCATGTATCATCACACAGGCTTGCATCTTGGGCTCCTGATGGCATCGCCATTGATGGTGAGGACCAGTGTCCTCACACGGGGTGGCCCAGAGCAGTGCCTCGCACGGCCTCGCACAGCGTAGATGCACAAGCATCCTCGTCAGCCGATCGAGAATTGTTCTTTGCTGGTGTTGTGCTGAACATTGCAAGGCCTGATCTTCTCCCTGACCTATATGATGCTGACTCTGTCACTTCCACATTATCACATGGGAAGTCAGAACATTTCTCCTCCCCAGAGTTGGCAAGGGAAGTGGTTTTCCAAGCGAACCTTATTCGTGACTGCTCCACAGCTGTCAGGGCCCAGTGGGTGAATTCAAGGCAGAGCTGAGCTGAGGACGCCCCCTGCTCACCTCCTCCTTCTTCTTGGGTGGGATGTGAGGCCTGAGATGCGGGAGGTCCTGTTCTGATCAAGACAGCCATGAATTCCTTGTTTTTTGAAAATAAGTTCTTACTGATATTTTCTGTTGCTCACATCACCATAGTTAGCCCAAATATCCCCCCCTCCCCTCCCATATGACAAATGGTGGTTTTTGGAGAAAAAAAAACAACAGTTCAACTGATGGGGACATTGAAAAAGTCAGAAAAACCTGTGCTCTGTGGGCCTCTGTGGGCCTCCCACCTCCAGGAGGGCCGGGGGGAGGGCCTTCTCATCTCTCTCCACTCAAGGCCTACTGGGTCTCTGTGGTTACTGCATGGCTCGCTTTGCTGGCTCTGCATCAATTCATAGAGATCTTTCCAAGCATCTCTATATCCATCACACACACCATTTCTTAGAGCCCAGTAATAATAGTCCATCCCATTCATGCACCACAACTTATTTAGCCATTCCACAATTGATGGGCATCTACTCTGTTTCACAAAAAGTGCAGCTATAAATATTTGGAATAAATAGGGACTTTCCCATTGGAGGTATAAAGCAGTGTCACTTAATTTGCATAATCCCAAATTGCTTTCCAAGATGGTGGTATAGCTTCACAACTCCACCAACAATGTATCAGTATGTCTGTCATTCTGTAACTTGTCCAACATGGATCATTGGCACTTTCACCAACTAGCAGGGTGTGAGGTGAGAGTATTCTTTATAAATTTGGGGCTGGCTCTCTGGGTGAGGGAAGTTGCTTGCAGATGGGGGTGCCATACTGGACAAGAAGCTTCCTGATCACAAGGGCCCCGTAGCTGTGGTTTTGCCAACAACAAAAGGCTAAGGAGGGGAAACATAAGCGGCAGACACTGAGCGATGCAGCTGAAGGCGATTGTGTTCCAGGGACACAGATGCACAGGCTTCTGTAGATGGATACACAGAGTGCAGGCGCCTCAGAGCTGTTGGCCAGAGGGATGGATGCCCTTGCTTGGCTTTCCCCACGGCTCCCTTGGACCCTCCTGCCTTGTCACCATGTGCAATTTCTACATTGGAGGGGCTGGTGGGGTACCCCAGTCACAAAATGCCAATCCCCCCACAGACCCCGAGGGAAACAACACTGCCCTTGGCTCTAGGAGAGCCCGGTGGTCAGCGCTGTGAGCCTGCCTTTTGACAAGAGCTTCCCCTCTCCAGCTTCTGTTTGTCAAATGAGAGCAGTGAGCCAGAGGGCCTTGGGGAACCCTGCCGGCTCTCCCTCTGCTCAGCTCACTCTGCACACCACTTCCTGGGAGCCTTCCCAGATTTTCTGAGACAGCTCCTTTTACCACGACCTGTAATAATGATATTGCATTAGGCCCACGTACCATGATTTGTTCAATTTTCCTCCAACTGTGGGGCAACTTCTTTGACACCACACACACGCACACACACACACACACACACACACACACACCACGCATACTCATACAACTATGTACATGTACACACCCCCTACACACCACACTCCTGTACACATGTACACACATCTATACTCGTACACATAAGCACATTGTGCATACCCCGCCACACTATCATACTCACACACATGTGCACACACATACTCAAACACACAGGTGCACAATACTTACACACATTGGTATACACTCAAATTCACATGCATACACTCAAACATACATGTATGCACAGACATACACATACACTTACACACACCTGCACACAGAGTTACCATAAATATTCTTTTCCAGATGGGTCCTTTTCCTCTGATCTTGCTGGAGGCCGGGCTTAGCAGGGATCTCACTTTTGGACCTAGCTCCAGACTGGGCAGAACCTCCAAAGCGTCTCCTGTTTGCTTCTCTAATTCTTGAGCCTCAGAGAATGTCGTCACAGGGAGTTGGTAGCTTGGGTGTCTTCCTGGGGAGCAGCTTGTTCATGCTGTGGGTCAGGTGTTATCTTCTGGGCTTCTCTTTCCAAGGCCTCCAATCTGGGCTGACGTCAGGGTGAGGCTCCAGGGGCTCTGACTTCTTCCTGACATGGTCACAGGCACCACAGCCAGCTAATGAGAGCTGGGCAGAGTGCCCCCGGCTCAGGATCAAGTCTTTCTTCCTTAACTCCAGTGTCCCCAAAGAGATCAAAACTTTCTGCTTCAGAAAACAATCTAGTTTAGAATCAGAAGCCTTAGTTATTCTCAGAGGGGCAGCTAGGGGACATGGTGGATAGAGTCTGGGCCTGGAGTCAGGAAGACCTGAATTCAAATGTGACCTCAGACATTCACTGGGTGACCCTGGGCAAGTCACTTCACTCTATTGGCCTCAGTTTCCTCACTTGCAAAGTGAGCTAGAGAAGGAAATGGCAAACCACTCCTTGCCAAGAAAACCCCAAAGGCAGAGTCAGATACGACTGAAGAAGAAGAAGCAGCTCTTCTCAAGATCCCCCCTTTCACAGGGGGGCTGACAGGTAGGACCAGTGTTCTCCACAGCTGCTTGCCTGCCTTTATTAGTCAGTCTATCAGTAGCAAATCCTGCTTGTTTTGGTCCCGTATCATAGCCAGTAACAACAAGCCATTTCTTTGGGTTACTGTTGATGGGCCCAATTCAGCCACTCTCGACTTGTTTAGAAGAGGGGTCTCCTTCAGGGAGGTCATGGAACATAGTGAGAAGGGAGCCAGCCTGAGAGTCAGGAAGCCTGAGGTCCCAGATGTGCCTTTACCGTGTATGAGCCCCGCCAGCTGGGATGGTAGCCTCCCGGCGCTGCCGGCAAGTCCCTAAGACTAGCTACATCCTGGCTCCGGGCAGACACCAGGTAACTGGCCAGGGTTACCCACTGCCCCTGTTCCTAAGCAGAAATGTCTGTAATCGGCATTTGGGAAGTGCCAAGAAGGTGGGCTCCCTCGGTCTAGAGATGAGCAGGAATCTTTGAAGGAATGCGTCCCAGGCCAGGGAGCCAGAAGCAGGGGAGCCGGCAGAACTAAGACGGTGCCAGGGCTGACTGTGAGAATTTGCCCTGTGGACCTCTGGGGCCGCCCAAACGCTGCCAAATGGTGAAAAGTGAGTCATCTGTTTAAGTTAGACACGCTGCTTATTTGTGTTTGGAGAACAGATTTCAAGAGAGTTTTATCCTCCTGGAGATGAGAGCATTTACATGGAGAGTCCCTGGGAACATAAACACCCCCTGCTGGGGCCAGGATGTCCGGATCTCCTCCTGGGGAGAAGGGATGTGCCTTTTGCTGACTCACCAAAGGGCCCAGAACACAAACAAATACCCTCGAAAGCTGCCGAGATGGGCACCCGCTGTAGGCCCCAGGAAGGACCCGCCTCCTTCTCAGCCCTTAGGGAGGCAGGGCACTTGGTGAGCTAGTGATTCTCTCCCTTTGGGCCCCCAGACCACAGAGGGGGAGGCTCACGGGGCAGGCCTCTTCCTTAAGGGGTCAGCTCTGAGGATATACATGGACAAAGGCCAGTCTTAGAGTCAATGCGCTCCTACCTCCCACCTCCCACTGGCCAAGCACTGCAGCTCAGGCGGCTCCCTGCACTCTCTCGAACCATTAGCTGTAGCAAGCTGCCAACATGCAGAGTAGAGTGAATGGGCTGTCCAGAGAGAGGGGTGGGCGGGCTTTCTCTCCCGGAGTTCACCAGAGACCCTTCCCATTGGACTCCCCGCATTCTCGCAGGGCTCCTAGTTGGGCATGAGTGGTGTTGGAATGTGCCGGACAGAGGCAGCCTCAAGCCAGCCACACCTGGCCTCTAGACCACTATCCGTGGGACTCTGGGTGGGTCTCTTCACCCACCTGAGAGAGGTGCTAGGCAACTCTACGGCACCCATGTTGTGGGGAAGGCAGCCCACCTGCCCAGGTAGAAGGAGCCTCTTCCAAGAGTGCTCTGCTCTGGGGAGGTCAGGGCCAGCCCCCTCCCTGCCAGACCAAGGGAATTCCCTTGGCCAATCCCACCATCAAGAGCTGGGCTCAGGGTTATTGGTCCAAGGCGCCTGCGAGTTAGCCCGAAGGAGAAAAGACCGGGCCAAGAACCGGGCCAAGAACTGTCCCAGGTATTCAAGGGCTGGGCCTGCAAGAATTGAGCTTCTGCTTGGCCCAGAACCAGGAGCCAAGGGGAAAGTGGCTGATTGATGGAAGGAAAACCCCGCTAAGAGTGAGAGCTGTCTGAGAGTGCAATGGTCTTCTAGCAAGGGAAGGGAATGGAGGGAGGGAACAAGCATTTATCAGGCACCTACTGTCTACAAAGCCCCGTGCTAGCTTGGTACAAATAATGTCTGCTGGGATGGAGCAGAGGCTGCTGGCCACTGGTAGGGATGTTGGAGGGTGGGGTAGACTGCAGGTTAGCCTCGGAGCTCCCTCCCAACCCTGCCCTTCACCAGGCAGCCTGCAAGGCTCTTACAAAGAGCAGCCCTGCCCCCTGTTCAGAGGAGGCTCTGGGCCAGAGCCTCCTCAGCCCTTTCTGAAAGGAAGGCCGGTGGCCTCTGTTTTCCATTTCTCCCACTGCTGGCACCAGCTGTTTGCCTTCAGGCGTGGTGGGGAGGGCAGGTCTGTCTGTGGCCACACCCTGAGCTCCCGCCCGCAGGCCCAACACTTATGGATAATACTTGCTGGGGACCCCAAAGAAGTGCCTTCAGAGAAGGGGTGAGTTCCCTGTCCGATCCTGATGAGAGTTAGAAGGGAAGTTGGAGAAGGGCTAGTCTGCCCCTCACTTAACAGAAGAGGAAGCCAAGGTCCACGCAGTGACTGACGCAGGTCATGCAGGTAGAAAGTGGAAAAGGCAGAATTTGAACCCAGAGTCAGAGCCCCAGCCCCTGTGCCAGCGAGTCTGCCCTTTCAGTCTGGCTTTAACAAAGCCAGTGAGGCTGCCCGGGCAAATGAGGGGCTCAGGAAGCCAAGTACCCTGAGTGCTGTGGGCCTTAGCCAGAGTCCCTGGACTTTGTAGTCCTGGAGATTCTTTTTTTTTTTTTTCTAAGATGTTTTGTTTATTTTTTACTAAACTTAAGCGTCATTTATCTTATTCGTGCTCATTTCAGCTATACTCGAGTTCTCTTTAGTAATCATAGTTATAATAACTAGCATTTGTTTTAAGCTTTGCAAAGTGCTTCATAATTATAGCATTTGATCCTCACAAGCCTGAGAGGTAGGTGCCATAATTATTTCCAAGGAAACCGAGGCAGACAGAGGTCAAGTGACTTTCCCAGGGTCACACAGCCAGCAAATGCCTGAGGCTGGACCCAAACTCAGATATTCCTGACTCCAAGTCCAGTGTGCTAAATGAGAAGATTTGCATGACACATTTGGTGAAAGAACACTAGAAATAAGAACACCTGAATTTGGGTCCTAACTCTTCTAGTTAGGTGGCACAGGGGATAGAGTGCTGGACTCTGAGTAAGAAGAATGTGAGTTCAAATCCTTCCCCAGACGTCCACTTGCTGTGACTCGGAAAACGATAGAAAGTCACTCGACTTCCCTGAGACTCAGGTTCCTCATGTATAAAACAGGGTTAATAATACTACCCATAACCCCATAGTGCTTTTGAGAATCAAATGGAATTAGATAAGTAAAGCACTTTGTAAACCATAAAATACTGTGCAAACATTTTCAATTTTTATTTTCTTTGTGATCTGTGATTATATTTTATACCTATATCAAACATAGATATAATATACACAAAGACGCCTATATGACATATAGCATATACATTTTCTACATCATTACATATAGATATACCTAGATATATTCTAATACATATAACTTAGTATTTTAATTCCTTAAATAACTGTTTTATAAATAACAAACACATATCAATTTATATAAATAATTTACATGGCAAATTTGTCTAAGTATAATTACTATATAAATAATACTTAAATAACTCATAAATGCACTATATGTGTGTGTGTTTAAATACATATATACCTCCTGTGCCCTTCCCAGCACACCCCTCCCCCCCCGGCCCTGCTCCTTTCTCTGTATGACTAGTCACCAGCAGGTGAGCCCACTCACTCAGCAGAACCTCTCCAGGAGCAGTCCAGGGTTCTGGGGGGCCCTGGCCTCCTGGAGGCTGGGCATGCCCTGACCCCCCACCTCTGTGTCCTCCAGGTGCCCCCTTTGGCTCCTCCTCAAACCTCTTGGCCAGTGAGGGAAGCTCTGGCCCAGGAATCTCCCAGTTTCCCAGAAGCACCTATTAAAGAAGAGCCAAACGAGTGGGGAATCCATCATAGGCAGCATGGCCGAGCAGCAGCCCTGGCAGCTGTTTGTGCTCCTGGAGCTTTTGCTTGTGTGCCAAGGAACAACGGGCTGGGGCTGGGAGGACCAGCAGCTGAGCCCCAGGGCCGCTCACCCGGAGCCCAGGGCCACTCACCCAGCCTGGTCACCGGGGCCCCAGGCACGGCAGGGATTCTGTGGGAGTCAGCTTGTGGTCCCACTGGCCCAGTCCATGTGGGGGCCTCCACCTTGGTCTCCCTTCCTCCAGCCTCTGCCATTCCAAACCTCCTTCTTCACTGCTGCCACAGAGACATTCTTCCAGCCCGGGTGGGCCCTCGTCACTGCCCTGTTCAAGGTACCTCCCTAGGAGGGTGGGAACTGCCCTCTTTGGCTTTGAAACCTTCCCTGGCACTCTCAGTGCTCAGACAAATGGGCAGACGCTTCAGGCCTTCTCTCGTGTGGGTGCCTCCCCATGAGGGGGCACCCCCTCCTCCAGGGAGCCCATCCTGATCCTCTCATCGATCGTCCCCTCTCTCCCAAATTATCTGGAAAATATTTCACACTGACCGACTTATGGGCACAGGGTGCCTTCCAGTGGTCTTCACTTTGGGCCCGTGAAGGGCAGCCTCCCAGCCACCCCTCACAAGTGCACGAGAGGTGCTGCATGAACCAACACTTGGGGATTCTGTGGATTTCCCTTTTGTCTTTCTTTCCCAAGTGACTGGTACACAGGAGGGGATGAATTCATGCTTATTGGATGAAGCCACACACAAACTGGTAGAGATTCCACAGTGTGCAGTATCTCATGTTGATGCCAAGGTCCGTGGGCATAAACTCTGCTTCCTTACAGATGGAGCCTGTTCTCAAGGACTGCCAGGCAGGACAGGGGTACCGAGAGGAAGGAACACAGAAAAATGGGGGAGGCAGCTGGTGACCTTCTCAGCCCACCCTTACCTGTCTCTCTTCAGTGCACAGCACTGGACCTGGAGTCAGGAAGACCTGAGTTCAAATTCTACCTCAGACACTTACTTACTGGCTGTGGGACCCTGGGCAAGTCATTTCACCTCTGCCTGCCTCAGTTTCCTCACCATAGCACTTCTCTCCCAGGGTTGTTGTGAAGATAAAATGAGGTGATATTTGTAAAGTGCTTTGCAAACCTTAAGGTGCTATGTAAATGCTAGGCATCGCATGAACATCGGCACCAGCATCTTCATTGATTGTCCTGCTCCCAACTCTGATTCAGGTACCCAGGGCTTTCTTGCTTTCCACCACTCCAGAAATCCGGGTGTGACAGAAAAGACTTGATGTCCTCATTGAGCTGCGATGGGCCAAGTTGTCACAGAAGCATCAGTCATCAGAGCTGGGAGCTAAGAGCTTAGCTAAACCAAGGGCTTATCAAATCCGACTCTTACTTCTTGGAGGAGGAAACCAAGACCCAGGAAGAAGGGACTTCAGAATTTTTTAAAGATTAAATTAAAAAACTGAATCAGTTGCATTAGTGTCTATCAGTCTATCATTTGTTGTCTGGCCGAGCTGGGCCCTTTCTTGTTAAATGCCTCCTGGCTATTTCCTTTTTGGATTTTATGTTTCCAAGCTTCCAAGAAGCTGAATGGACAGAGGGCACCCAACCAAGTCCCTGTCCTTCCGCAGTGACTCAGTGCTCGCTCCCCTGCGGTATTTGGGGTGAAGTTCAGTCAGCTCTTTGTCCGTTCTTTTCTGAGTCGGCTTCAATAGATGGTGGAATTCTCACATTCTTTTCTTAAGTAGGTCAAGAGACAGGGAAGAAGAGTCGCTCAGCATTGGCCACCACTGCTGAGCGTTGGGCACTGGAAATTTCTCTCTCATTTGGAACAGCATTTGAAAGTTCAGAGAAATAATGGCTCTCCTTTGTTAGGAAACCTTGAAGAGAGAGGGGAATGTGGGCAGTGTTCCTAAGGACAAATGCACAGAATCCCCAAGTGTTGGTTCATGCAGCACCTCTTGTGCACTTGTGAGGGGTGGCTGGGAGGCTGCCCTTCACGGGCCCAAAGTGAAGACAAACTGAGTCTCCTTGGCAAAGGTTTGCTTGGAGGCCTTGACTTGAAACATGAGCAGAATCCCAGAAGGTCTTGATTAACTGTCACTGCCCTCCCACACACACCCAGTTTAAAAAGTCAGAGGATAGAAATTCATCTCTCTCTACCAGAAACTTTATGACATTTCCCAGTGCAGTATAATGAGAGGAACCTGGCAGACTCTACTGTGATCTCTCAGTGGGTGAGTACCAAAGATTTCTGTGTCCACTCCAGCAGTCAGAACCATGAAGACCCCAACACCAATGATCATATTTCTGCCCAAGACCAGTGCATGTGATGTGTCTGTATTGTATTATGTGTGCATGTGCGTACACATGTATGTTGTATATCTGTTCAGGTGTGCATGTGTGCACACATGTTTGTTGTATGTGTGTACATGAGAGTGTATATGATATTGTGTTTATATGTGTGAGTATGCATGTGTTATGTGTATATGTGCGCATCATGGTTGTGCGGGTATGTATATAGCACACATGCCCATACATGTGTGCACGTGTGTACATGTGAATGCACATTGTGCATACATATGTGTGTATGTGTCTGTGTTCGTGCCCAAGGGTAGCTGCCAGAATTCATGAGGAGTGGCCACACCATCCTGATAATAAGACCAACTGAAGTTTCTGGGGAGCTTTCAGGAGAACCTGTGAGAACCCCCCGAGAGCCTTGTAAATAGGTGCAAACCCATTTACAGATGAAGAAACTGAGGCTGGGACTCGGCCTTGGTCCCACAGCCAGGAGCCGTCAGAGCCAGGCATCCAGGGAAGGTCTCCTGACTGAGTCCCATCCTCTTTCCATCCCCCTTCAGTTTTTCCCACCTATTGGGAAATGTTTATTTCAATCCTGTTTATTTCTTCTACAGTAGAGAAAAAGAAGAGAAACCTGGCCCTCTCTTCTTCTTCTTCTCCTCCAAAAACCACTTCCTCCTGCAAGAAGCAGCCAATTCCTCAGACCTTCCGCCTGCATCTGGGCTTTCTATCAGGAAAGGCCTGTTGGTTTGGGGGGCTCTGAAGTGATTTCCAGAGGCAGCCCTGGATGATAGAACCTCTCTGCAGCCTAGGACTGAGGACGGAAGAGACAGCTGCCACCTGACCTCACCCCAAAGTGAGCTCTTTGGACAGCGCCTGCGGGGGCGAGTGTCTCTTCAGAAATGAAACCACACATGACAGGAGGCCCGTGGGAGAAGGTGGGTGTGCCTGACTTGAAGAGGGGATCGATAGCCTTGGCCAGACCACATCCATGGGTATGCGTGCCATCCTGCCTCCTCATAGGAGAGACACTGGGAAGCTGGGGAGTGCCCAGAGGCAGCCAACTGGACCTGGGAAGGGTCTGGAGCCCATGTTTAAGAAATAGATGTATATGTATGCATGTATGTGTGTACATGTGTGCACGCATATATGTGTGCATGTATGCATACATGTATATTTGTACATATCTATGGAGGGATCCATATGTGTAATTTAATTCCTCACCTTTTCTTTTTAAAGTTTGAGTTCCAAATTCTCTCCCACCCTCTGGCCCCTCCTTCACCCAGTGACAAGGCAAGTAAAGAGATATTGATTGTACATGTGAGATCATGCAAAACACACACTTCCACATTAGCCATGTCACAAAAAAAGCAGCAACAAAAAACAAAGTGACAATTTGCACTCAGAGTTCATCAGCTCGCTCTCTCTCTCCGGAGGTGGGCAGGCAGCATTTTTTCATCGTGAGTCTTTTGGAATTGTCTTGGATCATTGTATTGGTCAGAGCAACCAGGTCCTTCACAGTTGATCATCATGACAACATTGCTGTTACTGGGCACAATGATCTCCTGATTCTTCTCACTTCACTTTGTGTTAGTTCATAGAGGTCTTGCCATGTTCTTCTGAAACCACCCTGTCATTTCTTTTAGAACAATAGTGCTCCATCTCATTCATCTGACACAGCTTGTTCAGCCATTCCCCAACTGGTGGGCAGCCCCTCAATTTCCAATTCCTTGCCACCACAAAAGAGTTGCTATACATATTTTTGTGCATGAGTCCTTTTCTTTTTCCTTTGATCTCTTTGTGTTTTGTTTTGTTTTGGTTTTTGGTGAGGCAATTGGGGTTACGTGACTTGCCCAGGGTCATACAGCTAGTAAGCATCAAATGTCTGAGGCCAGATTTGAATTCAGGTCCTCCTGAATCCAGGGCCGGTGCTCTATCCACTGCACCACCCAGCTGCCCCTCTTTGATCTCTTTGGGATACAGACCTAATAGTTGCATTGCAGAGTCAAAGAGTACTTACAGTTTTATAGCCCTTTGGACCTAGATCCAAATTGCCCTCCAGAATGTTGGACTAGTTCACAACTCCAACAACAGTGCACTGGTGTGCCTATTTTCCTTCAACCCCCTCAGCATTTTGTCATTTCTTTCTTTTCTTTTTCTTTTTTTTTTGGGGGGGGCAGGGCAATGAGGGTTAAGTGACTTTACCAAGGTCACACAGCTAGTAAGCATCAAGTGTCTGAGGCCAGATTTGAACTCAGGTCCTCCTGAATCCAGGGCCTGTGCTTTATCCACTGCGCCACCTAACTGCCCCATACAGCATTGTTTCGTACATTAGTCTATTACATTCATATACCACAACTTGTTCAGCCATTCCCCAATGGATGGGCATTCCCTCAATTTCCAATTCTTTGCTACCACAAAGAGAGCTGCTAGAAATATTTTAACTCTTCTATGATCCCTTTGAGATACAGACCTAGTAGTAGTATTACTGGGTCAAATGGTTCCAAATTGCTCTCCAGAATGGTTGGATCAGTTCACAGCTCCATCAGCAATGCATTAGTGTTCCAATTTTTCCACAGCTTCTCCATCATTTATTATTTTCTTTTTTTGTCATATTAGCCAACCTGATAAGTGTGAGTGCCAAGTCAGAGTTGTTTTAATTTGCATTTCTCTAATCAATAGTGATTTGGAGCATTTTTTCATATGGGAATAGATAGCTTTGGTTTCTTCATCTGAAAACTGCCTGTTCATATCCTTTGACCAGTTCTCAATTGGGGAATAACTTGCATTCTTACAAATTTAATTTAGTTCTGTGATGTTTAAAATCTATATTGTGTGATCGCCTTAAATTAGAAGCTTTAGCACCAGTCGTTGGGCATTAAACATTTATTAAAGTATACAGGTATTCACATGGAGTTCAGAAAGTTAAGAAAAAACCTATTTAGCCTAGAGTTCCAGCCTGGTCTGGTTCTTCCTCAAGTCCTCTGCCATGAGCCTACTTCAATCACAAACTCCCTAGCAAACTGAGTGTGGAAGCTTTTTATAGGTCCGGAGCACGGGCAGTCCTTACACACTGCTTCAAGCTGGGTTGGTTAGTGTCATCCAAATCCACTAGAGTTAAATTCAAAGTCCTTAGCTTTTGGGAACAATACCTTCCTAAGGACTTAGCCATACTTAGCCTACTTGATGTAGGCTAATCAGCAGTCAATCATTCTCACTTAATTCAATCAGTTTAGATTAATCTCCAGGTGGGCCTTTGTGTATCTGCTAAATCCCATGATTTTATCACAGTTCCTGGTATATTTTAGAAATGAGGCCTTTATCAGAAATGCTGGCTGTAAAGATTGTTTCCCAGCTTTCTGTCTTCCTTCTAATTTTGGCTGCATTGTTTCTGTTTGTACAAGAATTTTTTTTGGAGGGGGCAGTGCAATGAGGGCTAAGTGACTTGCCCGGGGTCACACAGCTATTAAGTGTACGGCGCTAAAATTCTAGCTAGTCTGTCTAAAATATCTAATGAGTGGTCACCAATAAATTATAAGCTTTAGCAAGAGTTTAGACTTTTAAGCATTTATTAAGGAGAATAAGAATTTGGTGAAGAGAGAGAGAAAGGCCTAGATTCATCTATCAAAGGGAGAGCGCATTTTAGCTCCACTCTCCACAAGAGTCCTTACGAAAGAGAGCAAGAGAACCAACCTCGCCCCCTCTTCCTCCCACAAGCAAAAGTCACTTCCTGAGGCCAAAGAAAAGCCGCATGGCTTGCCCTCAGACACCTTCTCCTCATGGTGGAGCTTTCCTACAGTAGGTCTCCAGCAGGTGGCATCATTCCAATCATTACATAAGTGTCAAGTGTCTGAGGCCGGATTTGAACTCAGGTCCTCCTGAATTCAGAGCCAGTGCTCTCTTCACTGCGCCACCTAGCTGCCCCATGTACAAAACCTTTTTAATTTAATGTAATCAAAATAATCCATTTTGCATTTTATAATATTCTCTATCTCTTGTTTGGACCTAAATTGCTTTCCTCTCCATAGATCTGAGAGGTAAACTACTCCTTCTTCTCCTAATTTGCCTATGGTATCACCCTTTATATCTAAATCATGTACCCATTTTGACCTTATTTTGTTATATGGTGTAAGATGTTGGTCTGTGCCTAGTTTCTGCCATGCTATCTTCCAGTTTCCCCCAGCAGTTTTTGTCAAATACTGAATTCCTATCCTAGAAGTGGGAGTCTTTGGGTTCATCAAACAGCACATTACTAAAGTCATTTACTACTGTGTCTCCTGTGCCTAGCCTATTCCGGTGATCCTCCATTCCATTTCTTAGCCAGTACCAAATAGTTTTTATGACTGTCACTTTACAGTATAGCTTTAGATTTTGTATGGCCATCCTACCTTCCTGTGCATTTTTTTCATTAGTTCCTTTGATATTATTGACCTTTTATTCTTCCAGATGAATTTTGTTATTATTTTTTCTAACTCTAAAATAATTTTTAGGTAGTCTGATTAGTATGGCACTGAATATGTAAATTAAATTAGTAGAATGTTTTTTTTTCTTTCTATTTTGAGGTTTTGCATCAATGCTCTGATTCTTTCTCTTGTAACAGGATTAATGCAGATAATAGGATTAATGTTATTATGTGTAGATATATGTGTGTGTGTATATATCTATATATATCTATTTGTATATGTATAGAGATATATAGATATAACCTATATCAGATTACTGCTGTCTAGGGGAGGGGGAGGGAGGGGTGGGAGGGAGAAAAATCTGAAATGTAAAGCATGTATAAACAAAAGTTGAGAACTATCTTTACATGTAATGGAAAAAATAAAATACCTCATACATTAAAAAAAATTAGGTAGAATGGTCATTTTTGTTATATTAGCTCATCCTATCCATGAGCAATTGATATTTTTCCAATGATTTAGATCTGATTTATTTGTGTGAAAAAGTATTTTGTAATTGTGTTCATAGAGTTCCTGGTTTGTCTGGCAGAGTAGACTCCCAAGTATTTTATATTGTTTACAATTTATTTTAAATGGAATTTCTCCTTTTATCTCTTGCTGCTGAGCTTTGTTGATCATGTATAGAAATGCTGATGATTTATGTGGGTTTATTTTATATCTTGCTACTTTGCCTAAAGTTGTTAATTGTTTCAAGTAGTTTTTTAGTTGATTCTTTAGGATTCTCTAAGTATACATCATATCATCTGCAGAGTCAAAGTTTTGTTCCTCCTTGCCTATTCTAATTCCTTAATTCCCTTTTTTCTTTCTCTTATTCTAGCTGTTTTAATAATGATAAAGTTCTTAGGCGTTAGTAGTATTATCTTCCCACATAGGAATGTAAACAGCTTAAACAGATTAAGTCCCTTATGATTTTCCCTTTTATGTTTGCCTTTTTTTTGCTTCTCTTGAGTCTTGTGTTTGAATGTCAAATTTCTATTCAGCTCTGGTCTTTTAATCAGAAATGCTTAAAAGTCCTCCGTTTCATTTTTGCTGGATAGGTTTATTCTTGCTTGTAATCCTAGCTCCTTTCCTTCTGAATATCATAAGCCCTCCATTCCTTTAATGTGGAAGCTGCTAAATCTTGTCTGATCCTGACTGTGGCTCCATGATATTGTGAATTTTTTCTTTCTGGCTGCTGACAATATTTTCTCCTTGACCTGGGAGCTCTGAAATTTGTCTGTAATATTTCTGGGAGTTTTCATTTTTGGATCTCATTTAGAAGATGATCAGTGGATTCTTTCCATTTCTATTTTACCCTCTGGATCTAAGGTATTGAGACAGTTTTCCTTAATAAATTTTTTTCTTTTTATTTTCTTTTCTTCTTTTTTTTTCAGGGCAATGAGGGTTAAGTGACATGGTCACATAAGATCACATAGCTAGTAAGTGTCAAGTGTCTTCAGTGGCCTTTTGTACCTCTTTTTCTTTTTTTCTTTTTCTTTCTTTTTTTTTTTTTTTAGATCGGCAATGTGGGTTAAGTGACTTGCCCAGGGTCACACAGCTAGTAAGTGTTAAGTGTCTGAGGCCGGATTTGAACTCAGGTACTCCTGACTCCAGGGCCGGTGCTCTATCCACTGCGCCACCTAGCTGCCCCTGTACCTCTTTTTCTATATGGCCAATTCTGCTTTTCACAGAATTCTTTTCTTCAGTAAATTTTTTGTATCTTCTTTTCCATTTGGGCCTTTTCTGCTTTTAAGGATTTCTTTTCTTCAGTGAATTTTTGCATCACTTTTACCAAGCTGTTAATTCTCTTTTTATAATTTTCTTGCATCACTCTCATTTCTTTTCCCAATTTTTCCTCTATCTTTTTCTTTAATGCTTCCAAAAATTCTTGTTGGGCTTGCGTCCAGTTCACATTTTTTCTTTGAGGCTTTGCTCATGTCTGTTTTCATATCGTTATCTTCTTCTGAGTGTGTCTGTTGTAGCTTTTTATAGTCAGGTTCATTTTTGTTGTTGTTTGTTCATTTTTCTAGGCTATTTCTTGACTTTGAGTTTTATGTTCAAGTTGGGGATATGGAGGCACGTTCCAGCTTTGGTCTCTTTTGGGTTGCTATTTTCAGAGCTAGTTCTAGGGGTTTACAAGTTTTCAATACTTTCAAGGTGGCATAAATCAGGGAGACGTGTGGTCATTGCTCTCTTGGTCTGCACTCTGGTCTTAACCAGGAATACACCTTGGTCCCCTGCAGCCACAAGTACTAATTCCTCCTCTTGGTCCTATTATTGTGACCAGGGCCACTGTGCTTGTGACCTGGCCACAAATGCTCTTACCACCCCACCTTGAACTGAGACCTAGAACTGCATATGGACAAGAGAGGTGCCAATCAGTGCCAGCAAAGGGTTCTCTGTAATTTCTTTCTGACCATTTGTCTGACCCCCTTAACATTCCAAGCTGGGAGCACTAGAAGCTGCTGCTGCTGCTGCTCTCACAACTCCAAGGCCCAGTGCTCATGCTGTCACCATTCTCTGGGCTATGACCCCACCCTGATATCCATAGACCTCTCCTGCCAACCTTCTAAGTTGTGTTAGGCTGGAAAAATGTCTCACATGGCAAAAAAGTGCATGCTAAATGCTGTTTTCCCACACCCACAGGCAGGCCAGGTGGCATTTCTCTCCTGTCTCTTCTCTGGGGCCAGATGCAAGTCACTATGATTCACAATTGGTTGTTGCAATTCATTGTATTTATTTATCCTTTTCTTGTTTTCTGCTCAAATTACTTTGCATCCATTCACCTAAATCTCCCCTTGATCCCCTGTACTCATCATATCCATCATTTCTTACAACTTAGTAATATTCCATTCCTTTTCTCAATCCATGGGCATGAACTTTTTCTCCAGATCTTTCCCATCACAAAGAGGACCACTATGAATATTTCAGCATAATAAAGAAACCTGCCTTTTTAGCTTGACCTCATTGGGACATGTGCCAACTTGTAGAATCTCTGGATCAAAGGGTATGGACATTTTAACCACTTTCTTGAACTAATTCTAAATTACTTTGCAGAATAGTTGGACCAATTTACAAACTCACTAAAAAGTGCCTGTGGCAGGATTTGAATGCAGGTCACTCTAACTCCAATACCAGCCCTCTCTCCCCTATCCCAGGATTCTCATCTTTTCCTCAACCCTCAAACAATGTCTGTTTCCCATCTTTTGTCACTTTTGATGGGTGTTAGAAGAAACACTGGGAATTATTTTGATTTGCATTTCTCTTAGTAGTGGTAATTTGGAGCTGTCTTTCATGTAATGTGAATAGTTTGCAATTTCTTTTCAGAGCTGTTTGTTCATATCCTCTGACTGATTACCTACTAGGGAATAGTTTTGGCCTTAGACATTTCTCTTGGTTGCCTATGAATGAATGAAAACTATTAAGCACTAATGCACCAAACACTGTTTAAAGGGCGAGGGGTACAAATACAAAACTGAAGACATCCACTGTTCTCAAGCATATTACATACAGGGACAGAACACATATAGGGTGGAGTGGCCAGGGAGGGATATTCTGGTCTGGAAAGTTATAGGAATTGTGGGTAGAAAAACAGGGGAGCAGTGGCCCACCTTTCCCTGTAGTAATGGAAGTATTGATTTGATTTTGTTCCAGATCTAGAAAGAAGGGTAGTGGAGAAAGGAGAGAGGAGGGGGAGTATGAATACAGTGGTAACATGGTGGTCAAGAAGATGGCCATGGAGTAAAGAGAAACATGGTTAGAGCCAGCCTCTTCTCAGTCAGGAGAAGGCCCCAGGGGCAGGAGTTTTAGTACTAAAAGAATTGTTTTGTCTCAATATCTTGGATATTCAGACCCTTACCAGAGATATTTTTATACAAAGATTCTTTTCTCTAGTCAAACCCTTTTCTTATTCTAGTTGCATTACTTTTGTTCTTTTTTTTAGTGAGGCAATTGGGGTTAAGTGACTTGCCCAGGGCCACACAGCTAGTAAGTGTTAAGTGTCTGAGGCCGGATTTGAACTCAGGTAGTCCTGACTCTAGGGCCGGTGCTCCATCCACTGCACCACCTAGCTGCCCCTCATGCAAATATTTTTTAATTTCATGCAATCAAAATGTTCTATTTTGGGGCAGCTAGGTGGCACAGCGGATAGAGCACCGGCCCTGGAGTCAGGAGTACCTGAGTTCAAATCTGGCCTCAGACACTTAACACTTACTAGCTGTGTGACCCTGGGCAAGTCACTTAACCCCAATTGCCTCACTAAAAAAAAATGTTCTATTTTATCTTTTTAAATTGCCTCTTGAATCAGCTTGGGCAGAGCCAAGGTGGCAGAGGAGAGGCAGTGACTCCCACAAGCTCCCAATAAACCCATCCACTCACTCCCAAATAATGCCATAAAAAACCCCGAGAGCAGCCAAACTCACATAAAAACAGAGTGAGACTATTTTCCAACCAAAGATGGCAACTGGCTCACCTGCTGATCAGGCTGAGAGAGGAGTTCAGTGTGCAATCCGGATCCAGCCAGGAACAGACCACGCCTCCAGCACCTTGGAGTCTTCAGTACCAGTGGCTTCTTCTGAGGCTTGGCTCTTGGACCAGTGAGGGGGTTTGGTGGTTGGCTGAGGTGAAGTGGCTGCAGTCTCTGCTGGAGTTGGGGTGAAGTGCCCTGGTTCTGAACTAGTGGGCCGAATCAAATGGTGGTCCAGTGGGGGAAGGGCACAGGCACTCCAAGCTTCCAACTAAAGAGAATCATATTTCAATCAGATAACTGCTTCTGGGTTGAGATGAATAGGCAAAAAAGACAGGGAACAATAGACAGCTTTGGGGGGGGGGCAAAGTAGACTAGAATACACCCTCACAAGAAGATAATAACAAAGTCAAAGCTCCAACATCCAAAGCTTCCAAGAAAAATATGAATTGGTCTCAGGCCATGGAAGTACTCAAAAGGGACTTTGAAGAGAAAGTAGGAGAGACAGAAGAAAGATTTAGAGAGATGGAGGCAAGAATGGAAAGAGAAATGAGAGCGATGCAGGAGAGTCATAAGAAAAAAGTCAACAGCTTGAAAAGCCAAATAGGAAAGGAGGTACAAAAGCTCTCTGAAGAAAATAATTGCCTAAGAATTAGGATTGAACAAATGGAAGCTAGTGACTTTATGAGAAACCAAGACACAGTAAAGCAAATCCCATTGAATAAAAAAAATAGAGGGCAATATGAAATATTTCCTTGGAAAAACAGCTGACCTGGAAAATAGATCCAGGAGAGATAATTTGAAAATCATTGTACTATCTAAAAACCATGTCCAAAATAAAAGTTAAGACATCATCTTCGAAGAAATTATCAGGGAAAATTGCCCCGATATTCTATAAACAGAAGGTAAAATAGAAATTGAAAAAAATCCATCAATTATCTCCTGCAGCTAGAACAAAGGAATTCAAATACTGTGGAGCTACAGTAAGGATAACACAAGATCTAGCAGCATCTACATGAAAGGACCAGAGTGCATGGAATATGATATTCTGGAAGACAAAGGAAGTCAGAAAAACTGATTATAGTCTTTCAGGGGAAAAAATGGGACTTCAATGAAAAAGAGTTCTTTCAGGCATTTGTGATGAAAAGACCTGAACTGAATAGAAAATTTGACTTTCAAATACAAGACCCTATATAAACATAAAAAGGTAAACAGGAAAAAGAAATCATGAAGGATATTAAAAGATTAAACTGTTTGCATTCCTACATGGGAAGATAATACTTCTAACTCATAAGATTTTTTTTTTCAGTATTAAGGCAACTGAAAGGAATATACTTAGACAGAGGGCACAGGTATGAATTGAATATGAAGGGATGATATCTGTAAAGCATTTATTTTTTGTTTATACTTGTTTTTTGTGGGGCAGGCTTATATCTGGGGCTGGATGTGGGCTTAGGGCCTCCTGGGTCCAGGGCTGGTACTTTGTCCACTGTGTCACCTAGCTGACCCATGATGACATCTTCAAATAAAGTTAAGGGGTCAGGGAAATGCACTGGAAGAAAGGGAAAGGGAGAGGTGGACTGGGGGAAAGTAGCTCACATAAAAGAAACAAGAAAAAGCTTATGGAGTGGAGGGGAAGATGGGGAAGGAGCAGGAGAGTGAGTGAACCTTACTCTTATCAGAATTGGTTTAAAGAGGGAATAACATACACACTCAAGTGGGTATAATAATATATTGTGCCCTGAGGGAAAATGGGAGTGGAAGGAGATGGGGGGCGGAGAGATGAAGGGAGGGCAGATTGGGGGAGGGGGAAGTAAAAAGCAAAACACTTACAAGGAGGGATAGGGTGAAGGAATATAGAAAATAGAGTAAATATCAAGGGGAGGGAATGAGATGGAGGGTAATACAGTTAGCAATAGTAATTGTGAAAGAAATGATGAGCAGGATGCTATCAGAAGGACTTATGAAAAATGCAAATCATCAACAGAGAAAGAACTGATGGTATCTGAATACAGATTGAAGTATAATTTTATTTGTTAACTTCTCTTTCCAAAGGTATTTTGTCCATTTTCTTTTACAACCTGACTGATAAGAAGATGTTTTACATGGCTGCACATGTATGACTTATATTAAATTGCTGAATTTCATAGGGAGGGACGAGGAGGGAGGGAGGAAGAAAATTTAGAACTCAAAGTTTTTAAAAATCAATGTGAAAAGTAATGATGAGGGCGCAGCTAGGTGGCACAGTGGATAAAGCACCAGCCCTGGATTCAGGAGGACCTGCGTTCAAATCCGGCCTCAGACACTTGACACTAGCTGTGTGACCCTGGGCAAGTCACTTAATCCTCATTGCCCCACCAAGAAAAAACAAAACAAAACAAAAGTAATGATGAGCAGGGGGAGTTCAGAAAGATGTGGAAGGACTTACATGAACTGATGCTGACTGAGAGGAGCAGAACCAGGAGAACATTGTATACAGTAACAGCAACATTGTGTAATGAACAATGGTGACAGACTTGGCTGTTCTCAGCAGAGCAATGATCCAAAACAATTTCAAAGAACTTCATGATAGAAAATGTTCTCAACATCCAGAAAAAAGAACTGTTGTTTATGCTGGAGGGTCTTACATAGGCTGATGATGAGTGAGATGAGCAGAACAAGAAGAATATTATACACAGTATCATCAATATTGAGTGTTGATCTACTGTGATGGACTATATTCTTCTCACCAATGCAATGGTACAGAAGAGTTCCAGGGAACTCATGATAGAAGAGGATCTCCAAATCCAGGGGAAAAAAAAAAAGAACTGTGGAGTAGGTGCTGAATGAACCATACTATTTCTTTTGTTTTTGGTTCTGATGGTTTTCTATTTTGAGGTTTTTCGTCATTGCTCTGATTTTTCTCTTATAACATGACTAATGCAGAAATATGTTTAATGTTATTATGTGTATATATACATATATATATATATATATATATATATATATATATATATATATATATATATATATATATATATATATAAAACCTATATCAGATTACCTGCTGTCTAGGGGAGGGGGGAGGGAGGGGAAGGAGGGAGAAAAATCTGAATTTGGAAAGCTTGTATAAACAAAGTTGAGAACTATCTTTACATGTAACGGGGAAAAAAATAAAATACCTTATTAATTTAAAAAAGAGGGGCAGCTAGGTGGCGCAGTGGATAGAGCACCGGCCCTGGAGTCAGGAGTACCTGAGTTCAAATCTGGCCTCAGGCACTTAACACTTACTAGCTGTGTGACACTGGCAAGTCACTTAACCCTCATTGCCCCAAAAAACAAACAAACAAACAAACAAACAAAAAGAACTGTTGTTTATGAATGTAGATTGAACCATACTGTTTCTACTTTTGGGCTGTTTTTTCCTTCTTTTTGGAGGTTTTCCCCTTGTGCTCTGACCTTTCACAATATGACTAATGCAGAAATATGTTTAATGTGATTACACATATATAACCTATATTAGATTACTTTCTGTCTTGGGGAGGAAGGAGGGAAGGGAGGGTGGGAAAAATTTGGAACTAAAATCCTATGAAAACAAATGTTGAAAACTATCCTTATATGTAACTGGAAAATAACAAAATACTGAACTATTTAAAAAATGCCTCTCAGGGGCAGCTAGGTGGCACAGTGGATAAAGCACTGGCCCTAGATTCAGGAGGACCTGAATTCAAATCTGACCTCAGACACTTGACACTAGCTGTGTGACCCTGGGCAAGTCACTTAACCTTCATTGCCCCTCAAAAGAAAGATAGAATGAAAGAAAGAAAGAAAGAAGAAGAAAGAAAGAAGAAAGAAAGAAAAGAAAGAAAGAAGAAAGAAGAAGAAAGAAATCTAAATTGCCTCTCTCCTTGGTTTGTTTAAGAATTCCCCTCTTCCCCCCACCAGTCATAGCCATAGTAGTGAAATGTGGTCATGAAAGTGAAGATCTTAGGCCAAATAAAATTACCGTAGCCCCCAGCACAGTCAGAAAATGAAGAGGGCAGAGTTATCTAGAAGGATGTGAGCTTTGGTGGAAAGAAGAAAAGATGGGAGGAGGGGTTGTAATTAAATGTAATTGTTAGAAGCTCCTCAAGTTCTCATGGAGGAATTCAGTTGCCCGTGAGGTGGATTTCCGTTAGGACTTGTCTGCAAAGTGCTAATTGCCAAACAATGCAGCCGAATTCATAGAACAAGGAGAGGCAGGAAGCCCACTCTTCAGAAGGTAAGCCCCTGCTTAGACTTGGAGGCCCCAGGGACTGCCCCCCCCACCCCTTAGTGAACTGGCATTGCAAATGGTCAATTAGCCACAACAGCGGGCAGCAAGAATAACAAAAAAAGGAGAGGGTCTTGCTTTCAAAGTCCCCTAGATTTGGGGAGAGCATATTTCAAAGGTTTCTGAGGAAATACAAGTTGTCATGGATAAATAGTTTACAGGGGAGGTCATCCAAGAGATGGGAGGATCTCTCAAGAGTGACATTTTGAAGACATAATGATATCCAGTTCTAAGGAGAAAGAAAAGAGGGAAACTAAACTGTCTCAGAGAGACTGATGTGGCTGCCTAGGGAGCTCACTCACCAGCTCATTTTTTGAGACTTATATAAAAGAAGAAAGCAAAGACAGGACATGGGGGCAAAGACAAAAGTGTGGGTGTCAGGATGCTGAAGCTGTGAGTGAGGGGAGGCTGAGAAGGAAAAGCAAAAATCAACAGCAATGATTGCTTTGCAGGTTCCATTTGGGGAAAGGAAGAGGATTTTCTTTCTTTTTTTTTGGCGGGGCAATGAGGGTTAAGTGACTTGCCCAGGGTCACACAGCTAGGAAGTGTCAAGTGTCTGAGGCCGAATTTGAACTCAGGTCCTCCTGAATCCAGGGCCAGTGCTTTATCCACTGTGCCACTTAGCTGCCCCAGTGTGAGAAATGGGTAGTTGTCTCCTCTCAATGTGGATATAACAGTCAGTCATACTCCCCTGACCTGTTTGTAGGACAAAGGTCTGAGATCCCCTCCTCCCCCTCAGGTTAGCAAGGTCACATGGTTCAAGGAGCCCTGGTCTCAATTAGGTCCTCTCCAGAGTTGTGTCCATATAAGGAAGTATAAGGTCCACTCCTGAGTTATGCCCATACAAGGAAGAGGGGTGGGAATACTGCGTTCCGATTAGCTAGTTTTTGCGTGAAAATAAAGCCTTTGTCACCTCACTGCTGAGTTCCTGAGAATTATTGAGAAGAGGATGGATTTTTCCCTCACACCCAGGAAGAGGATTTTCAAAGAAAGATGCAGGAGCAGCTAAGTGGCACAGTGGATAAAGCACTGGCCCTGGATGCAGGAGGACCTGAGTTCAAATTCGGCCTCAGACACTTCCTAGGTGTGTGACCCTGGGCAAGTCACTTAATCCTCATTGCCCTGCAAAAAAAAAAAAAGAAGAAGAAGAAGAAGAAAAAGAAAGATGTGACCGATGTTTTGTGGGGATGGTGCAGTGATGCCTGGCTCTGATGTCACTGCCAAGAAGAACAACTTTTGGATGGGGCAGGGAAGACCCATGTGGGGGAGCGGGGAGTTGGTGTGCTTGGCCAAGTTCAGGGCACGTGCCCCCACATGACCTGCCTCCTTGGGTCCTGGACTACCAGATGCACAAGAAATGACATATTTTAGGGGCCAAGGGTCCCTCCATTTTATACCCAGACAAAGCTGTGATTTCATCAATGTGTCTATTCCTTACAACAATGCACCCTGTCTGCCTTGCCTGTGTGATGCTGTCCATGGCCTTCCCTAAGGTTGCCACAGGGACCATCCAATGGTCCAGAGGACTCACCTGAACTCTCTATCAGTCAGGTGCCCTGGACCAAGAGTCAGGAAGACCTGAGTTCAAATCTGACCTCAGATACTTATTAGTTGCATGAAGGGCTAAATCACTTAACCACTCTCTGCCTCAGTTTCCTCAACTGTAGAATAAGGGTAAGAAAGCACCTACCTCCCAGGGGTTTTGTAGGGAACAAACAAGAGACTATTAATAAAGTACAGTGGCTAGCACAGAGTTGGCACAATGTAAATGCTAGCAATCTCACTCAATGACCTGTCCATCTTTTTTGGCCTGGGCGTTTTCCTGATGATGTTACGAAGGTTCTTTTTTTTTTTTTTAAATAAAAGTATTATTTTCCAGTTACATGTAGAAATAGTTTTCAACATTTGTTTATATAAGATTTCAAGTTTCAAATTTTTCTCCCTCCCTCCCCTCCCTCCCCCCTCCCCTAGACAGCAGGTAATCTGATATAAGTTTTATATATATATATATCACCAAGGGGCAGCAAGATGGTGCAGTGGATAGAGCACCGGCCCTGGATTCAGGAGGACCTGAGTTCAAATCCAGCCTCAGACCCTTGACACTTACTAGCTGTGTGACCCTGGGCAAGTCACTTAACCCCAATTGCCTCACCAAAAAACAAATAAACAAACAAAATAACACCAAACACATTTCTGCATTAGTCATGTTATAAGAGAAGAATCAGAGCAAAAAGGAAAAACCTCAAAAAAGAAAAACAATAGCACCAAAAACAAAAGAAAGAGTATGATCCAATCAGCATCCATATTCCACAGTTCCCTTTTTTTCTGGATTTGGAGAGCCTTTTCCATCATGTGTCCTTTGGAACTTTCTTGTACCATTGTATTGGTGAGAAGAATCTAGTCTATCACAGTTGATCAACACATAATGTTGATGATACTGTGCACAGTGTTCTTCCGGTTCTGCTCATCTCACTTATCGTCAGTTCATTCAAGTCTACGAAGGTTCTCGTTCATGGTCCTTGGAGTTTATTGTCTGTCTGCGCCCACCTCGCATCTTGGTGTTGTTGGGCAGATTACACCCATTTTCCATCCATTTTCCATTCTTTGGAGATGACCACATTATGTCTCACAGCCATACAAGCCCCGCAGAACATCCGTATTACAAAAGGGGGCCAGTGGGGGTTTCTGGGAGATGTTTGGAGTCATTGGAGGAGCTTCGAGCTTCCTCTTCCCACTCTTGTAAGTTGGAGGTAAGAGCCTCAGGAAAAGATAATGAACGACAGCTGCCCTATCTCCTCCCTGAATGTTTGTCCACCTTAAAGACCCAGGGCCCTACCCCTGCCAGCAGGCCACCCTGTTTTCAGTCCCATTCACTGGGGTTACACAGGAGCCAAGCTTTAAAGCTGACAGGTGGCTTAAGTACCCAGCACAGCTCTTTTCTCAAGCACCCCCTCCCTCCTTCCCAAGCACCACATTCATGAAAGAGACAGAGATGGTTGTCTCTGCAAAGGATGCTTCTCAGAGCTAGACACACAACCTGTGGCTGTGATTTCACAGTGAGTGAACTACAGAGGGATTGGAACGACCTGTAGTGGTCTCCTTTGTGTTAAGCCCCACACAAAGGGGGCTTTGAAAGCCCCAGGAGTCTCCAAGTGTACTCAACCTCCAGCCTAGAAAGTGCTAAAGTGGAGAGTGAGAGCCAAGTACTACTCGCTTCTAGTTGGCATTCTCCACACTCCCTCTCTGACCTCACAGACACCCGCACTCCCGCCCCGACCCCCATGGCTAAGCTTAGTCCTACTGCCAGGTATTCTCCAAACAAGCAGACTGCAGCTCAATGCTTGGTCCCTTCCCGGGTTGCCTAAGGACGGATGGCTGAGCCTCCTTCGCTGAAGGGTGTGCCCCCACCACACACCCCATTAAAGAAGCCCCCAGACAGGGCACTTACCATGTGACATGCAAAACCCAAGAAAGTCTTAGTTTCCATTTCAACTCATCCAACAGATGCTTGTGTTCATTTGGCCGTGTGTGCAAGTGGGCTTAGGTGTGTGGTCAGGGACTATGGATGGGGAAGATTTGGAGGGGAAATAGGACCCGATCGAGGTCCTCCAGTACTGGAGGGGCTATCCTGGGGGGCAGGGTATAGCCCCCGGAGGTGGAGCTAAGAGATGGGGAGGAGTTGAAGGAGCTGCTTGGGTAGGAAGCGGAAATCTCCAAGCGAAGGCTGGGTGGCTGCCAGTCGGGCATGGTCAGGTGGAAGGGGGATCTTGGCCGGGAACACTCTGGTCACATAGTTGGGGTTAGAGGGTTGCTAGGGCATCTTCCAATTCTCAGATTCTACAGCAAGATCCGAGGCTCAGTTCCCAAGTCCCTGGGCTTCACTCTCCACCAGGGCACACCCGGGCCTTGGGCTCACCCCCAAATCCAAATGAGCAGCTGCCTCCGGCTATCTGCAACCCTTCAGTCACCCTGCTAAGGAGAAGAGCATGCCTGGGAAGATGACCTTTGCTTATAGCGAGTGCTCTATATGGCCAGGGGCTGCTGGGACAGGGGTGTTCTGCAGGGGTCCCAGACAGTCCCTGCATTTAGGGCCTGACAACGGTTAACTGCAGACAACCCAAATAGAGACATAAAGGCTTCTGTGTCCTTGAAATGTCCCATTCCCTGACTTCATGGAAAAGTGTTGTTGGGAGAAATCTGTCCCCTGTCAGAACCCCTGACTCCCCCGGGGCTGTTTGACTTGTCCCATTCATGATGGGTGAACCTTCTGAAATGGTACGGAAGGCTGGCTCCTCCCCCTCCTCTCCCCTCCCCCTCCTCTCCCCTCCCCCTCCTTTCCCCACTATGGATGCCCATCCATTGGGGGAATGAATGAATGAATGAATGGCTGGGCAGGAAGCAGAGATGCCTTCCCTCGGGAATCCTGGCCATCCCCTAAGGGCCTCAGAGAATCCCTGGACCATGATTGCACCCCCAGCGGATCCATCTAGGCCCCAGGGTTTTGCTGTGAACTTGGAGCAGTTTAACTTCATTTATCTGTGCACAAACAAATAGATAAATGATAAACTCCATGAGGGCCGGGACTGTGCGATATTTATTCTTTGTATTCCCCGCACCTACCACAGGGCCAGACACACAGTGGGTGCTTGGGATGGATTTAATTGAGTTCTCCAGTGGTCTGGCCACAAAGAGAAAAGACAAGTCTGAGGCCAGCTACCACGTGACCAACATCAGCTGGATGACTTATGGAGATCCAGAGCTGGAGACCACCACAGAGTTCATCCAGCCCAATTCACTCATTTTACAGAAGAGGAAACTGAGGCCCACAGAAGGTAAGTGGCAGCATCCTAGGATCCAAGATTGAGATTGAAAAAACAATAAACATTAGAGGCCACTGAGGCACAGGGAGGTTGAGCGACTCTCCCTAGGTCACATGGGTCATAGGATCTGAGTCTGTGTCTCTGACTCCAAACCGAGTGCCTTCTCATCCGGATGCTTTCCATGATGCTGAATGTGCAAGGTCAAGTTGCCTGTGGCTCCAGGAAGAGTCAAACCAACTTGGGTCTTCAGTGTGCCCTGTGGCACCAGGCCTGCCCCTCCCTCCCCTCTGGTTACCACCTCCTTTTGTGTGCTGTCCCTCATGATTAGAGCATTAGCTCCCTGAGGGCAAGGGAAGAGACCCCCGAAATCCTCAGGGTCCCCTAGAGCCCTTAGGCTTCTTGGCTCTGGGAGAGACCCACATGCTGTAGAAATAGTTACCACGTATGTGGGCTTGTGTGTAATTGAGTATTTCCAGGGTTATTGCTTCAGCAGTGGGGGTACACCTCTCCCCACCCCCTCCTTCGCACTCTGGTGGCCCCACATCCCTGTCCCCTCCATCCTTCACAGTCTGGCCCCAGCCACTGATAGAGTGCCTCCGTGCCTGGGGGGCAGTCTTCTGGGAGTAAAGGGGACCCCCAAAAAGTCCTACCACCCAGGGCTTCCTCTTCCTTGCAGGGTCCGGGAGATCCCGGGCTCACACAACTCCAGGATAACACATTCCAGAAGGGGGATGGTTGTTAGTACCCAAGATATTGTTGTTCAGTTGCTTCAGTCATGTCCAACTCTTCATGATCTCATAGGGAGTTTTCTTGGCAACGATGCTGGGGTGCTTGGCCATTTTCTTCTCCAACTCATTTTATAGATGAGGAAACTGAGGCAAACAGGGTGAAGTGACTCTCCCAGGGTCACACAGCTTGTCAATATCTGAGACCATATTTGAACTCAGGTCTTCCTGACTGCAGCCAGGCCTAATGCTCTACCCACTGAGCCACCTGGCTGCCCCAGTGCCCAAGATATCCTCCTTAAAATACAGTTATCTCTGTACATGTTGTTTTCCCCAACAGAAAACATTCTTCTGAGAACAGGGGCTGTTTTGCTTTTGTCTCTATATCCTCAGCATCTTGTACAGGGCCTCCTGGTACACAGTAGGCAATTAATAAATGCTTCTTGTGTTGAATCAATTCCAGCCTTGTTTCTTGTCCCACTTGGTTTCTGGTCTCCTCCCTGCTTGTGAGTGTGCCTTCTAAAAGGGGATATAGAAGTAGCATCCCATCCTTCACTTCTGTGGTATCTGGGGTTCCATCCTGCTCTGCTCTTCCCCTGCCCAGTCCTGCCTCATACACTGACAAACCCAGTCTGAGGTCTTTTTGGTTTGATGTGTTGTGTTGCCTTTTGTTTTGACATCCCAGTTACTTCACTCTGTCCAGGGCAGCTGGCTTCCCCGTTTCCCCAGGGAGCAAATCAAACCAAAGCTTTGGACAACAGAGGCAGCATCGTACTAGGAGGTCGATCCCCTCTCCTGAAGGAGAAGAAGGAGGAACATTTCTTCTCTGGACCAGGATTGGTTTTCAAAGGACTCCACTGTTTCCCATTTGTTTCACTCTTCACTTGTATCATTGTAGCTGCCTGGTTCTCTTTGGTTCACATCAGTTCATATACATCTTCCATGTTTCTGCAAATTCCCCACCTTTGCAACTTTTTTACAGTGTAATAATATTCCATTGCTCTCGCTTTCTACAATTTGTTCAATAATTCCCCAGGAGAGGGGCACCCATTTTGTTCCCAGGTCTTCATGGCCACAAAAGGTGCTGATCTAAATATCTTAGTATGTCTCTGACCTTTCTTTCCACCATGGATCTCCTCTGGCATTTACCCCAAGTGTGTGGGATACTTTGAGCAGTGAGACCTTTGAGTCAAAGCATGAGATGCTTAATGACTTTTCTTCCATAATTCTGGATTGTTAAAATAATAACAATGATGGTTTTTCAGAATGGTTATGGTAATTCAGAGCACTACTCATACATTGTTGGTAGAGTTGTAAGCTGGTGCCCACCCCCCCCCACCACTTTTTCAGATAAACTCCTATGCAGCTGCATGTCCCCATTGCTGGGTATGGAAAGCTGAATATTAGATCCCGACAAAAAGGACTTTTCCTTTCTACCCATTAATGATGTCTTATTAGATTTACTCCCTCATTCAAGCCTGCTGATCTTTTTGCCTCCTGATTCTGTGGCTGTCCTTTCTAGCTTCCTGCCATCTTCAAATTTCCCAGAGATGCTTTCTTTATGGCTTTCAAACATGCTAAAGATGCTGAGGAGAGCACAGCCAAGGTCAGGGCCCTCCACTAGAGACACCTCTCCTGGCTGACCTAGGCCTGTTCCCCAGGACTCTTGTTCCATTTCTTGGGGCTCTCGCCCAGCTCACATTGCTGGGCTGGTGCATTGGATCTCTTGCAAAGCCTGAGCCTGCTAAGCTCATCACTCTGGCTTCTGTTTGGCACAGAATGATTTCTTGGGGTCTGTCCTTAGCTGATTGGCCTTTGCATATTTAAGAGACGTGTTTCCCATCCCTGATTTCGGTGGGGGTTCGAGCGTGGTGATGGGAAAAAGGTTGTTGTTGCTATGCACCAACTCAGTGAGACAACCACAAGAACCACAACTACGCAAGTGAAGCTGCTTGTTTATGGAGTGCTCACATTACCACAAGAGCCACTCGTAAACATTTGGGGGACAGCGGATGCCATTCTCACATGTGCACTGAGCCCTCCAGCTTCTTCAGAGCCGGGCCCCATGAGCCCCGTGGGCTTCCCCCAGAGCAGCTGGATGGTGTCCCTTCACGCCCACCATGTCCATGGGGAGAGTCTAATGGAGTTTTGGCACAGAAGGGATCCAGGCCAGGCAGCCAGGGCAGAATGGACCCTTTGTGGGCTTTAGAGAAGGCTTAATGGGAGACCCTCACAGGACTTCACATGGCGGGGGGGGGGGTAGGGCACCAAGGGATGTGTTCAAGTAACTGGAAACAAAGGGGCTTCTCATCAACCAGGGCCAGGGTGGATGGGTGGGGGTGGGGCTGAACCAGTCGTGGCTCATGAAAACCATGGGCTGTAAGGAGTGACAGATATCAAGTCAATAAACATTTATTAAACACCAACTGTGTGCCATGGACTGAGCTAAGCAATTGGTTTATTTTTTAAAGGCAAAGACAATATCTGCTCTCAAGAAGCTCACAGTCTAACAGGAAGACAACATGCAAACAAGTGTGTACATACGAAATAGAGACAGAGTAAACTGAAAATAATTGGCAAAGGGAAGGCCCTGAACTAAGGGGTGGGGTGGGGAAGAGCTTTCTGCAGTGGCTCACATTTGACTTGGAGCTTGAAGGAAGCCGGGAGGCAGAAGTGAGAAGGAAGGGCATCCCAGGCATGAGGTACTGCCTGAGTAAATGCCTGGAGTCAAGAGATGGAGAGTGTTGTTCACAGAGGTCACCGAAAAGGGTGCCCAAAAGAAGCTGCTGGAGCGGCAGTGGAAGGAATCCATGGTGTGTTTAGCCTCAAGAGGACTCCAGAGTGAGCAGAAGCGGGAGAACAGTGTACTGGGTAACAGCGACATCATAACGATGATCCTCTGTGATAGACTTGGCTCCTCTCAGCAGTGCAAGGGTCCAAGAAAAGCCCAAGGCCTCACGCTGGAGAATGCTCTCCGCCTCCAGAGAAAGAACTACAGAGTCTGAATGCAGATTGAGGCAGACGCTTTCCACTTATTTTGTTGTTGTCATTGTTTCTTCTTCCTTGTGATTCTTCTCTCACGACACGGCTAATGTGGAAATATATTTAACATGACCATCCTGTGTCATCTATATCAGATGGCTTGCTGCCTTTGGTAGGGGGGGGGGGGGGGAACAGAGAGAGGGAGAAAAATTCGGAGCTCAAAATCTCCCAGAAATGAGTGTTGAAGCTGTCTTTACATGTGATTGGGAAAAATTAAAATACTATTAAAAAAAGACAGAGCATTCTCAGAGGGAGCAGAAGCCCATTCTCCAGGTGTCTGAAGGGCCGTAACACAAAGGAGGGATGGACCTCCACAGGGCAGAACCAGGAGCATTGGGAGGAATTCACAGAGAGACAGATTTAGACTGGAGGTCAGGAAGAGGGGTGGGCTCTGTCAGGAACCATAATAGAACCAAGTGCTCACCGCTTCCTCCTTTGCTCCATCTCAGTGGGGGCCCCATTCAATGTGGCCCTGCCACCGGGCAATACTTCTACTTCAAGGATTTCCAGAATGGGCACAACCTGCCCAGGATACTGAGCTTCCTAGGACCATCCAGGCCAGGCCCTGGCATGGGAACGAGCCAAGCTGAATAACTACGCCCGGTGCCCAGTGAGAAGAGGAGCCAGCCCTTGCCAGCCTCAGAGATGCTTTGGGGTCTTTCTGGCTTTCCCAAGAACTGGATCTCAGACCTCAGACCTAACCAGCCCTTCCCTTCTTGTTGCTTTGCCTGCTCCCAGACAAGACCGATCAGTGTCTATCAGTCGGTTCCCAGTCAAGAGGCTTCCTAGTGTAAGGTTTGGGTGCTGCCATCCCCTCTCCCTATCTTTCTTCTCAGGGCAACAACAACTGGATGGGCTCCAGATCGGAGCTCAGGGGCCTTCCATGAAATCTGGAGTGTGCCAAGTTGGGATTTCTGTTTTGTCGAGTGGGGCCAGAGTTGGAGGACTCTGAGTCACTGCCTGGCCTCCTACACAATAGAGACAGGAAGCAGGGCATCCCTGAAGCCCAGAGAAGGGTCACAGTTAGCTCCCCTCCTTCTGTAAGCCAAGGCCTCCGCCTGACTGCTCACTCCCAGGTCAGTGTAGGTGGGCACTTGGGGCAGCTGATACCCTGGAGATCAGACCTTCTCTGCCTGGTTTTATTTCCTGGTTTGGAACCTGAAGTGTCAGCTGTGCCCCCAGAACCTCAGGGGATGAAGGGAGAAGAGCCGTCATCTCTCTGGGCCAGGCGGGGAGAGGTTCTCTAGCCTTCTTCCTTGGGTTTCCTTTCCCTCTTCCCTCCCTCCCTTGCATTGTAGCCAGGCTTCCCCTTCCCAGAGCAATGTCCCACTCTCTGCCCCCACTGAACTGGCTTGTCCTCGGTGCTCCTCAGCCCCCTCCCCTCTATTGTGGGCTTTTAAGATCAAAGACAAGTTTCGATGGACCCTGTGGACTGACACAGTCATTGGAAGGCAGCTGGGAGGACCTAGTGCTGAGAACAGACCACTAGGGAGATGCCTTTGGGGCACGGGCTGGACCAGGTGGTCTTGGCAGTCCCTTCTAATTCTCAGTTTCTGTGGTTCTGTGTCTTTAAGGATCTGAAGGGGGAGCCTGGAGAAGAGGGGTTAGCCTCTCTCTCCTTGGTCCCCAAGGGCAAAAACAAGAGACCCATCTGGGCTGGAGATCAAGAAGAGCCGCCCCTCACTGCAGACTTTGAGCAGAAGCCGGATGCCCACTTGTTGGGACGGGTAGAGTGGAGGTTCTCAGCAAGGTACAGGATGGGCTCCAATTCTTTGAGCTTCCTTCCTTCTGCAATTTTGTGACGTGTAGATGCCTGTGTCTTGGAGACAGCATCTGCCCAAAGGGAGTGCTCTTTTAGTGCAGGAGGGGCTGCCGGAAAACAGGCCCCCTGGCATCCTGTGATTCTGGAATGTGTCTCTATGGAATGTGCCCCCAAAGTTAACAAACTGCACGTCGCCCTTGACCCAGCAATATATAGCTATAAGCCATGGACGCCAAAGAAATCAAGGAAAGGGGAAAGAGCCCATTTGTACCAAATTATTTATTGTAGCTTTTTTGTGGGAGCCAGGCAGTGGGAATTATGAGGGCGTTCTATTGAGGAAAAGCTACAAGAACCCCTCTGCATGTGAATGTAACGTAATACAATTGTGTGACAAAGGACAACACAGTTTCAGAGAAGCTGGGATGACCCCTCTGAACTGACACAGAGGGAAGTGAGCAGAACCAGAACACTTTCTATGTCAATCAAGATAACTTTGGTAGGCTAGGCTACGGACCAATGCCAGGAGAAATCTCTGGACCAAAAGAATCATGGTGAAACGCATCAGCTGCTTTCCATCAGAGAGGCAACGAACTGAAGTTGGACTGAGAAACAGGAGCAGTGGGGAATTTGGGCATTTGTATGTTGAAGGCTTTTTTTTTCTTTTTTAAAACAAATTGCTCAATGGGGAGGATGTAGTGAGACGGCTGGATTAATAAGCAAGAAAGTGAATTTGATGATACCCATACAAAAGGCAATGCTCATGAGAGCATTCTGCCTCCTTTGGGTACTCCAAGAAAACTCCTTTGAAAGGCATCATTTCTCATGCCCTTTTCAGAAAGCCCTGATGACTAATGTCATTCGGATTCTGCCCTCACTCACTAGTTATAGGTCCCTAGTCCCCTTTCAGTGGCTTCTTACCCAGCAAGCAAACACATTTGCTGGGAGGGAAGAAGGGGAAAAAAACCAGTGAAAGGCCAGATTTGGCCTTTCAAACCAGAACTCAGATTTAACATCCTTATAAGACAAAGAGAATCTAACAGTCTGAGTCACCGAGATTTGGGAAATACTCTCTGATGACAAGTGGCAACAACCTTATTTTTAGATGTCTTTGCTCTTATCCACCTGGGATGGGCCCAAAGAATACATGTGTTTTGATGGTTATTCTCAGAACCCTAAAAATACAGTTTTATAGTATGGCATTCAGGAAGGAGAGAATTCCCAAAGAGTTCCCACAAGCATGAAGCTTCCTGAGCCAGGTGCTCCAATGAACAAGGCCTCATTTCCTGCAAGGATTTCCTCCTCCATCTCCAGTGGCTGTGGAAGACATGGCGTTGCTCCAGACCAGTGAAAGATGGCTTCTAGGAGGATACACATGTGTGTAGAAGAATTTGGGGTCTTCCTTTCAAAGGAAATTGATCTAATGACAAGCTTTAGCTGTGGGTCATCAGTACTGGATGGGATAGGGAAGGATGGGCACATATCTATATCTATACACACATGGGCTATATATGTGTGTGTATATTTATAAATATATACACACATGGGCTATATACATACACATACACATACACACATGGGGTATATACATATACATACACACATACTACTGGTAGAGCTGTGAACTGGTTCCACCATTCTGAGGGAATAATGAATTATGTTAAGCAAATGACTGAAATTTATAGGCTCTTCTGACTCAGAGATTCATATATATATATATATATATATATATATATATACCCAATGAAGTCAATAATAGGGGAAAATGGCTTCTTACACATTTGAATATTGGTAGAAGCACTTTTTTGTAGGAGCAAAGAAATAGGAATAGAGTGGGTGCCCAATAATTGAGAAATGATGAAACAAAATGATGATGTATGAACATAATATCATATAATCACACCATAAGAAAGGACAAATATGAGGAAATATGAAAGCATACAAACTGATGTCATTCAGACACTTGATACATTAAAATGATCAAACACTCCTTGAAGTCTTTCTGTTGCTTTGTCTATGTCCAGTCCACTCTCAGGAAAATCACTGAGATTTGGTCGCACTCCTAGAATTGTGGAAAGCAAAGCCTTCATAAAGCTTTTTGCAAATGATGATGCCTCCAGCAAAGGACTAGCCATGGTCCATCTGTGCAACAACAAAAATCTTTCAGTGTCTGTATCAGAGCTTTTTAGAAAATCCCTTTTCTAAAAGCTAATTGAGGCTACTGGCTAATAATCACTGAGGAGCGCACCAGTGGGGGCTTGTGAGCAATGATACTTACTAGACACTCAACCCCTCAGGTTGCTTCTAGAACTGTGAGAGAAAATAAGTAGCCAGCCTCTGGGGATGCCGAACTGTGAATGTCACTGCAAATTGAGGGAGTGTACCCACAAGAGGTGCTTCCCTTTCAATCAACAAGTATTTAATGAGCACTTACTATGTACAAGATGGTGCACTAAAATACAAGGACAAAACAACCCCTTCCCTCAAGGAGTTAATAGTTTACTGAAGGGAAAATTTGAACCAATTCCCCCAATGCCCCAATTCCAAGTATTTATTCTGTAGATTTAAAAATATGTACTTCCAGACATACTTATTCTATGTTTTCTCCCTCTCAAGTCTCTGTGAGTCTTGATAGAGAATAATAACCAATTCTAGCTGAATATATGCAAGGGGTCAAATCCAAGAAGATCAGATTAGCTTAGGGTCAGAAAGCTGACTAGGAGACTGGGAAGCAATGGGTATGGGTGGATGATCTGGCCAATATGAAAAGATTCCAAAACCCAGAGGTCAGGGCCCAGGCCAAGGGTTGTAATAAGAGTCCCAGGACCCCAGAAGCCAGAATGCAGCTGGACACTCAGCCAACCATCTCCTGAGGTCAGAACCCTGTGAATGAGTCTGCTACTCTCCATACATGATGAGGGACAAGACTCAGACTTTCCAAGGCATGGTCCCAAAGGTTACTCTGCTAAATAAACCCATGCAATTTGGAGGGAGGAGAGGAGAGCAAGAGCGAGTGAGAGGAAGGGAGGGAGAGAGAAAGGGGGAGAAAGAATGAAGAAGAGGTCAGATGGGGCCCCGGGGTCCCTGGACTACCCCCATACCAGTTTATCCAAGAGGAATCTTCTCTAATGAGAATGGAATCCATTCATTATGCTCAATTATTTCTGAAAACAGTCTGGTGATGGATTGGCCTTCAATGCTTGTCATGGGCCCAGTAGGGCCTGCCAGGCAGGCCTGAGAAAGGGGACCAGCAGGGAGAAGCAGAACAGAGCACTCTGCTCGCTCAACAATAGTGGTAATAACAGCAATAACTAACTGTAGCAATGATAATAATGATTATTGTTGTTGGCAAGAAACAGAGAGCTTTGCCCTTGCGGCCTATGTCTTGGGCCCTGGGCCTGGGTGGGTGGTTGGACTTAGTGGCAGGAGGGGGCGGGGCCAGCTCAACTGAGTTAATGCTGGGGTGAGCATTCACACCGCAGTATACATCCACTCCATAAATCAAGACTTGGTTTTTTGTTTTATTGATTGTCCAGACTTAAGAAAGTGATTTGGCTAAAAGTATGTGGAAAGTCTTTTCAGAGGGCTGGTTGTTAAATGGTGCAGCACACTCCTGGTTCTAGGCACACATGGAGAGGCAGTGTGGTGCAAGGGAGAGGACATGGCACCTGGAGTCAGAGGACCCGCATGACTGAGGGCGGGTGAGGCTCTTCTCAGGGCCTCAGTTTTCCCATTTGTAAATGGAGGGGCTGGGACTCCATGGATCCTGAGCTACTCTTCAGTTTTAAATCCATGACTTAATGAACTCTGAGCTTCCTGAGTTAGAAGTCTAGAGGAGTTTAGTGACTGGTCCAAGGTCACAGAAGTGGTAAAGAGGAGAGATGGAATTAGAACCCGGGTCCTCTCGCTCTAGGGCTCTCTCTGTCCTCTGTTCCATCACTTGGAAGGTGATGTTGGGTCACTGTCAAAGATGACCAAGGCCCTTGGGACTCCTCTGGCCTCCTCATCCAGGGCTGACCTGATGGCCCGAGTCAGGCCAGCTCCAAAGGTTTGCAGCTGGAGCCCTGGACAAGCAGCCAGGGATCTAGATGTTGCTGTTAGACTCGGATCCCAGGATTGCAGGAAGACTCTGCCACCCAACCTGCTGTGAGCATCATCTTCTGGCCTCCAGACTGAGCTGGGATCATCAGTCTGTGCCAAACTGTGCCCTGGAAAGCTCACTCACACTCAAGAAAGCAGCAAGAGAGCCAGGGTGATGGTGCACTTGTCTCTGTGCCCCCCGCGGGCACTGGGCCTGGCACACAGGAGGCGCCTAATAAACAAATGAGCAAGGTGTCCTGGGCTCCCGGGTATCTGGTGGCTGTGAGCCCAGCTCCAGGGAAACCTTGGCTCCAGCCAAATATTTTCCTTGGCAATCTGGAGCTGAAAGCCGTCTCCCAGCCCCTTTGCTTGAGTGGCGCCAAGAGACGAAGCAGAGAAAACGGAGAAAGCCAGCATTGTCTTTGGAGAGACATGCGGATAAATATGGTGTCAACACGGCTCCTGCTCAAGCCAGGCTGGGTCCCCACCCCACCCCAGGGTGTGCATCCCATCTGCACTGAAGGCAAAGAAAATAACCCTGCCCCACCACTGGGGAGCCCACCTGCTCTGATCTCCCACTTCCAGAGCCATGCTCTGTGAGCAACCCCTTCCCCCCGATATTGCAGGGCCCCTCCAGCAGAGCCCCCCACTGTAGAAAGGACAGACCTGGAGGTGCCACAGGAAAGCGAATGATCCTTAAAGTGGGTTTTGAGTTCCCTTGTCAAAGTGATTGGCCCAGGCAGGGGTGTTCACACCAGATGGAGTAAGTAGGGGGTAGGGGTAGGAGTAGAGGCCAGCCCTGATGGAGAGGTTTCACATGGCTCCAGACCCCAAGAAGCCAGGAGTCGGCTGAGCTCCCCAGGGCTTCCCTGAGGTGATGCTAGCACAGGGCCCCACCAGGGACAGTCCCTGGGAATAAGGGGGCAGGGGTTTCCCCTTCTGTAAAAATGCCCTTTGGTTCCTTCTGGGAGTGAATTGCAGCTGGGGGTGGGGGGAGGGGGTGGGAGAACAGGCTGTACAAATGCTCAGAGGTGGGAGGTGTTGGCTCAAAGGGGAATCAGGGGAGATAAGCCACAAGGAAAGGCCGGAGCCAGCCGATAGCCACCCATAAGTGCAGAGCTGAGTTTCTACTTTAGACTCATCCTGGGAGGGTAACGGAGCACCATGCCCTCATTCTACAGATAAGGAAATCAAGGCCCAGAAGGGAGGTGACTTGGACCAAAGCGGACTTGGGCCTCCTCTTTTAACTCCATCCTCTTGTGTCAGGAAAGCAGCAACTTTGCCAGTCCTCACCTGGGGCCTGCAAACAGCCTCCCGCTCTGGGATCTTGGGCCTCCCACGGGCTGGTTTGGGATGCAGGGAAGGGCCCTTCTGGAGGAGGCAAAAGAACAAGGGTCTTGTCTCAGCTCTGCCGAGAGCATCACGTGTCTTAGAAAGGTCACTCATGGAAAAAGCTGGGAAACAATTTTTACTGCCAGTATTTCTGATAAAGGCCTCATTTCTAAAATATATCAGGGGGTAGCTAGGTGGCACAGTGGATAAAGCACCAGCTCTGGATTCAAGAGGACCTGAGTTCAAATGTGACCTCAGACACTTAACACTTACTAGCTGTGTGACCCTGGGCAAGTCACTTAACCCCTATTGCCTCACCTATCTCTCTATCTCTATATCTATATGGAACTAAATCAAATTTATAAGAATGGGAGGCAGCTAGGTGGCACAGTGGATAGAGGACCAGCCCTGGATTCAGGAGGACCTGAGTTCAAATCTGTTCTCAGACACTTGATACCTACTAGCTGTGTGACCCTGGGCAAGTCACTTAACCCTCATTGTCCTGCAAAAACCAAAAAAAACCATAGATTAAAAAAATTTACAAGAGTGCAAGTCATTCCCCAATTGAGAAATGGTCAAAGGATATGAACAGGCAGTTTTCTGATAAAGAAATCAAAGCTATCTATTGACATATGAAAAAAAAATGCTCTAAATCACTATTGATTAGAGAAATGCAAATTAAAACAACTCTGAGGTACCACCTCACCCCTATCAGATTGGCTAATATGACAAAAAAGCAAAATAATAAATGTTGGAGAAGCTATGGAAAAATTGGGACACTAATGCATTGTTGGTGGAGCTGTGAACTAATCCAACCATTGTGGAGAGCTAATTGGAACTATGTCCAAAGGGCTATTGACTGTCTATACCCTTTGACCCAGTAATACCACTACTAGGTCTGTATCCCAAAGATATCATAAAAAATGGAAAAGGACCCACATGGACAAAAATATTTATAGATGTTCTCTTTGTGGTGGCAAAGAATTGGAAATCGAGGGGCTGCCCATTAATTGGGGAATGGCTGAACAAGTTGTGGTATACAAATGTAATGGAATACTATTGTGCTGTAAGAAATGATGAGCAGGAGGAGTTCAGAGAAACCTGGAAAGACTTACATGAACTGATGCTGACTGAGCAGAACCAGGAGAGCATTGTACACAGGAATAGGAACATTGTGTGATGAACAATGAGGATAGACTTGGCTTTTCTCAGCAGGGCAACAATCCAAAACAGTTTCAAAGAACTCATGATAGAAAATGTTCTCAACATCCAGAAAAAAGAACTGTGAATTATGAATGCAGATTGAACCAGACTGTTTCTACTTTTGTACTATTTTTTCCCTTCTTTTTTGAGGTTTTTCCCTTGTGCTCTGATTCTTCTTTCACAAGATGACTAATGTAGAAATATGTTTAATGTGATTGTACATATACAACCTATGTCAGACTGCTTTCCATCTTGGGGAGAAGGGAGGGAAGGGAAAGTGGGAGAAAAATTTGGAACTAAAAATCCTGTGAAAGCAAATGTTGAAAACTATCCTTACATGTAACTGGAAAATAATAAAATGCTTTTATAAAAAAACAAACAAAAAACCCCAACAACAACAACAAAAAAAGAAAGGTCACTCATTTCCTCATCCCCAGTGAAGGCAGCCTTTGCCAGCAAAGAACTCGAAGTGTCATGGGGAGGGGAGAAGGTCTGAAGGCTGGCCTTTATAGGACATCCCCCAGTCTCTAATTAGTGATGGTGCCTCATCTTTCAACATATCTATGATCCCCTCCTCTTCTCTGACACTGACAACCCCACACATCATTCCCTCCACCCAGGTCCTCACCTCCTCAGTCTGGACTGTGGCTGCTGGGGTGTCAGCTGCCTCAGTCTCTCCCCATCCAGTCCTTCTGCTATCCACTACAGTGATTTGCTAAAGCAAAGTGCAGAATGGAGGCCCCCTACTCAGTAAACTTCAGGGGCTCCCTAGGGCTGAAGGTCAAGCTGTTGCCACTCAAAGCCTATCTGCCCCCTCCTAACTGTGCAGTCTTTTCACACCTCAATGAAATGTTGCATTTCTCCAGGTTCCAGCATTCTCTCTGGCCACTGTGCCCCAGGCCTGGGCCATTCACCCTCCCTGGCTCAGACAACTGAGCTCCCGCCCCCGCCCCCCTCCAGTCCCAGCCAAAGCCCACGTTCCATAGGAAGCCCTTCCTGCTGTTTCTTCCTTCTAGTCCCTTCCCTCTCTTCCTGTTTTCTCATTTTGTTTGCACACAGTGGTTTGCTTCCCCCCTCCCTTAGATTGTGAGTTCCTTGAGGGCAGGCACTGTCTTCTGCCGCCTCTTGTATCCCCTGTGCTTAGCACATTGTTTGGCATTGGTAGGTGCCCAATAAATGTTAGCCGTGTGTCATTGATGGAATCTTAGACATATTGGAATGTAAGCTTTGAGGGTTGCGTGGCCTTATTCTTTGTCAATGTGTGACTATATGTATACATACTTAGATACACACGCACATGTTGTTGTTCAGTTGTTTCTCAGTCACCAGCAGAACTCCAGCCTCCATTTCTCTGACTGTTTCCTCCCTTGGTAATGGAGCCTTACTGTTCCCAGCTGGAGAACAGAGAGGTAATCGATGGAAATCAGCCTCAAAGTGTTTTTCCAACCTTAAAAGGCATCCTATGAAGGTCAGCTATTGTCCTTGTTGTTGTTGTGTTATTGTGCCATTTATTCTGTTGAGTTACCCTGAGCTAAGGAAATGAGAGTTGTTGCTGGAGGTCAGTGGCCCTCCTACTGCTCAGAGAGCTCCCAGACAGCAGCTCCAGGGGAGATGAACCAAGGAGGCAGAATTCATCTTTGACGGTCACCCCTCCCCCTCCCCCACCATTCCCCTCCCCTGTTCAGGGAGCCTGGGGCAGTGCCTCGGCACTCAAGGCTCCCTGGAGCCCTTCTCTGCTCTGTCCCCTTCCCTTGGGGCAGTGACACTTGGTGCTTCCCTCCATGACCCCAGCAAAGGGGGTAGAGAAGGCTTAGAAAGGCAGCAGGGACAATGGGGAAAGTCAAAAAGAGCTGGGAGGCAGCCACCCCTCTGGGCAGCTCTCCTCCACTGTGGAGCCTGTGCACCATTGGGAAGTGGGTGCCAAGGGTGTGAGTGACAGCTCTTGTTCATCTTGGCTCGCTTGGCCCTTCCATCGGTGATGCAGAGCAGTACTAGAGTCTTGGTGAGTTGCTAGGACAGAGAAATGAAAGGAGTTGCCCAGGGTCATGCAGCCAATGTGGATCGGACATCAGACTCAAACCCAAGCCCCTTGACTTCCAGGCTAGCCCCACTGGGCCACATAGCCTTTCCTAGAAATACTCGTTCTGGAGGTGTGAGCCTTGCCCCCAGGTGGCTGATGACAGTCACATTGCTGTATTACGAAGAGCTGGTATTTATGGAGCTTGCCAAGAGCCCTCTGGCCTGGTAGGTAGCCCTGCACCCCAGGTGGGTGGGTGGGCACTCTGATTGGGAGGCACCTTTTCACATCCCTTCAGTGTCTCACCACTTTAGAAGTAGCATCGACTCTCCGGGCCAGGTCACTGGGAAACAGCGGGATGGCAGAACCCAGGCCCTGGGTGGGCAGAGGCGAAGGCAGGAGTGACTGTTAGCCTTGGAGCCAGTGTCTATCCATGGAGATCCAGGCTGTGAGCAAGGGGAGGGAGAGGAAGGCCAGAGCAGCAGAGCTTTTGCATTGGGTGGGTCCTTGGTCAGAACGTGAGGACTTTGGTACTGATGGGAGGACCAGGGGCCAGAGAGCTGGCCGTGGTGCTTGACAGAAAAGTCCTGGACTGTGGGAGGGCAGCAGGCATTCCCACCTTGCTGGTTTCTGGCTGAGACGGCCAGGCTGAGGCCACAGGGGCTGGGGAGCTCCATCAGGAGCTGCCCTTCACCAGCTGTCCAGGTTTGCCCTGGGTATGAAGCCCCGAGGTTGTCTGTCTCCTCGGTAGGGGGTTCACTTCCGCTCTTCAGATTTCTGAGGAGCCATTGATTGTCCTTGGGGTCACAAAAGTGCTCAGAGAGCCCCCGTGGATCAGCTTGATTCCCACACAGGGGTGTGGGGTGTGTGTGTGTGTGTGTGTGTGTGTGTGTGTGTGTGTGTGTGTGTGTGTGTGTGTGTGTGTGTGCACAGAATGGGCCCCTTAGGGCAAAGGCTGTCCTTTGTGTTTGGATCTTAGCCCTTAGCACAAAACCTGGCGCATAAGAAATGTTTAGTAAATACTTCTCTGTCTGTCTCTGTCTTTGTCTCTCTGGTTGCCCAGGCATGTGCTGGGAAATGTTTAACAACTGGTTCACTGAAAAAATTCAGCTCGACAGGCATCAACAACCTTTTCTCCATTATTTTCTTAGTCTGTACAAATTTAGGCAATCAACAAAACATTGAATCAAGCCGTGATTCACAGTTTGGAGTTTCCAGGTGTGAACACCCACACTGGAAATTGAACAACCAGCTTGCCCCGAGTCTGCTCCAGATTGTCCCTTGAGGGTGTCCGTGGAGTTCTGTCTCGGCAGTCAGTAAAAAACTGACCAGGGCAACTAAGTGGTGCAGTGGATAAAGCACCAGCCCTGGATTCAGGAGGAACTGAGTTCAAATCCGGCTTCAGACACATGGCACTAACTAGCTGTGTGACCCTGGGCAAGTCACTTAACCCTCATTGTCCCACCAAAAAAAAAAAGCATCATACAGCTGATTGGAAGCAGTAGGGGAGATAGGAGCCCATTGTGAATTGGGGAGGAAGGATTGGTCTATTACCCAGTGGGGTGTAGCCTAAGCTTTCTGTCCTCTTGGCCTCTCACTCAGTCTGCCCTGGCTAGAAAGGTGTGTCAGAGGTGCATTGTTGTGACTCTGGAGGCCCAGGGAAGGTGGCCTGGTCACAGTGGCTGTGAAAACCCAGCTGACTCTGACTGTGGAGCTTGTCCCAGGCTCACTTTGGGCTGTGGTGAAGTTTGCCAACCATACCCTGGGTCTGGACCAGCACAGCCCTGGCTATTCCCAGACCATGAGGAAGACACATGCCTGGCACCAAAGGGAAGACATAAACACAACAGATAAATATATAAATATGTACATACGTACATATAAATACACATACATGTATATAGGAATGAGTCAAGGAGTCTCAACCCCATACACAATGGGTCCTTGCAGGGAATTCTGGGGGAGGGACCAGTCACTGCTGGGGGAGGGGGTGCTCTCTCTCTAGAACTCATGGCCCAGTGGTCCTAGGATGGGAGATGGCACTGCTGCCTGCCTGGGTGGGGAATTCTGCAGAAGCCTTTGGGGGGAGGCCAGGAGCCGGTGGAGGCTGGTGGAGTTCCAAGATTGTCAGGCAGCTCCTGCCCAGCCTAAGAAGTAGGTGGTCACACCCTCTCTAGACTCTCCTTCCGTTTTCTAAGCCCACTCTGGTAGCCACCACTCCCTTTCTGAGAGCTCCCTCCCTGGGGGTCTGCTTCCCAGCTCATAGCCTTGCGGGGCATGGCCTCTAGCACCTACATAGCCGCCCTCACCCGATTAGCAAGCTAGGAGAGGGAGGAGGGAGCTCTCTGCCCTCTATGGACCAGGAAGGCTTGCAGGTGGAGGAGCTCCCCGAAAACCTACAATTCTGCTCACCGTCATTGAAAAGGTTTTGCATGAATAAAACCAGCACAGTTAAAATTAGAAGGGGAACAGTTAACTGGGGCAAAAAATCTTTGTAGTGAGCTTCTCTGAAAAAGGATTCCTAGCCAGGATAAAGATCTGGCTCAAAGAGCGGAGTGATTTCCCAAGACATAAATGGTGAGAAGATAGGAACAGTTCTCTGAGGAGGAAATCCAAGCAGTCAACACCCAAAAGAAATAATTAGGGAGATGCAGATTAATGGAACTCCTCAGAATTCCCCCTCACACTCATCCGATTGGCAAAGCTGACAAAAAGGGAAATGACAAATACTGAAGAAAAACAAACACTTTCATGAGCTGCCTTGCTGGAAAACAGTGGGAACAATGCCCCAGGGCCTCCAAGCCCTGCGTCCCCTTTCACCTAGTGAGAAAGGGCTAGATTTATAGACCCCCAATAGATCAAAGAAAGGGGAAAGGACCTGGATGTGCAAAAATCATGATAGCAACTCCTTTTGTGGCAGCAAAGAACTGGGGCCAAGGGGACACCCCGCGATTGAGGGATGGCTGAACAATGCATGAATGTGATAGAAAACCACTGTGCTATAATAAGAGATGAAGGGAAAGGACCTGCATGACCCAATGCAGAAGGGTGTGTGAGAGACCAGGAGGACAGTTTATATAGTAACAACAAAAGTAACTGAGAGAGGAATGCAAATTAATACACCTTTGAGGTATTGCCTCATACCTATCAGAGTGGGAACTACAACAAAAAAGGGAAATACTGGACATTGAAGGGGATGTGGGAAAGCTGCGATGCTAATCCACCATTGGTGGAGTTGTGAACTGATCCAACCATTCTGGAGAGCAATTTGGAACTCTGCCCAAAGGGTTATAGAACTGTACATACCCTCTGAGCCAGAAAGACCACTGCTGGGTCTGTATCCCAAAGACATCCCCAGAAAGGGGAAAGGGCCTGTTTTATAGCAGCTCTTTGTGGTGGCTAAGAATTGGACATCAAAGGGATGCCCATCCATTGGGGAAGTGGCTAAACAAGCTGTGCTCTAGGATGGTGATGGGGTACGATTGTGCTATCAGAAATGACAAGCAGGATGAGTTCAGAAAGGCATGGAAAGACTTGTATGAACTGATGGAGAGTGAAGTGAACAGAACCAGGAGAACATTGTGCACAGAGACAGCCATATTGTTGGATGAAGAACTGGGAATGACTTAAGTGTTCTCAGCAGCACAATGATCTAAGATGATCCCAAAGGACTCATGAAGCAGACTGTCCACCTCCAGAGAAAGAACGGATATTGATGGAGCACAGACTGAGGCAGGCTGCTTTTCACCTTCTTTCTTTCATTTTTCTTTTATTCGTTTTCTTATGCAAAATGACTAATATGGTCATGTTCTACATAACTGCACATGTATAACCCACATCTGATTGTTTACCAGCTCAGGGGAGGGAAGAAGGAATCAAATTTAGAACTCAAAACTATAAATAAAAATGTTTATTATTAGAAAAAGTAAAAAAGAGTACAGCAAAAAAAAATAACTGAGAAGCTCTGTTGGAAACAATGGTGAATTGGAGGAGGGATGCTGAGGCCAGTTCCCAGCTCCTGACAGAGACTGGTTGGAGCCAAGGGACAGATCAGACATCTGGACACAGATGACGTGGACATTTGCTTTGCTGGCTCTGAATGTTTGCTACAAGGAGCGTGCTTTTCCCTTTTCTATTTGGGAGTAAGGAAGGAAGAAGTCAGCAAGTTGCAAAAACAGAAACAAAGGACATGAGAGAAGCTCAGAGGGAAGCACAGACCCCCAGGACAGCTTGGAAAGTAACCTGCTGGACTTGTTGGGTAAGGGGCATGTCATGTAGATTCATTAAGGTGCATCAGATCCTTCCCTTGTTCTCCTTTGTAAGAACATGGAAAGGCTGTCTCCTTTTTGGGAGGGGGCTAATCATCAAATTGTAAATTACAAATATTTGTAAATGTCTTCTGGGAAATTTTCCCCAATGACTGTTGTGTTCTGGGCCCAACCAGCCCAGGAAACGAAGCCTGGGCCCTTTTTTCTTGCCATGCCCATCACCGCCACCACAAATACCATCTTTTTTGAGAGCTGCTTTGCCCAGGAGTCCGTGGCCAAAGGCTGGGGAGGGTGAGATTTCCTTCCTGGAACAAGCTTCTCTTACCTGACAACTTGACTCGTGGGTTCTGTGGCTGAGGAAGATGGACACTGTCCCACTCCAGGATTCCAGAGTTTGCACATGCCTTATTTCCTGAAGGAAGGAGTTTGTGATCCCTCATCCCTTGAGAGGTACCTCACCTGCCCTTGGGATTAACATTACAGACATTCTTTTCCCATGAAGAAAGGGCCTGCCAGGGGCCAGGGCCTCTTGCTAAGACTTGGGAAGTCATCCATTCTTCTTACAACAAACCCTATGCCATGGCTATCTTCCTGTTTGTCCCTTTCTTTACACATGAGGATTTGACTCCTCTTTGATATCATGAGGGGGGATACTCGATTGCTGAAGCCCCTACCTTGTTTCTTCATTAGAAAAAGATAGATGAGCTTGAGAATGGAAGGGGAAGAAACCTGTTCTCTGGGTGCCTTGGTCCATAGTGGGTAGAGGCCCAACAATGGTGAGATCGAATTGAAGGAGTGGCGCTGGGCCTGTGGTGAATTGGCTGCTGAAACAAGACTCTTCTCTTTCTTTTCCACTTGTATGAGGAAGAAAGGTGGCTGGTGGGGACGAGTCGTTTAAATCAATCTTTCCTTGGGTTTGCTCAGAAAACCCATTGATTCACCCTCCTGTTGAGTAAATGGCTTTGGGAAGGACAGGGAGCGTCCGGAGATCAGGGCCGGTCCACTGTGATGTGTGTGAGGGACTCGGGGCAGTGGGGACCTGAATTGTGCCCTTTGTCCAAGCTTTGGGACGTTGGTGACAGGCCAGGGACAGTCTATTTCCAAGCATCGGCCAAAATCTTGCCCTTTTGCTTCGGTGCCAGACTGTTTTTGACGAGGCAACGGGACTGAAAGGAGATTAAAATGCAGTCACGGGGCTAAGCAAGCAGGAGTGCCTGCGCCTGTCTGTGGCAGATGCCCCTACATGTCCACTGTGGTCCCTGGGAACCCTTGAGCCCCCAGAATCATTTGGCCCTGGAATGAGTGAGGAGAGACAGTGGAAGGCAGGCTTGGAAAGGAGTTTTACATGGAGGGAATGGGAGGCATGAGTCTCTGGCCAAGCCCACACAGATGAGAGGCTGTCTGTGCCACGTTCTTCCTTTCAGAGGCCAACATCTCCCTGGGCAGAGTTTCTTCTAGGCTGCCCAGCCTGAGACCTGCCCACTTGCTAACTGGGACCTCACCTTCTTATGACAGACAGCCTGGAACATTTGCTCTCAAGACTCATTCTGGGGCCAAGGGCCACCAGCCCTGGGTCATACCCGCCAGAAGCATGACTGGGACTCAGGGCCCTCGGGAGTCCACTGTGCCTGACCTCTGATAGGTTAGGGCCTATCTGGAGCCCTCTGGGTAAGTACTGCCACAGCTGTGGATGCCTCCCACCCTTCCCCTGCCCAGCCCCCAGGTCCAGGGAAAAGAGCACCAGGCACGAGAGGCAGAGAGGGACCCTGCACCCTGACAGCTAGACATCATTAGGTCCTCTGGCACCTTCCCTGGTCAGAGGAAGGGGGTTTGATGGCTGTGTCTCAGCACTGATCACAGGCCAGGCCTCGCTTCATTACACTCTCTTCCATCCTGTGGGGATAAAGCTTCTAGCCCTCCACCCCCAGCCCACGGGCCTCAGGGAGAGGCTATCACAAATGCTCTAGGTCAAGCCATCTCTCTCCAGCCCAGCGGTAGGACACTCCTGTCTGCTTTCCTGCTTCATGCCAGCTGAGAAAGCCCAGGGCCAGACTTAAGGCCATTGGTGTGACTGTGGGACCAAGGACAAAGAATGGCGCCTCACTGTGCCTCAGTTTCCCCATCTCTGAAACGACGAGAACATCACAGAGCACTTGTGAAATCCACAGGAGGCCATCTATAGAAAGCCCTTTGGAAACTTAAAATGGCTGCAGAGATTTCCACTGGCTGTCGGCCTTCTGCACAGAGCTCCCAGCGAGGACACTCCCTAATGCAGATAGAACTTCCCTTGGAGACACCTGGTGGCACTGAAAAGTTTGGTGACTTGCCCAGGGTCTCCTGTCTAGTGTGTGTCAGAGGTAATATTCGAACTCAGATAGTGTCTTTGTGTCCCCTGTACCCAGCGGAGTGTCAGGCACACAGTTGGTGCTTAATAAATATCCATTGATTGATTGATTGTTGATCCCTGACTTTTAGTTCAGCCCTGTACCTCCTTTGCTCCACTGTTTGTGTTATTACTGTGACCCCTGATCACTAATAGGGGGTCTATGGGAGTGGGGGATGGAAGGGTCACGTGAGGCCAAAGCCAAGGGGAGGATGGGATGTGTGGCCTCATCTGGAGGCCTAGAAAGAGGACAGGGGCTGGGGGCTTTGAAGGCCAGGACAGGCTGGGAGCTTTGAAGGCCAAGATAGATCAGGGGGCTTTGAAGGCCAAGATAGAGCAGGGAGCTTTGAAGGCCAAGATAGAGCAGGGGGCTTTGAAGGCCAAGATAGAGCAGGGGGCTTTGAAGGCCAAGATAGAGCAGGGGGCTTTGAAGGCCAAGATAGAGCAGGGGGCTTTGCAAGCCAACATTAAAGGAACCAGACTATAGGAAAAGAAGATGTGGAAGAATTTGGGGTAACTCACAGACAGAGGCAATTAGCCCCAGACTCCATTCATACAATCAGAGGGAAATGATAATAGCTAATATTTATATGGCATCTACTAGCTGCTAAGCACTTTACAATTATCATCTCATTTGATTTCCACCACAACCCTATGAGGGAGGTATAATTAATTGTTAGCCTCATTTTACAGATGAGGAAATAGAGAGAGACCATGACTTGTCCAGGATTACACAGCTAGTAAGTATCGGACTCTGAGACAAGATAGGAACTCAGGTCTTCCTGACTCAAGAACTGGTGCTCTATCCACTGCACCACCTGGCTGGAAAGCCTTCCCAACTATGTATCAAATACCATCGGGCAGGAGAAGGCATCAGAGGGCATAACTGTCCACAAATGTCACTGGTTCATCTTTGGAACATGAAGTTTAACTTCACCCATCTTCCACTGACAAGTATACCAGCAGACGCTGTCCCATTCCTCCCAGAATCCTCATTTAACAAAGATGGGTTCCAGGTAGAGATACTCATCCACGGGGCTTTGGCCAATCTGAACCCATTCACACAGGTTGACCGCTCCGGCAGACTTTGTGGGGTTCCACAGCAAACACTCTCCGAGTCAGCCCCTCCTGAACCACAAAAACAGCTCCATTAATAGAGATCCCAGCCAGTGTCATCTTGTGTTTGACAGAGACCCTTCCTTTGTGTCTGTCTTCTTGTAGCCACCCCTTGAGTGACTGGGATGATGGAGGAATGGTAGGTTACTTTGAGTCAGGAAAAGCATTAAGTGGTTGGAAAGGACACAGCCCGATGGGGTCCTTGGAGGTGCTATGGCCAGAGGTAGGTTGTGAATGCCTTGTTGGTGGGAAGTGTTTCCTTTTTGTCTTTGTGTCTCTACGTGGTAGCGGGCAGGGGTTGATGCATCTATAGGATCCAGGTTGGAGGCTGGAGAAGGCTGTGAGCAGAAGTTTGGGGTACTCACCGTCCTCTACACTGATATGAGGGTGGCTTCCTTCCATCTTGAAAAATAAGTGGACATTTTTACGCTGAGAAAATGCAGGGAGGGCTGAGGTGGGGGTGGGCTGCTCCTCTCCCCTTGACACAGGGATGATGGACCCACCATGCAGAAGGAAGCAGGCAGTTTTCACATGGTCAATGGAGGAATGTATATTGCTGAACTTTGCTTTTTTTTTTTTTTTTTTTTTTTTACAAAGGTTTTGTTTTTCTTTCTTTCCAGTGGGGAGAGTGGGTGGGAGGAAGAGAAAACACTTGTTAAGTGGGAAGAAATGTCATATAAACCAAAGTTAAAAAGAAAAAAGGAAAACATCTTGCTTGTCCAGGGAACAATCAATCAATGGGAGCTCATTAAATGCCTACTGTGTGAGCATGGCTTGGTGGTACAGACAGAAGTGAAACCATCCTACCCTCAGGGAGCTTATACTTGAACAGGGACCTGACAGGTCCATATATACCTCTTTGGCTCTGCAGTGACACCCTCTGGAAGGTTATCTCTTCTTTGGGGACTCACCAAATCTCAGAGTAAGGAGGAAGTCACAATGCCACCCAGCCATCAGACAGCCTGGAACACTTCAGGGTTTGTGAAATGAGCTTGGGTCCAATTGTCCAGACTCTATGTCCAGCCCATTGTTACAGGACAGCACCTTGTTGTCTCCATTCACTTTTTTTTTTTTTGGTGAGGCAATCGGGGTTAAGTGACTTGCCCAGGGTCACACAGCTAGTAAGTGTCAAGTGTATGAGGTCGTATTTGAACTCAGGTCCTCCTGAATCCAGGGCCAGTTGCTCTATCTCCATTCACTTTTTTTTTAGTGAGGCAATTGGGGTCAAGTGACTTGCCCAGGGTCACACAGCTAGTAAGTGTTAAATGTCTGAGGCTGGATTTGAATTCAGGTACTCCTGACTCCAGGGCCAGTGCTCCATCCACTGAGCCACCTAGCTGCCCCTTCATTCATTCACTTTTATAAAAACCCGTGCCTCCCCCAGGGAAGGGGTTGGGGTAAACCAGCTAGGGAAAATGAGTCACACTCTCAAGTGAAGCTGGGGTTATGGGGGAGGGGGGAACTCTACTTCCTGGGCTTTAGGAAGCATCTTGTTTTTGAAAGAGAACTCAAATGAAAATCATTAGCCACAGTGGTCATGATGCTAACCCAGAAGAGCAGGCAAGGAATAGAAATCTTGTCATGAAAAGACTGGATTTGAAGACAGGGTGTAGGCTCAGAGCCTGCCTCTGCTGCCTTGGCCATGTTATCTCTGGCTGTGTACTTCCTTTTGAGGGAAGGAAGGAAAACATGTATTAAACACCTGCTATGTGTCAAGTACTTCACAAATATTATCTCATTTGATCCCCATGGAAACCTTGGGGAGGCAAGTCCTATTACTATCTCTATTTGGCAGTTGAGGAAACTGAGCAGATAAAGGTTAAAGTGCAACAAGATAGGAAACAAGGAAAAAATGTGAAAAGAAGGAAGAAAGGAGAAAGAAAGGAAGGGAAGGAAGAAGAAAGAAAGAAAGAAAAAGAAAAAAGAAGGAAGGAAGGAAGAAAAGAAGGAAAAGAAATTGTGGAGGGAAAGCGGACAGGGGGAGGGAAGGGGATGCCTGCAGGGTGGCACATGCACTCCTGAGCTTCCCAACAAAAGAGCTGAGATTAGAGGGATTGAAAGGGGAAAGATGAGCCACCTTCCTTCCTGACTTCCAAGAAAGGGAAGCTGAGCTCTGCTCTGAGCCTCAGGGCAATGATCTAGATAACATCTGAAACAATGAAACCATACCAGAAATGGCAGTATTTTGCTCTATTCGCCGTTGGTGTTAATGCTTCAGTGAGAACCCTGGCTGGCTGGGAAGGAGTCTCAGATGCTGTCCGGGCCAGGGCAATGGGCTCTTCCACACAGTCTCCCAAGCCCCTCCCCCGCAGCCTCCCTGAGGGGGCATGGCAGGGAGGTGGAGGGGGGACTGTGATGCTCCTCCACCTTTCTGCCCCAACAAGGACTCCTCAGCGTGGCTCGTCTCTCCAGCCCGTCCACACCTTCTCAGAGACATCTCTGCCCGGGGGGAGCACCAGGGCCCCTTCCTCTCCCTTCCTTTTCCAAGCCTACATCCCCACCTTGCTCTCTGTTATGCCTCAGGCCATTCCTTGGGTGTGGGCATCATTCAAACGATGCCACAGGCCAGGTGTGCACACCACATGTGTCTCCACTGCCTCTTCAGGTGTCTGACCATTCATGCTTCACTGGCGCTGTGTCCCAAGCCTGGGACCGACCCCGGGGCTCTGAGTCAGGTCACAGGATAAGCAATTTTCCACATGCGGCCAGTCCCTCCTTTTCTCCTCATGAGCTGTGCCCCCACATCATCTCCCATCTGCAGGGCCATCCCAGGCACAGGCAACGAGGGGTAGCCATCCACACGCTCGCCCTACTCTGGGCAATGGGCTCTTTTTATCCACTAGGTTTCCCTCTAGGGATCATGGGGTCCGTGCCTTTTGAGTTGCCCTGGGTCTCACTGGCTTGGCCCCTTGGTGTGTTTGGGAGCAGCACATCATGGGAAAAGTGCCAGTGAGATCCACAGCATCCACAGCATCCACAGCAACCAGGGAAGCAAGGAATCTGACATTTGGGCTTTGGGGGCAGACCCAGTCTGCCCGATGCCCCATCGGAGAGGAGGAAGCAGAGGATCCCTAACAAGAGTCTTCTCTGGGGCCACACTGGCTGAGCAGTCATGAATGCTCTTGACATGGGCACATGAGAGCCCTTGTCAGGGCTTTCTACACTGAGTGGGATGGTCCTGTGGCATTCTTGAAATCGACTAACAAACATGGCGGCAGGGAAGGGGTGGTTCTTATGTTCTCTGTGAGACCGTGAGGGGAGCTCTCCTGGGGAAAACTGTCCCCATGAGCTGGGCTGTTCCCTTCCCACATGTTCCTCAGGGATGCCTGTGATGAATGTCAGCAATAGTCTTGGTGACCCACTCCCCCGCTTCTTTCCATGTGTCACATCGGGCAGGGACTTTGATGTTGGATCTCAAAGTACTGCTTGCGCCGTCACTGTGGCAGAAGGGCAATTGGTGTAGAAACACAGACATACTGGTCCTACTGGCTGTGTCTGTGGTGTCCTCCTGCCAGCCTCCTCTCTGGGGCTCAGGTCAGCCTTTGGTTACCTTGTCTTTCCCTGAAGTTTTTGTTATCTTATAAGACAGTGAAGACCAACACCAGAAGAGGCTTATGGAAACCTTGGGAGCAGTGGCACCACCCAGACCACCTGTCCTGTTTCTGGCTGCAGGGAAGAGGCCAGCCACCCCTCCTGGCTGCCGCCCGACTGCCACTCACAGGGCCAGTGGGGCAGCCCACCCAAAGCAGGGGACAGTCTGAGGGAGAGACAGTGTGTGCCGGGCGCCACCTTGGCCGCCATCTTCCCTCGGACTCTGAAACCAAGGGGCAGAGAACAGCCAGGCTTCCACCCAGAGCCCTTGGCCATCCTCCTGGGAAGTGACCCATGACAAGATGCGACCTGGCGATGACCTACACGTGCCATGGCCGCAGCTAACTAAAGACCCAGGGGGGACAGTTCTTGACACTGTCGTCCAGCTCAACACCAGAAGCTGCGGTGATTTTATCTGGGGAATCATCCTGACCGCCCGCTTTGCTGCTGTGGCCTCAGGACCACTTAGCCTTTCCCTCCACCTGGTCCCTGAAGCCTTCCCTGTGTGTCGTGCCTCCTCTGCTAGAAGGGTGCTCCTGGACAGCGCAGGCTGTCCTTCTCTCTGACCTTAACAGGGTGCTTGGTATACAGCAGGTGCTTAATAAATGGGCTTTCATTCATTCATCATCACTGCCCTTCCCAGGCCTCATCTTTCTATCTTGTCCACAAAAATAGCACGGGATGCTGCTAGCCCCGTCACTCAAATCTCAGCAAATGTGTCAAGCAGTTTCTCTTGGCACTGATGTCAGGCAGCCCTCTTGACCAAATCAATCAAAAGGTAGCCAGGCTGCTGAAGTCCCTAAAGGGGAGACATTTCCACTCGAATTTCTTAGAGTGGAGAGATGAAAAGCATTCTGAGTGGGTCGCTGAAGCAACCTGAGGCCTCGTTCAGCCGGCCTGATGCAGGCCCGAGTCGCACCAGCCAACTAGAGGGCACGAAACTCTCTCCTCGGGGGCTGAGCTGACAGCAGGAATCTGAGGAATGAGGACAAATGATCCCACAAAAAGCTGCTTCTCTCCATATCCCGGCTCTCTTGGCCTCCCTGGAGAACATTTCTCCGCATCCTTTCCAGGCCGGGAGGTGATGCCGGGGCCTGGCCACTCGTCACCCCAGGTTGGGTAAGAGCTGCTGCCTTGGGAGGAGGGATCAGATGACCTCCGTGCCTTTGCACCGGCTGGCTCCAGGCCACACTCCTGCCCAGACGTGACAGAGCATCTGGGTGGTTGTCTCTTTCCCAAGAGGGGAATGAAAGGGATGTGCAGATTACCAAGTGTGTGGCTCCTGCCATTTCTTCTGGGACTTGGCCTGGAGTGGGAAAAGGCCTTTGGAGCAATAAGAACCATTGGTGAGGATTGATCTTACCCAGCTGGAGGCATTCAGGACATCCCCCCTCAGAGACAGGGGCTTTTACAGCTTCGAAGGGGTGGGGGGGGGGAAGTAGGAGGTCCTTTTCCCTCAGTATTCCCCTTTATCTCCCACTACTGGTGTGGAGGATTGGGGAGAATTCAATAGGAAAGAACCACAAACAGAGCTTAGGAATGAGCCCTAGGATAATGCTGAATTAGTGGGAGATTCCTTTGGTCTGGAAAAGAGAAGTCTGGGGGAAGCTGGAGTCTCCGTGTGCAGGAAGGAATGTGGCAGGAACGCTGCTTCTGTTTCCTGGTTCTCAGGCTGGTTTGAGCCAGAGGAATGAGCTCAATAAGGAAGGCTTTGGGGTCAAGCATCTTCAGTCCCATGTACCTCTGCCCTCTTTCCAGTTCCCAGGGGAGAGATTGTCCTTGGGCACTTTGTATCAGGGCAGGTCAAGGAGCCATCCAGGACTTTCACTTCCAATGAAGGGGAAAATCCAAGGGAACGTGAGCATATTCCCACTCATACCTGTCAGCACTAGTGGAAGAGGCAAGCTCGCTGGGGCCTGAGGCCCAGCCCCCATATTTAGCTGCCCTGGAGCCTCTCCAATTTGGGTCCCTTTATGTTCCGCCCCCAGCCCTGAGCCTCAAATTCCCATTCCTGCGGCTCCCCACTCTTGGGTGCCTCACCCAGGCCTCCAGAAAGCACGCATCTTCATCCTCGGTAAGACCCAGGAGACCAAGCCAGACCACTGGCAAGATTAGCTGCTGACCTCTGAGGGGGCGCCCCCAGAAGCTGGATTCCTGAGGGCTTTGGTGTTTTGCGATGCAGCATTTCAGAAAAACGCTTCTAGCCTCAGTGATTCCCTGCACTGGGAGGTGGTTGGGAGGATCAGTCCTTGGCATTGATGGTCGGTGAGCAGTCCTTTGGAAGGCAGCCACCTCCCCCAGAAGAATCTGCCCTTTGATGTTCTGTTCTCCTACCCGGCCCAGCCTCCCATTCCCACCACCAGGTATCAGCCAGGCTCCTCTTGATGAGGGGAATCATCCCGAGAGGCTGTTCCTGAGACAAAGGGGAATGAAAGGCGGGGCCCAGGAGAAACACTCGGGGGCTTCTCTGAGGGGGCAGCTAGAGCCCTGTGGGGCTCTCCCCCCTCTCCTCACCAGGATCCTGCCCACAGCTGCCAGCAACACGGGCCCTAGTTGTGCTAACAGAGCCGAGAGAGACAGACGAGAGTCCTGGGGCCCAAGCTCCCAGGCCGACCATCTGTGGTCCCCAAGGGAGGTGCCTATTTGGGAGCTAGGTAGAACCACCTCACTGCAGAAGTCTGGAATCTTCTAGTTGTCACCAGGGCCCGGGACATGGCACCTCAACATCCAGGTGCTGAGGGAGATTCCTGCATTATGTGTGGCAGGTTAATGCGCGGATAGAGGCCAGGTTCTCTGGGTTCCCAGGACCTGAGTTCAAGGCAAGCTGCTAACTCAACAGGGCTGGGGGGGTCTGGGCTCCCCAGGCACCTCCCAAGGGCTTTTCCACTGAGTCTTCTCCACTTGGTGGGGAGAGTTCTCACACAGAGGGATGTCCTTATTTGGAAAAACACTAGGATCCTTGGGTATTTATTCTGCCATAGAGGAGGGACTTCTCACCCCTTTGTTCCTGTACCGCCTTCTGACCATCCTGGGCTTCGTGCTCACAGGGACGGCACTTCTGACCACCGCCAGAGTGGGTGGGAGGATTTGGCCCAGGCCAGAGAACCTGGAATGAGGCGTGGGAGAGGGGAGCAGGCCGGAGCCAAGGACAGAGAGAACAAGGAAAGGCTGAGGAATGTCAGACATTGGCTTTCTTCCAGCCATGTTGAGCAGGGGGTGTGGGCCATTAACCCTGAGAAAACCCCACAATTCGCTCTAGGACCAAAGGAAGAAGCCTTCATGGTTAAGTCCTTAGGGGCCCTGGGCTGCCCCCCGCCCCAGCCTGGTGTCTAACCACTGGGTTCAAGACAAGATTCTCCCACTTGCTACCTCTATGGCCTTAGACAAGCCCCTAACATCTCTGAGGTTCCTCTTCTGTAGCAGGAGGGTTGGGCCTTGGGTTAACTCTAGGGTCTCCCCCAGCCCAAAGTCCATGATCCTTAATGGCCAGGTGTGTCTCAGTGGCCTGGAGGGGACAAATTGCTTTCTAAAATTATTGTACCACTTCACAGCTCCACCAACAATGCACCAGCTTGCCTGTCTTCCCACACCCCCTCCAACATTAACTATCCCCATTATTTGTCATCTTTGTCACTTGTAGGGTGGGAGGTGAAACCTTGGATTTCTCTTCGGCTAGTGACTTGGGGCTTTCTTTCACGTGGCTGCAATTCTTTGGAGAAATGTTTGTTTGCTTCCTTTGCTTATCTATCAGGAGGTTGCTTACTGGTAGACATATGTCTTATATATCTGCACACAGACATATATGTGTACAGAAATGCAAGTATCACCATCACATGTCTGCACAAGTACATATGTGTGTATGTGTGTGGTGATGCCTTAGCTCCCAGCTGCTGGAAAGAAGAGGGGGAAGTAAAAGCTCCTTTCAGGCTTAGAATGGTGCACGTGAGGGCCAGGGATGCCAGGGGGATGGGTCCTTTCATGGGCATGGGTGAGGGCCCACAGGACCCAGGGTGGAAATGGAGGGAGATGACAGAGCGCTAGTCCTGTAAGGGTGGGGAAGGGGACAAACGCTCTCTTGCCAAAGTGCTTCCTTCTAGTCCAGGTTTCAAGGGACACAGCATCACCTCAGCTGGGGCAGCCAAGCCCAGAGGAGGTGGCAGCCTGGACCTGAACTTGGCCTGTCTCTTGCTCCTGCTTCCAGAGACCAGAAGGCTGGTAGTCTGGCTCCTCCTCTTTCCCTCCCACCTGCCACTGTCCAGCTTTCCTCTCTTGTCTATGGGCTTCCAAGGGTAACTCCCGGCTGTGCCTTCTGTCACCATCTCTCTGTGCCTGTCTGTGCCTGTGCCTGTGCCTGTGCCTGTGCCTGTGCCTGTCTGTGCCTGTGCCTGTGTCTGTGTCTGTGTCTGTGTCTGTGTCTGTGTCTGTGTCTGTGTCTGTGTCTGTGTCTGTTTCTGTGTCTGTGCCTGTCTCTCTCTGTCTCTGTCTCTCACTGTCTCTGTTTCTGTCTCTCTCCTTTCCTCCCAGTTTCTTCCTGTCCCTCCTTGCTTTCCCCTTCCTTCTCTGTCCTTCTCTCCCTTCCTCTCTCTGCTCAGAGACCTGAGAAATCCAAGCCCTGCTGCCCAGGCAGGCATTGCTCATCTTAGGGCAGGTATGTATTGGAATCTATTCTCATCTTTTTTTATAGGAAAATGCAGAGATGGCTTTGGGTTCCCAGGATGACTGGGCTTTTTAGTGGGGATGAGGACGGGGTGATATAGTGGTGTGGGGAACTCCCCAGAGAAGAAACTGCATCTGCCAGGGTAGATCAGCATCCACCTTCTATGGAGGGTTTGGGAACTGCCTGACTTTGGGTCCTAGTTCTGACACATCCTGCTTGGGCCACTCTAGACAAGCACCTTCACCCCTCTCTTCCTTGAGTATCACTTTAAATGGGACTGCTAAGGGTCACTTCTTATTACCTAGAGACAAGACCAGGTAGATGTGTGTGTGGCTGAGAGCATCTGTCCACTGATGACCCCTGGGCTCCCAAGTTCAAATTTCATTGGGGTCAGCATGTTTACTATTGAGCGAAGGATTCCTCTCTGCTCCTAGGACTTGATAATCTTCATTCTCTCTGTGTGTGTCTCTGTCTTTCTCCCTCCCTCCTTCTCTGTCTGACTATCTCTGTCTCTGTCTCTCCATCTCTGTCTCTCTCTGTGTCTCAGTCTCTTTTTCCATCTCTCTCTGTCTTTCCATCCCTCTTTGTCTATGTCTCTCCTTCTCTGTCTCTCTCTGTGTCTCAGTCTTTTTCCATCTCTCTGTCTTTCCATCTCTCTTTGTCTCTGTCTCTTCATCTCTGTCTGTCTCTGTCTCTCCATCTCTGTCTGTCTCTGTCTCTCTGTCTTTCTGTCTCTCCCTCTCTCTCTGTCTCTCCCTCTCCCTCTCTCCCTCACTCCCTCCCTCCATGACAGATGATTGTCTCCCCAGACCACTGCATCAAATGAAAATTTATCCTTTCCTTGTCCAAGCCAAGGCCATGACTAGTCACTGCAGCTGATGGACAAATGACAAGAATGGTGATATTGAGAAAGATGGTGAAGACAGCAAAGATGGTGGCAGTGGGATGAGGTGACGTGGGTGGTGATGGACAAGAGACTGAGATGTCTGTCCCCAGCTTCCTCAGCTCATCCCAACATACCTGGTCTAGGGGCCGCTTATCTGCACACATGTCAAATCCCACCCCACCCAAGAATGCCCCCTCATGCCTCCCTTCAGGGCGTGGCCACATCAGCTGTTATTTGGGTGTCCTCACAGGCTGGCTCAGCCCTCCCTCCACTGTACCCCTTTCACGTCAATGCTCCAGGATAAAGCCCCAGCCACCCCACCTAGGTCATGAATCTGTTAATGTGATACCCCGCCATCCCATTCCTCCTGCCAGGGATGGGGAATCCTATGAAGATAGGGATGACTTTATCCTGTATTGGGATTTCTAGGTCCCAATACCCAGCAAGTATCTGGTAAATAGGTGGAACCTAATAAATGATTATGGAAATGAAGAAGAAAGAAATATTGGCAATGCTACAAGAATGTCAGTTTCTTTATCAACCAAATGGTGTTTGGATTCTTTTTAGAGGAAAAAGTTATGCTGGGCCTTTATCTGAAGCCAAAGGTCTTTAGGGGACTATGGAGTGTGTGTACAAGACTTCCATGTCCCTCCCTGTGCACAGTGCCCAGGTAAGACAAAGAAGGGCATGCCATGGGCCCTGGCCTCAGGGAGCTGAAAGTCTAGGAGGGACAATGAAACTCATCCACAGAGCAGGATAACAGGTGGGCTCGATGCCATGAGAAAGGGTGCTGAATGGTAAGTGGCAGGCCCAAATGATGCCACCGTGGTACCTTGTCCTAATAAACCCAGAGACCTTGACTCTTCTCTAGATGCCCTTTACTATGTCTAGAATGATGACATGAGCATGATGGTCACATGGTGATGACAGGGACAGTGACAGTGACAATGGTGATGGTGATGGAGGGGACAGTAGTGGAGGCAATGGTGATGGAGAAGATGATGAAGAGGGAGATGATGAAGTGATGATGAGGGTGACTAACAATGATGATGGCAACCACATTAATGGCAAAGACCCACATTCCTATCATACTCTGAGCAACCAGACAAAGCAGAGTCAGTTCTGTGTCACCTGGAAGTATAACAAAAAGGAATGAGGGACAGAGAGAGAATCAGAGTAAAAATCCTGGACAAAAAATTACGGAGACTGGAAATTGGGCTGATGAAGAAGAACCTCTAAGCAGTGCAAAGACCTCCAGAGACCCGCTGCACTCCATGACCTCAGAGATGACTCTGTCTTCAAGTTAGAGGGTTGGGTGGTAGCTGGCTCTCCCCTGACCTTCTGTGGGGTAGCAATTGGCTCAGCTCAGCCTGCTCCTGAGTGGGAGAGTCTCCTTGGGCACATAGTTGGCCAGCTTCGGTCTCTATTCTGCTATTAGCAAGCTGTGTGACCTTAGGTAAATCACTACTTCCCTGAAACTCAGGTTTCTCATCTATAAAATGAAAGGTCTAGACTGGAGGGTTGCTGAGGTCCTTCCAAATCTGTTATTGACTGAAGTAAGGACTGAGTCTGCTCCTTGGCTTGGCATTTCATACACAAGGTAGCAGGAATGTGCTTTGAGACAGCTACAGGCCTGCCCCAACTGAGCCCATTAACTAACCCCGAGAGAGCAAGGCAGGAGGAATGATGTTCCAGGCCCCCCCCCACCAAGGTGCCTCTCAAGCCATTGGCTGAATACTATGGCTCCAGGCTGGTGCAGGCTTAATGTGGGCTTGAATCACCCTGCATTCTATTAGGAAGGAAGGAAGGAAGGGAGGGAGGGAGGAAGACAGAGAAAGGAAGAAAGTAGCATAACTCTCAAGTCCATGCCCAAGTACTAAGGGCTAGTGTTACCATCTTTTCTAAAGGATGATGCACAAAAAACCCAACAGACCAGCGCCACAGAACATTGCCCCAACCCAGAGCTTCTCTCAAGCATCTAATTGAATGCAGGGTGATCCGAGGGGCTACAGTAAGCCTCTGGGAAAATCTCCAACCTCCCTTGGCTGTGAGTCACACCCTTTGGTGGGACCAGGACAGATGGGGCAGGACCCGAGTGAGTCAGATATGACTGGACAAGTCAGCTGACCTCAGGGCACAGAGCTCCATGTTCCATGTTGACTGGCCTTCATCATTCTTCAATAGCGGTGCCCCCTCCCAAACGTCCTCCACAGCCCAGCCTCCTTGTGTCCTGTGTTCTCACGGGTGCCCATGGACCACCTCTGTTCCTGACTCTGCTGCCGCTCTTTTCTCACTGGGTGGGACTGAAGGAGAATTGAGAAGTCCTCCTGGCTGTGCTCAATGGTCTTCATTTGGCCTTTTGAGGTCTGGAAGATGAGGCAATGAAATAAAACACAATTTCTGTGATACCTTCAATGTTATTTCAGCATTTGGGGAGCCAACTGCTGAGGAATTGGGGGAGGAAAGATGGGAACACACACACACACACACAGGGGACCATTAGTGCCGGGGTGAGGGAAAATCAGGGCCCAGAGATGACTTTTTTGGAACTGTTCCTGAAGATGGAGTTATTGCGGGTTTGGGGGTTTGTTTGGGTTTGCTCTTTGCCTAAGAAGTCACCTGGTTGGCACACCAACTGCAGGCATGAACTAATCAGCCCTGATGAATTTCACAGTCAAATGACAGCCCCGGGATGAAGGGGAAACAGGAAGGGGATCAGCTCGATGTCTCCATAGGAGTGCTTGCCAAACCCTCCACCTCCAGGTGTTACAGGGAGGGCTCCCAAAACCATCTGGGTAAGAATTCAACTCTCCTCCCCCCAAATCTACCTCCTGGAAAGAGGCTCAGCCCCCCTGCTCCTTCACACACCAGATGGACCCAGCCTAGGCTCTCAGCTACAATGATGGGAGTTACTGGAGAAGACTAGAGAGCCAGGGAAGGGGGGACCTCAGAAGCCATCCAGCCCAATGCCTTCTTAGTACAAAGATGGAAACTGAGGCCCAGAGAGGGGAAGTCATCTCGTAGGATCATAGCTCATGAGTTGGGGCTCCACAGGCCATTTAGTCTAATGAGTTTTACAGGCAGGAGATGGGTTCAGAGGATACAGTGACTTGCCCAGGGTCATATAGGTGTCTGGTATGGCTCATATGGCCAGTATCTAGGGGCCCATCACACTTTGGGGTAAGATACATGCACATTTCTAGAGCTGACTAGATCATCACTTAGCCAGATCTGAATGTTCTTCCTTGTCCTTAGCCCTCTACATTCATTCATTCATTGACAAAACCTCAGAAGTACAAAGAGCTCAGAGGTCACTGAGCCCAATCTATATCTGACCATGAATCCTCTTAACAAGTGGTCATCCTGAATCTCCTTGAAGATGGCTAGCAAAGTGGTCTGGAAGCTTCAAAGATGAGCAGAGGGTCTCAGCAGGAGATAATTCACTTAATACAAAGAATGATCGACCTCCCCACCACTTAGCCAAGGGCAACACACTTGCAGACGCAACCCATGCTGGGACATTGTTCCCTTTTCTCTACCCCACCTCCAACATTGATGTTATTGAAGGGGGCCTTTGGGTCCTTGTTTTCCTCATTTGTGAAATGGGGCGGGGTTCACTAGATCTCTAAAGTGCTCCCTTATGATCAATCCTCAACTCAGAAGTTTTCATCTTCCCAGGATCACACAATGTGACAGATTTCCTGGGGGAGTTGGAAGTGGTAGCTCAGGAACTCAGGAGGACACAAAAACTCACATCTAGGACAGGGTGGACAGGATTCTCAAAGCGCCCCAGGACTTCAACCTTGCCCAGGCATCCCTCTCTCAAATTCCACGGCTTCCACTCCTTAGAGGTGCCAAGGCCAGCTCAAGTCAGATCACCAGCATCTGGGTGTTGCTGCTGCTGGCTCATATGGGCTGGGGTTAAGCCCCCTCTTCGTGGGATGGGGGGCTCAGTTAATGAAGGCACACCCCAGGGGGGTGGCGTCATGGATTAGGGCATGCTGGGATTACTGGGGCATCAGAAGCCCATAGTAAGGAAAGGCATTGGCCTAAGAGAAGTCAGGACAGGAGCCGGTGGGCCTCAGAAACCAGAGATCTGTCAAGGAGGAATCTATTTAACCCTACGGGAAGTAGGAGGGGAAGAGGATAAGAAGGGAGGGGTGAAAGATGGGAGGACAGAGAGGGGGAGGGGGCAGTCAGAAGTAAAACACTTTTGAGGAGGAATAGGGTAAAAGAAGATAGAAAATAGAGTCAATACCATGGGAAGGGAATAGGATGAAGTGAAATAGTTATGATGAGTGACTATAATAGCAAAACATATGGCACCTACTGTACTGGGCTATTGTGAAGAAAATTCTTTGTCAAGTTTAAGGTACTATATAAAAGTTATGATGAACAGGATGCTATCAGAAAAACCTGGAAAGACCCACATGAACTGAGACAGAGAGAAACACACTGTATATAAAATAATAGCAATAGTATAAGACGATCTGCTGGGAAGGACGTGTTTATTTTCAGCAAGGCAATGGTCCAATATAATGCTGAAGGATCTATGAAAATTTTGATCTATCACCAGAGAAAGAACTGATGGTATCTGAAAACAGACTGAAGCATATTTTTTGAAAGTTCCTTAATCTGAAATTTTGTTTTTGTCTGTTTTCTCTCACAACCTGGCTAATGTGTAGATGTTTTCCATGATTACTCATGTATAACTTGTATTGAATTGCTTGAGTTCTTGGGGGTGCGGGTAGGAAGGGAGGGAGGAAGAGAAGTTAGAACACAAAATTTAAAAAAAATTGATGTTAGAATTTGCTTTTACATGTCATTTGGAAAATACAGTTCCAAACAGAGATCTACCAATGTCAAACCCTCCCAGGGGTCTCCCTCGGCTTCCCGGGGCCATGGATTCCAGTTCCTACTCAGAGCCGATTGCCACTGAGAACAGTTCCCTGGAGCTGAGGACTCGTTCTCTGTGAGTCACTGGGCAAAAATAGCTGGCTGGACCCAGAGGGATTTCCAGCTGAAAACTCTCTGCCTTTTCCCATTTCCTCATGATGAGATGAGTTCCCACAAAGAGGGGCAGATGTTTCTTAGGACCACAGCAGAACCAACTGCAATATGGGCCGAGGCTCTTGGGGACATCTCGCTGATTCATGAAGCCAGGATAGCATCTCTGCCAAGGCGGGGTTTAGGTCCCTTCTCTATAAAAATGGCCCATTGGCCGTCCCATCACCAGATGTCACATGGCCATCCCGAGCCAAACTCAGCACCGTCTGTGCCTGTTAGCCCAGGAGACAGGCCTGGCCTATCATTCTGAAATGGCATCAGCATATCCCTGCACTGCCCTCCATGTGTATGTGCATGTACATTGATGAAGGGGGAAACCGTGGGGCCCTGAGCAAGCAGCCTCGCAAGTCTCAATGGCTCTCAGTGGCAGAGAAGGCACTGGAACTCATACCCTCCCCCAACCAGGAATGTCCTTCCATTCATGGATTCATGGGCCAAGACTCCAAATGGAAAAGCCCCAAAGCTGTGTGTGACAGTGAGTCAGCTTTTTTAATATGTGTGTGTATTATACACTGAATTATCTCCTTGAAGCACCAGAGCCATGTGTGTTGTTTATGTGTGTATGCATGTGCACACGTGTGTACATGCATGTGTGAGAGACATCCAAAGGCTCACTCACTTTTGGCTTTGTCCTGGCCCATGACTTCATGGGTGTTGGGAGCTCTCCACACAAAGCCCACCTGAACTCTCTTGCACACACCTCTGCACACATGTGTCCTCTCCCCTGGTAGAAGGGACCCTCCTTGAGAGCTTGGCTCTTACCTTGTCTCTCCAGGGCCCAGCTCAGTGCCTGGCACAGACTAGGTGCTTAGTGATTGCCTGCTGATTGGCCAATTGACTTCTGACTATGAGACCAGATCTCTTTTCTACTTATACACAGATCTCATTGAGTACCTACATGAGCATGTGCCAACACATGTGATAGATGCCTACACACACACACAATGTATGAGAGGTGAGTGGACAGGAAGACATGACTTCAAGTACTAACTCTGAGGAATATTGGCTTTGTGCCCAGGGGCACATTCCTTAGCCCCTTGTCCCTGACTTGCATTGGTGGAGGGAGAGTGTACACTGGGGAGCTCTACATATATGTATGTTACACACACAGAGGCATAGGTCTGGGATGTGATGCCCTAACATACATGTGATACATACATGCACACATGTATAGAGGTGGTATGTAGGCACCAGCTTTATCTGCATACCTGCACATGTGTATTCAAATGCTAGGTAGTGATGCACACATATATGTGTATTTATGTGACTATGTCTATCACCAGATAAAGAAATGCTGATGATTTATGGGAGTTCATATTATATCCTGCAACTTGGTGAAAATTATTAATTATTTCAAGTAGTTTTTAGTTGATTCTCTATTTATACCATCATATCATCCACAAAGAATGATAGTTTTGTTTCTTCATTGCCTATTCTACTTCCTTCGGTTTCTTTCTCTTTCTTTCTTTCTTTTTTTCAATCTTAATAGTATTTTGTTATTTTCCAGTTACATGTAAAACTACTTTTCAACATTTCTTTTTATAAGATTTTGAGTTCCAAAATTTTCTCCCTCCCTCCCTTCCCTCCCTCCTCTCCAAGACAGAAAGCAATCTGATATAGGTTATATATATATATATATATATAGAATCACATTAAACATATTTCTTCATTAGTCATGTTGTGAAAGAAGAATCAGAATAAAAAGGAAAAACCTCAAAAAAGAAAAAAAGGAAGAAATAATATGGTTCAATTTGCATTAATTTTCCACAATTCTTTTTTCTGCATGGGGAGAGTATTTTCCATCATTAGTCCTTTGGAATTGTCTTTGGATCATTGTATTGCTGAGAAGAGCTAAGTCTATCACAGTTTATCATCACACAATGTTGCTGTTATTGTTAATGGTTCTGCTCACTTCAGTCAGCACTTTGATTTCTTCTTCTTTTATTTCTATAGCTAGCATTTCTAGTACTATATTGAATAATAGTGGCAATAATAGACACCCTTGTTTCACCCCTGATCTTATTGGGAATGCTTCTAGTTTATCCCCATTACGGATAATGCTTACTGATGGTTTTTAGATAGATAGTGCTCATTATCACTTTAAGGTAAGCTCCCTTTTATTCCTACGCTCTCTAGGTGTATTTTGTCAAAAGCTTTCCCAGCATCTGTTGAGATAATCATATGATTTCTGTTGACTTTGTTATTAATGTGATCAATTATGTTGATAGTTTTCCTAAAACCCTTCATTCCCAGTATAAGTCCCACCGGGTCATGGTGTAAGATCCTTCTGATATATTGCTGTCATCTCCTTGCCAGTACTTTATTTAAAATTTCTGCGTTGATATTTATTAGGAAAATTGTTCTATAGTTTTCTTTCTCTGCTTTAGCTTTTCCTGGTTTAAGTATCAGCACCATGTTCCTGTCATAAAAGGAGTTTGGTAGGGCTCCTTCTTTGACTATTTTTCTTAATTTTTATATAGTATTGGAATTCATTGTTCTTTAAATGTTTGGTAGAATTCACTTGTGAACCCATCTGATGCTGGGGATTTTTTCTTACAGAAATGGCTTGTTTAATTTCTTTTTCTAAAATGGGGTTATGTAGGCATTCTATTTCCTCATCTGTTAATCTGGGTAATTTGTATTTTTGAAAACATTCATCTTTTCCACTCAGATTGTCAGACCTATTGACATATCATTGGGCAAAGTATTGAAGCATATGTTTTTTGAAAGTTCCTTAATCTGAAGTTTTGTTTTTATCTGTTTTCTCACAACCTAGCTAATGTGGAGATTTAATGATTGCTTTAATTCCTTCTTCACTGGTGGTGATTTTACTCTTCATTTTTGATACTGGATATTTGGTTTTCTTTCTTTATTTTAATTTATTAACTCAATAGTTTTCTCACTTTTGATTTTATTAATCTCACCTTTGGTTTTCAGGATTTCCAATTTGATGTTCAATTTGGGATTTTTAATTTGTTCTTTTTCTAGTCGTGGTTTTTTTTTAGTTGCGTGCCCAATTCATTGTTCTGCTCTTTCTTTATTTTGTTGATGTAAGAATTTAGAAAAATAAATTCTCCCCCTGAGTACTGCTTTGGCTGCCTCCCATAAATTTTGGCATGTTGTCTCATTGTTATCGTTCTCTTTAATGAAATCACTGATTGTTTCTATGATTTGTTCTTTGACCCATGAATCTTTTAGGATTAGATTATTTAGTTTCCAATTAAATTTTAATCTATTTTCCACTGTCCTTTGTTTAATGTAATTTTTGTTGCATTATTATCCAAAAAGGATACATTTAATATTTCTTTCTACATTTGGTTTTAAGGTTTTTATGCCCAAATACATGTTCAATTCTTGTGTAGGTGACATGTGCTGCTGAGAAAGGGTTATATTGTTTTCTGTTCCCATTCAATTTTCTCTAAAGGCCTGTCATATCTAACTTTTCTAATATTCTATTCACCTCCTTAGTTTCTCTCATTTATATTTTGCTTGGATTTATCCAGCTCTGAGGGGGGACAGTTGAGGTCTCCCACTAGTATAGTTTTGCTGTCTATTTTTTTCTGTAACTCACTTAACTTCTTTAAGAGTTTGGATGCTTTGGGGCAGCTAGGTGGTGCAGTGGATAAAGCACTGGCCCTGGATTCAGAAGGACCTGAGTTCAAAGCAAGCCTCAGACACTTGACACTTACTAGTTGTATGACCCTGGGCAAGTCACTTAACCCCCATTGCCCCACCCCCCCAAAATTTTTTTTTTAATTTAAAAAGAATTTGGATGCTATATGTTTAGTATTGATATTACTTCATTGTCTATGGTACCTTTTAGCAAGATATAGTTTCCTTATCTCTTTTAATTAGATCTATTTTTGCTTTTACTTTGAAATCAGGACTGTGAACCCTACTTTTTTTTTTAACTTCAGCTGAAGCATAATAAATTCTGCTTCAGTCCCTTACCTTTACTCTGCTTCAAATGTGTTTCTTGTAAACAACATATTGTAGGATTCTGGTTTTTGATTCACTCTGCTCTGTACTTCCATTTTATGGGAGAGTTCATTGCATTCACATTCACAGTGTAGGGGCCAAATTTATTATGGGGAGAGTTAATTAGGTGGCTTGCCATAATATTGGGGTTCAGAAAATAATGGGAGACCTCTAGGTCCAAAGTTTCCTCTCTTCCAAACTGCCTTTTTTAGTTATTTCTCCCAGGCCAATAAGGAAGGAGATTAACAGCCTCTTTCCCACAAACAAACCAGGTTTTATTAATGGGAATAAAATTTACAACAAAGGTGAAGTTAATAAAGCCAGGGACAAGGGAATAGGGGAAGAGAAAAACAGATAAGCTCCCTGGCTCGAGCAAAGACTGACTCAAACCCCAAACTTTCTTCCAATTCAGCTAGTTCAAAGAGCTGGCCTTGTTTCTAATAACTCACCACCTGGGGTCCATAGTTTCAGTGGGAGTCAGCCGTGCAGTCCCTCTCCAGCCTGCTCTTGAAGCTCACCAAAAAGAAAGAGAGCTCTCAGAGCAAGCATTCCCCTTTTTAACTTTTTCTCTCCCTCTCCCAAAGTCCTTCAAGCTGGATGGCTGAGAGTGGTCTCCTAGTGATGTCAGTAGTACACTAACACGTCACTCAGGCCAGGCCAGGTGTGGCCTATATCTAATCATTCCCAAGTAGGTACTTAGTCTGTTTCTCATTCTCACCCAATTCAAACAATACTAAATCAATCAGGTGGGGCCCCTGGGCATCTGCCAAATTCCATTATTTTATCACAACAGTTATGATTACTGTGTATTTCTTCCCATCCTATTTTTCCTCCTGTTTGTCCTTTCTCTCCTCACCAGTGTTTTGCTTCTGACCACCACCTCCCTCAATCTGTTCTCCCTTCTGTCAGTCCCCCTTACCCCTTGCTTAACTCCCTCCCCACCTACTTCCCTGTCAGGTAAGATAGATTTCTTTATTCACCTGACTGTGCATATTATTTCCTCTTTGGGCCAATTCTGATGAGAATAAAATTCAAGTGATGCCAACACCACCTTCCCATCTTCTCTTCCACTATAATAGGTCTTCTGAGTCTCTTCACATGAAATAATTTACCCTGTTCTACTTCTCCCTTATTTCTGCTCCAGGTTTATCTGCATACATGTACACGTGTGCCCACATGCCAGACAGGGATGCACACATACATATGTATTTGTGTGACTATTTCTGTCACCACACTCATGCACATGAGGGGTATTTTGTATGCATACACGTGTAGCATCAGTACATGTGTGGATGTGTACATGCATGTTCTAGTACATGCACATGAACCTGGTGTCATGTGTGAAATATAAACAGGTGCACCTGTGGACCCCTACTGTGCATGTGCATGTACATGCACACACCTGCTGTCATGTGTGTTTATAGCACTACATATTTGCCTCCAGCCTCCTCACTGGACCTGGAACCTGTGGCTCGAGCCCCAGACCAGTGCTTCTGTCTTATGCCAAGGTACCCAAGGGCCAGTGCCCATGGGAGAACAGCTGCCCTCACTTCCAATCACGAGCCAGAGAGCAGAGGAAGAAGACAAGCCTTATGTTCTGGTGGACTGGGCCCCTGGGGAGTCTGAGCTGGAAGGGCCCTCAGACACCACAGAGTCAGTCCAGGCAAAGGGAGGCTGAGGCCCTGTTCGGGGCGCACACAACGACAATAACGAGCAGATGGCACTGTGGGGGTCACAAGATGCTTGATGCATGTGATCTCATTTGCCCCTCAGCACAACCTTGGGAGTCACAGATGAGGAAGCTGGGCCCCAGAGAGGCAGCGGCAGAGGGAGAGGCCTACTCGAAGAAGAGATCCCCAGCGTCCCCCATCCCGGGCCGGCCCATCCGAGCCCCGCAGCGGCTCCAGGCAGGGCCACGCAGTTCTCAGAAGCCTGTAACCTGTGCTATCCCAGAAGGCCTTGAGGGCCTGGCCCCTGCTGCTTCCACCTTCCCCCCACCCCCCATGGCCACCTGGGAGCCGGCCAGGGCCAGGGTTCCTGAGAAACAGAGGCCAGAGAATGGTGGGAGCAACACAGCCTTTCCCCAGGCTGTGGGAGGGATGCAGCTATAGCTCACAGGGGAGCTTTCCTCCCACACTGAGGGGCCTAGGAATGTGGGCCTGGAAACGAGATGGGCTGGGGCAGGAACCAAGCCCCTCCATACATTGCGGGAGGCATCCCTTCTCAGTGCAGGAGGGAGCATCTGGGACCCATTTCCTGCACAAACACTCATTGTGAGCCCTGAGGAGTCAGAGGTGGGGCTGAGCTCCTGGGGGACTGGGCCCAGGGGAGCCTCAGATCGTCTGCCCTGTATACAGGGTGTGTGTGTGAGGGTGTGTGTATATATATGTAGTGTATGTATTTGTGAGGGTAAGGAGAGTGAGTGTGTGTAGTGTCTGTGAGTGTGAGTGTGTGTGTATATATATGTGGTGTATGTATTTGTGAGGGTGAGCAAGGAGAGTGAGTGTGTGTATAGTGTCTGTGTGTGAGTGTGTGTGTATGTAGTGTATGTCTTTGTGAGGGTAAGGAGAGTGAGTGTGTGTAGTGTCTGTGAGTGTGAGTGTGTGTGTATGTATATATGTGGTGTATGTATTTGTGAGGGTGAGCAAGGAGAGTGAGTGTGTGTATAGTGTCTGTGTGTGAGTGTGTGTGTATGTAGTGTATGTCTTTGTGAGGGTAAGGAGAGTGAGTGTGTGTAGTGTCTGTGAGTGTGAGTGTGTATATGTATATATGTGGTGTATGTATTTGTGAGGGTGAGCAAGGAGAGTGAGTGTGTGTATAGTGTCTGTGTGTGTGAGTGTGTGTGTATGTAGTGCATGTATTTGTGAGGATAAGGAGAGTGAGTGTGTATAGTGTCTGTGTGTGTGAGTGTGTGTGTGTGTATGTAGTGTATGTCTTTGTGAGGGTAAGGAGAGTGAGTGTGTATAGTGTCTGTGTGTGTATGTGGTGCATGTCTTTGTGAGGGTAAGGAGAGTGAGTGTGTATAGTGTCTGTGTGTGTGAGTGTGTGTGTGTGTATGTAGTGCATGTCTTTGTGAGGGTAAGGAGAGTGAGTGTGTATAGTGTCTGTGTGTGTGAGTGTGTGTGTATGTAGTGTATGTCTTTGTGAGGGTAAGGAGAGTGAGTGTGTATAGTGTCTGTGTGTGTGAGTGTGTGTGTGTGTGTATGTAGTGCATGTCTTTGTGAGGGTAAGGAGAGTGAGTGTGTATAGTGTCTGTGTGTGTATGTGGTGCATGTCTTTGTGAGGGTAAGGAGAGTGAGTGTGTATAGTGTCTGTGTGTGTGAGTGTGTGTGTGTGTATGTAGTGCATGTCTTTGTGAGGGTAAGGAGAGTGAGTGTGTATAGTGTCTGTGTGTGTGAGTGTGTGTGTATGTAGTGTATGTCTTTGTGAGGGTAAGGAGAGTGAGTGTGTATAGTGTCTGTGTGTGTGAGTGTGTGTGTATGTGGAGCATGTCTTTGTGAGGGTAAGGAGAGTGAGCGTGTGTAGTGTCTGTGTGTGTGAGTGTGAGTGTGAGTGTGTGTGTATGTGGTGCATGTCTTTGTGAGGGTAAGGAGAGTGAGTGTGTATAGTGTCTGTGTGTGTATGTGGTGTATGTCTTTGTGAGGGTAAGGAGAGTGAGTGTGTATAGTGTCTGTGTGTGTGAGTGTGAGTGTGTGTGTGTGTGTGTGTGTGTGTGTGTGTGTGTGTGTGTGTGTATGCCTTGGCTCAGGGGTCAGAGGGCCTGGGTTCAAATGCTGCCATGTTCCTCACCACCTTGCAGGACTTGGGCAGGTCATCTGTCTTCTCAAAGCCTCAGATTTCTCACCAGTTTTATGGGGGGTGGCTCAGGTTCATGGCCAGGCACAGAATGGGAGCTTCTTGCTAACTCTGAAGCCCAGTGAGTCCCTTCTAGGTGCCCCCAGGTGGCTGGGCTGCTTCTGGCCATGGGGTCTGATGGACGAAGGCCCTCTGGCAGCACTTAGGAAATCTGGTCCAGCCTGGAGCCCTAAAGACTACCACCCAAGGCTTTTCGGTGCTGGCCACAGTGCCAGAGGAGCCTCAGAGAGAGGGAGCCCTGGCAGGCTGAGGGAGCTGGGGCTGGGTGGCCCGGAGAGGCTCAGAGCACATGGCAACCATGGAGCCCTTGGCCTTCTGCCTTGTGGAAGAAGGGTTAAATTTGTTCTCAGCAGGTCCAAGAGCCTGGGGGAGGGAGACTTAGCTGCCCTGGGGGAGGGGCTGCCCCAGAAAGAGGAGATGGTAGGATGTCACTAACGTGTGAAGCATGCAAATACGCATATATAAAATAGTTCCGTACAATAACAATGTATCACATGCAATAATATCCTGCATTTGGGTAGGTATTTACATGTATAATATCTACACAGACGTCCGCTCACACACACCTGGAGCTGAGGCCCCCTGAAGACACAACCAAAGGCTGGTGCCCAGAGCTGGCCTGGCCTCCCTTCTCCGTCCCCCAGGGTGTTGACACCGCCATCATGGGGACCAGCCCAGGCCAAGACAGGCTAACCACCAGGCATCCCTGGTACAGCCCAGACAAGGACCTGGGGCACTTGCCTTTTTCTTCTCCATGTGACCCTTGTGAGTAGCAAATCATTTCTTCCCTGTGGCATCCATTTTCCCCTGTGTCAGGGAGCATGTGACCGCCTCCAAGGTCCCTTCTGGCCCCAGCTCCATCCATCTACGATCTCTCTGGGACTGTCTGGCTCTAAAATCTAACTGGGAGAGTGAGACCTCTTCTGGGACGCAGTCAGGAGGGGGATGTCTGATGGTGACTGCTCTAGAAGAGCCACTGGAGGTCTGGGGAGAAGGACCAGCGGTCTCTTACCGCTCCCTGAAGCCCAGCAGCCCCCTTGATCTGCCCCCAGGGCTGATGGCTGGTGCCACCAAAGGTGCCCTGACTGGCCCTCCTCCTCTGCTTTTGCCTGAGAGAACCATCCTCTGGCCATTTCCCTTGAGGAAGAGTAGGGCTTTATGAGTCAGGGATTTCTGTTATTTAAATGGTAACAGAGCAATTAGGGGAACAAGCCGCCCGGGAGTGGGGCCCAGTGGGCTCAGAGGTCGCCTTGGCCACTTGTTGGCCTCCATTGGGCTCTAGTGTTTGGAGCTGAGAAAACTCCAAGTCTTCACTCGGTCCCTGGCTGTGCCCCTGGCGCTTTCCCTACAGCCAGCCCCTGCCCTTCCCTTCTCCAGCACAGCTATGCTCACTGCCCACAGACCTCTGCACCCTGCCGGGAAACAGCCCTCCCAGAGATCCACACCATGGAACAGCTGGAGCCAGCAGCCCACAGGGGCCAGGGGCCAATGGTCTGAACCCCTGAGGGGGCTTGGAGGCACTTGGAGAAACACAAAACCTGGTTCCCCACCTCTGAGGTGATTGTGTAACCTTGGGCAAGTCACTGAACCTCTTTTTGCCTCAATTTCCTCATCTGTAGAATGGAAAAATAATAGCACCTAATTCCCAGTCCCTCCTTTTTCAGGTGAGGCCATACAGCTGGAAGCCACTGGATTCCATAAAGTAATTTTTGTTTATAGAGCTCCATGGACCCAGCCAGTCAGCGTAGCAGTAATACATCCATGACTTGTCCAGTCAGATTTCCTTGAATATACATGGTGTCCAAACTGATCTAAGCCTCTGAAGGCTCTAGTCCTAGTGCAGAGATGTAGATCTTGTCTAAAAGAAAGAAGGAAGGTGGAAGGTGGAAGGAAAGAGGGAAGGAAGGGAGGGAGGGAGGGAGGTAGAGAGAAGGAAGAAAGAAAGAAAGAAAGAAAGAAAGAAAGAAAGAAAGAAAGAAAGAAAGAAAGAAAGAAAGAAAGAAGGAAAAAGAGGAAGGAAGGAAAAGGAAGGGAGGGAGGGAGGTAGAGAGGAGGAAGAAAGAAAGAAGGAAGGAAGGAAGGAAGGAAGGAAGGAAGGAAGGAAGGAAGGAAGGAAGGAAGGAAGGAAGGAAGGAAGGAAGGAAGGGAGGGGAGGGAGGAAGGAAGGAGGGAGGGAGGGAGGGAAGGAGAGAGAGAGAGAAAGAAAGAAAGAAAGAAAGAAAGAAAGAAAGAAAGAAAGAAGAAAGAAAGAAAAAAGAAAGAAAGAAAGAAAGAAGGAAGGAAGGGAAGGAAGGAAAAGGAAGGTAAGGGAGGGAAGAAGAGTTCTTATGCAAGTCTTCTTACGCAGGCATCCAAGAGGCAGAAGGCTAATTTTGAAACATGGAGCATTTTGGATGAACTTGTTTCCCGGTCCAACACAATGATTGACCACTCACTTTCTAAGAAAGATAGGATTTTTCAGTGTTTGACACAGGATGAGGCTGTCTGATGTTTGTCCACTTTCATGCTCCCCTCTGTTTATGGAAGAAGACAGTAGTTGTGGTTGTAGAAAAAAACCAGCCCTTTTGGCCTTGAGATTTGGAGTTGTTTTTTAAATTCCATGAGTTTTGTTTGTAAAGTACGTTATCTTCCCGTCTGTCTGTCTGTCTGTCTGTCTGTCTGTCTGTCTGTGTGCTTTTCTCCTGAACCAGAGAATTGCTTTGGGGCCGTGACGGGTCAAAAGCGGCACTACTCCTGCCACCAAGGCTGCCCCAACCACAGTGGCTCATGGGGCTTCTTTGGGATCTCTGTACTTATGAGGAAGCTTGTGGGTGTTTGTCAGTCCTGGTTATTAATCCTTATGTTTTCTTTTCTCTTCTGACTTCCCTATTTCGTTCAACTTGTTCTAATGGAATCTAGTTCAAAAACACCTACAATACATTGGTTAGTAATTGTTGTTTGTCCTTCGGTATCAAAGAGGACCATGACCTGATTTGGATTGAAGCGAGGCAGGGCTGTGCAAGGTCACCAGTCTCACTGTCTTCTCCAGAACCATCTGGGTCCAGTGGCAAGATATGCATAAGGATGACTGGAGATGGTCCCAGATATTTAAGATAATTGGGGCTAAGTGACTTGCCCAGGGTCACACAGCTAGTAAGTGTCTGAGGTGAGATTTGAATTCACCACGTAGCTGCCCCAATAATTAGTCAATAAGTATTTAAATGCCCATGTATGTGTCCTACAGATACAAAGAAAGGCAAAAACATGGACCCTTTCCCCAGTGTGCAGGAAGTCTCTAGCTAGTTAAAAGAAAGAAAAAAAAATAATGTAAATGTAAATTGGAAACTAACTACTAACTACTCAAAACAAGAATTTGATTCTGAACATCTTAGAGCCCTGCCTCTTCTGTCTCTGCTTTCTGCCCACAAAACTAGTGTTATCATAGCAACAACACCAACATCCCTAAGGCCAGAGACACAGTGGGTACTGCCTCATCATCCTAAATGGGTCTTAAGCAAAGCAACTTTCTGATGATGGTCCAAGGCTAACCCCTCATTCTTCAGCTTCTGAGCTCACATCCATCCAAGGCCTGCCAGCACGCTGCCCTCCTCTCCTGAATCTCTGGGACCCCTGGGCAGCCCCCCAGATGTGAATGGAGAGGAACCGGCTTGTACCTGTGCTGACAAAGTGTTCTCATTTGCTCAGGGGAACTTGGGAGGAAGGTGAGGGCAGAAGAATGATCACATTGGCTATGAGGATGGATTCAGTGAGTGTAGATAGGGAGATGTGAGGGATAAGGGTATTAGTGAATGCTAGTGCAAAGGTGGAACTGGGGAGCCCCTGCCATGCACTGAGTCCTGGTCAGGGGCAAATGACATACGAGGGCAGGGCAATGCCATAGCTTCCTGTGCTACCTTGCTCGTTTCACCCCCTACCAGCAGAGAGAGCAGCCTTCAAAGGATGCATGTCACATTTGCCTCTTTGTAAAGAAAGAGGCAGAATCATGTGGCTTCTGAGCTTCTCCTATATCTGTGTTAGGAAGAGGAGGCAGTGGAGAAACAGGGAGGGCATGGAAAGCTGAGGCTGGAATGGGAATGTGTGACAGTGAGTACTCATAGGAAGACAGGGAGCTATACAAGGACAATGCAGAAGAGCTGGGCATCACGATGAGAAAAATGAGCTCTTCCTTGTGTGGGGCATGAGGAAATGAAGTGCTAAAAATCCAGGGAAAGGTTGGTGCCTTTAAAGGAAGGAGGAGACTTAGATGTCAGCCACAGCAGGAATTGTGAGAGAAACTTCCTATTATTCTCACCATCAGTCAGACACTTAACAAGGTCCTGGCCTCAGGTCCATCATCAAAAGGGCAGCTAAGATGGCAGAGAAAATGCTGGGACATGCCTGAGCTCTCCCAGATGCCCCTCCCAACAACTTTAAATAGTGCCTCAAAATGAATTCTGAATTCATCAGAACCCACAAAAAGAAGAGGTGAAACAATTTCCAGCCAAAGACAACTCAGAGAACATTGCCAGGAAACATCTGTTGCACTGGGTAGAACACAGTCCAGCCCAGGCCATGCCCCAGCAAGCCAGAAGCCTTGGAAGTGACTCAATTGGCAACTACAGCTTCTGAAGCTCTCAGACCATGGATTGTAAGGGGGTTGGACAATTTTTCAGGAGGAGATTACAGTCCCTTTGTTGGCACTGGGTGCAGGACTCTATTACATTACCCATATGCAGTTCTGGGTCACAGTACCAGGGCAAGGAGGAACCTAGCACTGGGAATCCTGGTCAGAGTTCCAAGGTGGAAAAGAGTGCTTGTTGTCACTCACAGACCAGAGCACAGGCCAGGAGAGCAGAGCATACCATCTTGGAATGACAGAAAACTTACAGACCCTTAGAACTAGCTCTGAAAACAGTGGCACAAAACAAACCTCAACCCAGAAGCTTGGGACAATGTCCTTTCCACCCTGGTAACAGAGCCAACCTTTAAAATAAAGTGAAAACTCAAGAAATGGGCTGGAGAAATGAGCAAACAACAACAAAAAAAGAACTAGACCATAAAAAGCTACTATGGTGACAGGGAAGAGCAAAACAAATTCAGAAGACAACAAAGTCAAAACAGTTATATCCAAAGCCTCAAAGAACAATGTGAATTGGTCTCAGGGCCCAAAAGAATTCTTGGAAGGGCTCAAAAAGAATTTAAAAAATCAAAAAGTGAGGTAGAGGGAAAAATCAAGAAAAGAAATGAGAGTGATGTAAGAAAGAAAATAATGAAAAAAGAGTCAACAACTTGGTAAAGAAGACACACATAAAAACAATACCTTAAAAACCAGAATAGACTAAATGGTAAAAGAAGCACAAAAATCCAATTGAGAGAAAAATACTTTAAAAAGAAATTGGCCAAGTGGGAAAATATGTATAAAAATTCACTGAAGACAAGAACTCCTTAAAAAGTAGAATTGGCTAAATGGAAAATGAGGTACAAAAGGTAACTGAAGAAAATAATTTTTAAAAAGTTAGAATTGGGCAAGTGGAAGCTAATGAATCCATGAGACACCAGGAATCAAACAGAATCAAAAGAATGAAAAAAATAGAAGAAAATGTGAAATATCTCATTGGAAAAACAACTGAACTGGAAATAGATTACAGAGAGTTAATTTAAGAATTATTGGACTACCTGAAAGCCATGATCAAAAAGAGAACCTAGACATTATATTTCAAGGAAAATTGCCCTGATATTCTGGAACCAGAGGGTAAAATGGAAATTGAAAAAAAAAACAAAAACAAAAACAAAAGTTCTGATCACCTCCTGAAAGATATCCAAAAATGAAAACTCCCAGCAATATTTTAGCCAAATCCCAGAGCTCCCACATTAAGAAGAAAATATTGCAAACAGCCATAAAGAAACAATTAAAATACTATGGAGCCACAGTTAGGATCACACAAGATTTAGAATGTCCACATTAAAGAAATGGAGGTCTTATACTATGATATATCCTAAAAGTGAAAGGAGCTAGGATTACAACCAAGAATCGCCTGCACAGCAAAACTGATTATACTCCTTGGGGGGGGGTGGGGGGAATGGATATCTAATGAAATAGAGGACTTCTAAGCCTTCTTGATAAAAAGACCAGAGCTGAATAGAATTTTTTTTTGTGGGACAATGAGGGTTAAGTAACTTGCCCAGGGTCACACAGCTAGTAAGTGTCAAGTGTCTGGGGCCAGATTTGAACTCAGGTCCTCCTGAATCCAGGGCTGGTGCTGTATCTACTGCAGCACCACCTACCTGCCCCCCCCCAAAATTTTTTTGAGAAAAAAAGAGATGAATTCAGAATCTTGAAGTACCAAATGAATACTTGACTTTAAATAGGAAATTTGACTTTCAAAATACAAGAATCAAGAGCAATGTAAAAAGGTCAATTGGAAAGAGAAATAATAAGGGACTCAATAAAGTTAAACTGGTTACAGTCCTACAGGGGAAAATCATACTTGAAACTCCTAAGATCTTTCTCATTATTAGAGAAGCTAGAAGAAATATACAGAGACCTAGGGCATAGGTGTGAGTTGAGTATGATGGGATGGTATCTAAAAAAACAAAATTAAGGGGTGACAGAGGGATGCACTGGGAAAGGGGGGAAGGGAGAGGTAGCATGGGGTGAATTATCTCATATAAAAGAGGCACAAATGAGTTTTTACAGTGGAGGGGAAGATACGGAGGTGGAGGATAATGCTTGAACCTTTTTCTCTTTTGGAATTGGCTCAAAGAGGGAATAACAGACACACTCAATCAGGGCATGGAAATCTATCTTACCAAACAGGGAAGTAGGAGGAGAAGGGGAGAGGCTTGAGAGAAGGGAGGTGGATTGGAGGAAGCAGTGACCAGAAGCAAAACACTTTTGAGAATGGAGAGGGTGAAAGGAGAGAGACAGAGACAAAGACAGAGATAGAGACAGAGGAAGGGATAAACAGAGGCAAAATAGTATGTAATCTTTTTTTTAAGTAATAAACATTTTTATTTATAGTTTTGGTTCCAATTTTTATTCCTCCTTCCCTCCCTCCCCTCCCCCCTCTCTGAGGTGGCAAGCAATCAGCCAAAGGTTATACATGTATGATTATGTAAAACATTACCATATTTATCATTTTGTATATGAAAACTTGAATAAAAGAAAAAAATGAAAGAAAGTGAAAAATAGCCTGCTTCAGTCTGTGTTCCATCACTATCAGTTCTTTCTCTGGAGGGGGATAATATGTTTCATCCGTAGTCTTTTGGGATTGTCTTGGATCATTGTATTGTTGAGAATAATATACACAGTAATCTTAACTGTGCAAAAACATTTACAGTGTTTCTGATAAAGGCCTCTTTTCTCAAACTTATGGAGAACTGAGTCAAATTTATAAGAATAAAAGTCATTCCCCAATTGAGAAATGGTCAAAGGATGTGAACAGGCAGTTTTCAGATGGAAAAAAAAGAAGTTCTCTATAGTCGTATAAAAATGTTCCAAATCACTATTGATTAGAGAAACACAAATTAAAATAACTCAGGTACCACCTCACTTCTCATCATATTGGTTAATATTAAAGAAAAGGACAATGAAAAATGTTGGAGAGGATGTGGGAAAATTGGCACACTAATGCACTATTGGTAGAGTTGTGAACCGATTCAACCATTCTGAAGAGCAATTTAGAACTATGATCAAAGGGCTATAATACCAAGTATACCCTCCAATCCAACAATTCCACTACTAGGTCTATATACCAAAGACATGTTTTTTTGAGGGGCAATGAGGGTTAAGTGACTTGCCCAGGGTCACACAGCTAGTAAATGTCAAGTGTCTGAGGCCGGATTTGAACTCAGATCCTCCTGAATCCAGGGCTTTATCCACTGCATCATCTAGCTGCCTCCCCAAAGAGATTTTTTAAAAAGGAAAAGAACCTATCTGTACAAAAATATTTATAGCAGCTCTTTTTGTGGTGGCAAAGAACTGGACATTGAGGGCATGCCCATCAGTTGGTAATGGTTGAACAATCTGCGGTATATGATTGTGATGGAATACTACTGTGCTATAAGAAATGATGAACAAGATGATTTCAGAAAAACCTGGAAAGACTTAGATGAACTGATACAAACTGAGATGAGCAGAACCAGGCAAACATTGTGCACAGTAACAGCAACATTGTAAAATGATCAACTATGATAGACTTAGCTCTTCTCAGCAATACAATGATCCAAGACAATTCAAAGGATTCATGATGGAAAATGGTATATTCCTCCAGAGAAAGAAGTGATGTCTGAATGCAGATTGAATCAGACTTTTTTACTTTATTTTTCTTGGAGTTTTTTTGGTCTGTGTTTTCTTTCATAACATGACAAATATGGAAAGATGTTTTGTATGACTGCACATGTATAACCTATATCAAATTATTTGCCTTCTCAATGAGGGGGCAGGGGAGGGAGGGAAAGTTTGGAACTTAAAATTTTAACAAACAAATGTTAAAGATTGTTTTTTATGTAATTGGAAAAAATACAATCTTTTTTTAAAGGGGCACCTGAAGTACAGATCCTGAAAAGAGCCAGAAGGATCAGGGTGTGAGAAGCTCAATCTAGGGCTCTGAGATGGACCTCCCCAGGAAAAGAAGCTTGAAATCAGAGGAGGAGAGATTAGGATTGGAAAGGGCCTTGGAGCCCACCTGGTATTTGTCAGGGTCCAAAACGGGGGCTTTGAGGGACTGGCCCAGGTTTTCTCGTCTAAGTGTCTCAAGCACTCCCTGCCAGATGATAGAAAAGCATTGGAAGTCCTTAGATCTGAGATGGTGACCAGCTGTTTTCCATCACTACCCATGGGCTAACAAGAGGAAATGGTGATCAAGCTTGAGGCTGTGGGATCTCAGAGAAAGAGAATGAGGAATTTCCTGACTTGACAGTAATGTCAGGCTGGGTCAAGGAGTGAGACTGTTTATTAAAGATAAATGAAGAAGACAACTTATCTGATCTGAGATCTTCAGAATCCTTAAGATAGAAGGTCATGGAAAAGTGGACCCTGCTCAAGATTCATTCTGTGTGTGTGTATCTTTCTTCTCTCTCTCCATCTTCCTCTCTGTCTCTCTCTGCCTCTCTCTCTATTTCTTTATATATATATATATATATATATATATATATATATATATATATATTTATCATAGTCTCTCCATCATTTTTGCTATATATCTTACACGCTTTCTCTCCCTTTATCTCTCTGTCTTTTTGTCTCTCTGTCTTTCTCTGCCTCTCTGTCTCCTTATCTCTCTCTCTGTTTCTGTCTCTGGCTCTCTGTCTCCCTCTCTCTCTCTCTCTCTCTCTCTCTCTCTCTCTCTCTCTCTCTCTCTCTCTCTCTCTCACACACACACACACACACACACACACACACACACACACACACACACACACACCCTCACTCCACACCAGCACTCACCCATTAAGTCCCGGTGACTTCTCATTAGGACCATACTGTCTAGCAGATAACAGTGTGACTTCTCCAGCTCTTTCTTGACCCCAGGGCTCTGGTCTGGGGTTTGGCTTATTTCCCTGTCCCAGGGTGGGCAGTTCTGTGAGCTTCCCACATCTTCCTGCACTTGAGACCCTGGTGCACCCCTCACTGAATGCTGGATGAGCTTGGTGATCCAGTAGGATCACCCACCCTGTGTATGAAACTTTGAATTGAAGGTTTTAGAGAAAAAAGCGACATGAAGCTGAACAAAGCCCCGCCTAAGAAGTGCTTTCTCCTTCCTTTGCCATAATTTAGGACCTATCACTCCAACTCACATTTCCCATTAACAGGAGTACTTCTTTCCTTCAGCATCAGTGATAACCCTCTTAATCTCAAGGTCTTTGATTTGGATAAATGGCTTCTATTTGGTTGTAGATACCACGGGGTCAATTGGAAGGACCCACCATGATTCTCTTCCCATATAGGGAATGGGGCATTGCTGATGGACAGCTGGTGGGGAGGCCTGGACCCCAGAGCCCTTTATGATCCTTGGGGATGGAGTCAGGGAAAGCAGCCTGTGCCCCCATAGCTCCCCACTCACAGGAGCTTCCATTGTGCCTGCTCTGTGCCCCATGAGTGGTTGATTTGGTCACTCACTGAGTCACTCAACAGCCACTGGCCACAAGAGAGAAAATAAGATGGGAAAAGAGAATTGATACCCAAGACCAATGAGGAGGAAGTGATGAGAGCAGCAAACTGCTCTCAAGAAATTTCAATCTCCAGGACTGGGTCAGTGACATCGTCAAGTTATGAAAATCCTGAGCCTCCTTCAATGATCTTTGAAATGTCAGGAAGAACCAGAGAGATGCCACAGGATTGAGGATGGGCACACATCAGTTTTCAAAAAAAGAGAAGAGAGTGGAGTCATGACCTGAGATACCAATGAGGTTGCCTGCAAGTCCTGGAAAAATTCTAGAACAAATAGACAGACAGGTGGCAATTTGGGTTAAGTGACTTGCCCAGGGTCACACAGCTAGAAAGTATCTGAGGCTGGATTTGAACTCAGGTCCAGAGGAGAGATCTCAGAACAGTGAAGGGACTGGAGACCACATCCCATAGTGTCGGGTCAATGCAAGTGAGGATATTAGGCCAGGAGAAGGGACTTGGGGAGACATAATTGAAAGGCCATCTACCAGGGAAGGAAAGACTGCCTCAGGAGGCCACCAGGCTGCCTCCCAGGCCCAGCCCTGCCCTGCCTTCAAGCCATCACTGAAGAGATTCACGGCCAGGGAGGAGTTGGAGTCCATGGCCACTGAGTCATCTTTCAATAAGGGAAGAGAAAGGGAAGCCAGGAAGCATTTATACAGAACCTACTATGTGCTGAACATCGTGATAAGTGCTTTACAAATAATAGTCTGCAAAATAAGGGCTGTCGTCTTCCTCATTTTACAATTGAAGAAACTGAGGCAAACAGGTGACGTGATTTGTCCAGGGTCATATAGCTAGTCAAGGTCTGAGACTGGATAGGAACTCAGGACTTTCTGCCTCCAGGCCTGGGGGTCTCTGCTCACTGTACCACCCAGCTGCCTAAGGAATCTCTGAGATTCCATGACTGTTCCATGACATTCTCACTGTCCAAGGTGACATCAGCCCCTCATTGACTACCTGCTCTTGGGATGGTTTATGAATGAATCCACTGGAGAGACCAAATGACCAGCCTTTCCTTCAGCATTTGCTAGTCTTATTAATGAAATGATTAAATGACCAAAACCTGTGTCTCTGAACTTGACAATTGTCATGGTCTTCCTCTGGGATCACCCCAAATAGCCCTGCAGAGAGATGGCGTGTCACTGAATGGAGACTCAGTTCCCAGGATTTCACAAGATCGAGAACTATTTGAAAAGCCCCCAAAGTTTCCTAAGGGATCAAAGGGACACATGAAGTCAAGGCCGCACTTGTTTCCATGACTGTTGATCACAGATGTTGGACATTAAAGATGTCAATCAAAGTGAGATTCAGTCAAAATGGATGTTGGGAAGCTCAAGACCTCCTGAGAGAGCCAAGCCCGATGGCCCCCTGTCCCTGATGAGGCAGCCAATGGAGCTGAGGGTGACCCTCAGCCAGCAGTCACATGTGGCTGCCCACCGAGGTTCATCTCAGACTATTTTCTCCCTAGCTCCTTCACCCCGGGACTTCCTCTCCACAATTCCCCTTTGTCTATATTTAGCCATTCTGTATATATTTGGCCTAGAGTATAAGTAAACACTTGCTAAAGGCTTATGGACCTAACTATTTATCCTGTATAACTTTCAGATGTATTTTATTTTTATTTTTGTTTTTGTTTTTTATTTTTGTGGGGCAATGAGGGTTAAGTGACTTACCCAAGGGCACACAACTAGTAAGCATCAAGTGTCTGAAATTGGATTTGAACTCAGGTCCTCCCGAATCAAGGGCCGGGGCTTTATCTGTTGCGCCACCTAACTGTCCCTCAGATATCTTTTAGATGTAAGCTCCTTGTCTCTGTATCCTCAGCCCAGGGCCTAGCACACAGCAGGTGTTTCATCAGTGCTTGTGGATTGTTTCATTCTTTATGAATCTGAAGGAGGGGGAGGCTGAGGACTCATTGACAGCCCTTTCTTATAGGGACAGAAGCAGAATTCTGACAAGGCTCCTTGGTAGACACCAGCCGACTCCAACTTCCTTCTCCTCCTGGCTTCTTGGATGTGACCCTGGGACATGACAGGCACTCTAAGGCTGCTCCTGGCTGCCTGCTCCTGGGCCTCCCTCCTTGTTTCTCCCAGCATGGCCCTTCAAGAGGGCTGCTCTGCAGCCCTGGCAGCTCTGTGCCTGGCCATGGAAATGTCTCTACCTTCCAGTGTCACCTGGAATGAGCTCCCCACTCCCACTCCCCTTGACTCTGCTGGCCTGGACTCAGGCACCCGAGACCTTGGCAGAGTCCCCCTCCTTGTGCTCCCCCTGCCTCCCGGCCCGGCCTCCTCTGGCTCTTAGGGAGGAGAAATTGTCATCTTCTTTGAAGCCCAGCTGAGTTCAGATGGTTGAGGTAACTCAGGCCCTCACAGACTTCTCCCCTCCAGAGCAGCTTGGAGCTAGCCAGGCTTCTTCCCCAAGGGATGAAGAATTCCCATCGGCTCAGAAAAATTAATGAGATCAATGACACTGAAAGGAAAATTCTGCACAGCAGTCACGGGAAGCTCTCTCCTGGGCAGCCATCAGACTTTGTGGCCCAGACTAGTCAGTGCTTCCCCCTCTCCGCTCATCTCCCACCTCCTTTCCCATCTTCCACCATTCCTCCACCCTGCATTTCTTCTGGTCTGGGGGCCACATCACCCATGACAGCAAGTGTCAGGAGGTGGTGAGGTCAGGGGCCATGTGTCCAGGGATAGTCTGAAGTGCACTGGGCTCCACAAAATTGGTCTGAAAACTGGGAGACTCTGAAATTCCTGAAACCAAAGCCAAGGGCTCCCCAAGCTCCTTGAAAGGCAGGATGCCAATGAAAGCCAGAGGTGATGGTGCTGGGTCCCTTTGTCTCAGGATCCCCAGACCTTAGAAGGGTGACCAGTTAAGAATTCCTGGTGGATTGATTAATCACTCATCTAAAAGAGCAGCTGAGCTCACCACATCCTTAGGGTGAGAGTAAGTAGAGAGAGAACAGTAGGAGAGGCCATGGGGGGCAGTGTGGGCCAGTGGGCAGATAGCCTGCCTTGGACTTGGGAAGTTCCAGACCCTAGCTCTTCCCCTGCCAGGTGACCCTGGGCAAGTCACTTTAGGTCCCACTGCCCTTGGCCGATCTCCACAAGCCTGACTTTCAGAGAAGGTGATGACCTGCCCTTGAAGGCACGTGCCCTCATAGGCATTCTCTCCACTAGTGAAGTCCCAGAAGTGCCACAGCACTGGACAAAGGGGCAAGAGTGCCTCTTGAGTCTCTGACTCCCCTGGGTGAGCTCCCTACATCCTAGGACTGGGCTCCATAATCAGGAGATGGAAGGCTGGGCATCGGGCTGGCTGCCTGAGCTGACTCCTTGGGATTCAGCAAGTGACAGCAGCAGCAGCAGCAGCACCAACACCAGCAGCACCAGCAGCACCAGCAGCAGCAGCACCAACACCAGCAGCAGCAGCAGCACCAACACCAACACCAGCACCAGCACCAACACCAGCAGCACCAGCAGCACCAGCACCAGCACCAACACCAGCACCAGCACCAGCAGCAGCACCAACACCAGCACCAGCAGCAGCAACACCAGCAGCAGCACCAACACCAACACCAGCAGCAGCAGCACCAACACCAACACCAGCAGCAGCAGCAACACCAGCAGCAGCACCAACAGCAGCACCAACAGCACCAACACCAGCAGCACCAACACCAGCAGCAGCACCAACACCAGCAGCAGCACCAACACTAACACCAGCAGCAGCACCAATAGCACCAACACCAGCAGCAGCAGCACCAACACAAACACCAGCAGCAGCAGCACCAACACCAACACCAGCACCAACACCAACACCAGCAGCAGCACCAACACCAACACCAGCAGCAGCACCAACACCAGCAGCAGCACCAACACCAACACCAACACCAGCAGCAGCACCAACACCAGCAGCAGCACCAACACCAACACCAGCAGCAGCACCAATAGCACCAACACCAGCAGCAGTAGCACCAGCAGCACCAGCAGCACCAACACCAGCAGCAGCACCAACACCAACACCAGCAGCACCAGCAGCAGCAGCAGCACCAACACCAGCAGCAGCAGCAACACCAGCAGCAGCAGACGTCAGTTGATGAATATAAGTGAAGGGCAGTGAATGTGAAAATGTATGGGGGTGAATGTATATGTGGATCTGTACATGTGAGCATGAGAGCTGTGTGTGCTTGTGTGTATGGAATGTTCATTAGTATGTGAGAGTTTGTGTGACTTGCAAATGTATGAAGATCAGTGTGGGCTGTATGTGAACGTGAATGTGAATGTGGTTGTGTACATGACTTCTCACATGGTCTTCCCAATGATGCCCACAATGTGTGTTACCTGTCCACATCCTTCTACCAGGACAGACATCTTCCTAGACACCTCCCTCTCTTTCTCTCTCTCTCACTCGATAATAAGCATTTTTATTTAAAGTTTTGAGTTCCAAATTTTATCCCTCCTTCCCTCCCTCCCCCCTCCCTGAGATAGTAAGCAATAAGATATGGGCTATATATGTGCGATTATGTAAAACATTACCATATTAGTCATTTTGTTCAAGAATATTTGCATAAAAGAAAAAATGAAAGAAAGTGAAAAATAGCATGCTTCAGCCTGTGTTCCATCAATGTGAGTTCTTTCTTTGGAGGTGTATAGTATGTTTTATCATTAGTCCTTTGGGATTATCTTAGATCACTGTATTGTTGAAAATAGTTAAGTCATTCACAGTTCTTCATCAAACAATATTGTCATCTCTGTGTACAACATTCTCCTGGTTCTGCTCACCTCACTATACATCAGTTCATACAAGTCTTTCCAGGCCTTTCTGAAACCATCCTGATGACCACTTTTTATAGCACAATAATATTCCATCCCCATCATAGACCACAGCTTGTTTAGCCATTCCCCAATGGATGGGCATCCCTTTGATGTCCAATTCTTAGTCACCACAAAAAGAGCTGCTGCTAGAAAAATTTTTGTACAAATGTACATCTCTCGATATGGTGCCTATGAACCTAGGGACCATCCACTAGCTCTCCCTTCCCCTTGCTCCATCACCAGGACAACTGCTCCTGCCCCTGGTTCTCTCTTTGTTAGGAATGCATCCCACCCCCACCGTGCCCTCTGGGCAACCCTCATTTTCAATTGTCAGAGGTTGGGGCCACATGTCCTAGAGCACTGCACCATTACCGGAAGAACATGGGTTCTTTCCTCCCACAATATCCATAAATTGGAAAAGGTTTAATTCCACAAGAGATGGAGAATCCCAAGCTGAATAAACATTGTTATCAGCTTAGGAAAACACCCAGCCCCACAGCTGGCAGGAACGAGGCGCACATGTGCTGGGAATGGGAACAAGAGGCACATCTCTGATTGGAAGATGGCCACACACTCAGCTCTGTGGGCAATAGCACTTTTAAACCAGCAGATGTGGGGCTGTCCTCCAAGTCCCCACAAAACCAGAGATGAGGACTCCATGTGCCATAGGCAGATTTTTGGTGCTTGTTGGATGAGTGTTAATAAACTTTTGTGCTAATGAAACCAAAGTGGAGAGGACCTCAGATTGATTGACTCTTCTTCATTTTCTCCTACATTCCTCTCTCCCTCCTTCACTCCCTCCCTCCCTTCTTTCCTCCCTCCCTTCCTTCCTCCCTCCCTCCCTTCCTTCCTTCCTTCCTTCCTTCCTTCCTTCCTTCCTTCCTTCCTTCCTTCCTTCCTTCCTTCCTTCCTTCCTTCCTTCCTTTCTTCCTTCCTTCCTTCCTTCCTTCCTTCCTTCCTTCCTTCCTTCCTTCCTTCCTTCCTTCCTTCCTTCCTTCCTTCCTTCCTTCCTTCCTTCCTTCCTGCTATAGTAGACACTGGTTAAAGGCCCAGGAGCTAAGAACTGATATGATAACAGCTATGGTTTGTGGCAATCACAAATTAACTGCTCGGGAAGGTTAGGCCACTTGGCAGGAGGAAGAGGAAGCCTACAGTTTATAAGAATTTCATGGCACTGAGTTGCCAGGTTGCTGCTGGGAGGGGTCAATGGGTCTCCTTGCCCTCTGCCGAGCCCAAGAACATTCCCACACTCCTATGTGAAATCACTGCCCTTGAATGGTATCTCTCACCCAGTGCCCCCAGAGCCCTTTGCAAAAGGCTGTGAAAGGACATCTCAGAGGCTAGAGGGACAATGTGCTCATTTCCGTTGCTCAGATGAATTGAGGCCATGGGGGACTGGATGAATTCCCCTCAAAGAACATAGTGGAGATGGTGAACAAATTAGAACCTGAAGGCCCTGTGAAGAGCAGAGTAAAGCCAGGGACCGGCAGGCTTCCCACACCACAACTGGGCCTTTCCAAGGCTCACAAGCATCTGTCAGCTTCCCAGCCTCCCTGAGGATCAACTCAGTGGTCAGGGAGTGAGTGCAGGGCAGGGGGAGGGGCTCTGGGGGAGAGACAAAAGTCGGAAGTTCGATTCCTGCCCTCAGGGAGCCTATAGTCACATGAGAGAAGCCCCAACAACCCACAGGGACCAGCACAAGATAAATGAGTGCATTAAGTACCTACTAAGGGCCAGGCCCTGGGATGGGTGTTGGGGGATACAAAGATGGGAATGATTCCTGCCCTCAGGGATCATGGATTATAAATGTAAAGTGGATGGAGATTGTTTAGGGCAATCAGCTAGGTGTCTGTTCCAATAGTCCAGATGAGGAATAAGCAAGCTATGGACCAGGGGGCTGGCCACGTGAGGGGGCGGGAATGGATGGCTGAGATGGTGGATGGTGTGGATGGAGGATAGAAATGACGTGGTGATGGATTGGATGTGGGGGAGGGTATGAAGGAAGGAGAAGAGTGAAAAAGGCCACAACACTTTGGAACCTACCTGATCAGAAGGAGGAGGTTTGTAGAGGAAGCTACTGAGCTGGGGTTGGGGCCCTGCCAGAGTCATAACTAGAGGTGCTGGGTGGGACTTCAGAATATAGGGGAATATAGGGGCATCTGTGTAGAGCTAATCACTGAATTTATGGGCTCGCTGACCCAGCGATTCTCTGTAGATGAAGAAAAGTTCAATAGAGAGAATCCACCAAGACTTTGGCAGACGATTTGACAAAATGTCACCCACGGAAATCATCAGCATTTCTATATATGACCAACAAAGCCCAGCAGCAAGAGACAAAAAGAGAAATTCCATTTGAAATGACTGCAGACAATATAAAATACCTGGGAGTCTGCCTGCCAAGACAAACCCAGGAACCACACAAATACAATTAGAAGACTCTTCACACAAATAAAGTCAGAGCTAAAGAACTGGAAAAATATTAATTTCTGACGGGTAGACTGAGCCAATATAATAAAAATCATAATTCTACCTGAATTACTTTACTTATCCAAAGCCAAACCAATCAAACTATCAACCAATTATTTTATAAGCTAAAAAAAAACAACAAAATTCATCTGGAAGAACAAAAGTTCAAGAATGTCAAGGGAATTAATGAAGATAAGAAAAGGAAGGTGGCCTAGCTTTACCATATCTTATATTATATTATAAAGTAGCAGTCATCAAAACTGTCTAGTACTGGCTAAGAAATAGAGTGGTAGATCAGTGGAACAAATGAGGCAGACAAGACACAGTACTCAATGACCATAGTGGACTAGTGTCGGATTATCCCAGAGAGCCTGTCCTCTGGGGATAAGAACTCACTATTTGACAAAAACTTCTGGGAAAACTGGAAAACAACATGGCAGAAACTTGGTGTAGAGCAACATCTTACACTGTACACTGAGATCAGGTCAAAATGGGTACATGATATAGACATAAAAAGTGATAGTTGATCTGTCAGATATATGGAGAAAGGAAGAACTCTTAACCAAACAGCAGATAGAGAGGATAATGAGATGTAGAATGGATAATTTGGATTATATTAAATAAAAAGCACAAACAAAACCATTGCAGCCAAGACCTGGGAAACAATTTTTACAGCCAGTCTCTTTGCTAAAGGCCTCATTTCTCAAATATAAAGAAAACTGAGTCAAATTTATAAGAACACAACCTATTCTCCAATTGATAAATGGTCAAAGGATATCAACAGGCAGTTTTCAGATGAAGAAATCAAAGCTATCTATAGTCATATGAAGAAATGTTGTAAATCACTATTGACTAGAGAAATACAAGTAAAAACAACTCTGAGATACCCCCCTCACACTCATCAGATTGGCTAACATGACAGAAAGTGAAAACGGTAAATGTTGGAAATGATATGGGAAAATTGACATGCTAATGCACTATTAGTGGAGTTGTGAACTGATCCAACCATTCTGGAAACCAATTTGAAATTATGCCCAAAGGGCAATCATACTGTGCATACCCTTTGACCCAGAAATACCACTACTAAATCTGTATCCCAAAGGGATAATAAAATAGGGGAAAGGACCTACATATACAAAAATATTTATAGCAGCTCTTTTTTGTGGTGGCAAAGAATTGGAAATTGAGGGGATGCCCATCTAAAGGAGAATGGCTGAATAAGTTGTGGTATATAAGTGTAATGGAATACTTGTACTTTAAGAAATAACGAGCAAGTGGATTTTGGAAAGACATGAGCTGATGAAAAATGAAGTGAGCAGAACCAGAAGACCATTGAACACAGTAACAGCAACATTTTGTGATGATCAAGACAATTGCTAAGGACTCGTGATGCAAAATGCTATCCACATCCAGGAAAAGAACTGATGTAATCTGAATGCAGATCAAAGCATACTATTTTTACTTTCTTTTTTTTGTGTGTACTTTTTTCCTTTTGGTCTATTTCTTTCACAGCATGACTAATATGGAAATATGTTTTATATGATTGCCCATATATAACATATCAAATTTCTTATTGTTGTAGGAAGTGGGGGGCGAAGAGGGAGGGAGAAACATTTGGAACTCAAAATTCTTTTTTAAATGAATGTCAAAAATTGCCTTTATATGTAATTGGGAGGGGAGGGGAGGGAGGGGAGGGGAGGGAGGGGAGGGGAGGGAAGGGGAGGGAAAGGGGAGGGGAGGGGAGGGAAGGGAAGGGGAGGGGAGGGGAGGGAAGGGGAGGGGAGGGGAGGGAAGGGAAGGGGAGGGGAGGGAAGGGAAGGGAAGGGGAGGGGAGGGAAGGGAAGGGGAGGGGAGGGGAGGGAAGGGAAGGGGAGGGGAGGGGAGGGAAGGGAAGGGGAGGGGAGGGGAGGGGAGGGGAGGGGAGGGGAGGGGAGAAGAAAGGAAAAGAGCCCTGCATCTTCCTCTTACAGATGAGCCAGCTGAGGCCCAGAGAAGGGAGGCTTCTGCCCCAGGAAGGATGGGTAGTAAGCTAGGATTTGGACCTGAGTCCTCAGATGCCATTCCCAGCACTTTCCCCCAGAGCTTTGCTGTGTCTGCTGCTGCTTCTCCCATTGCTTGGGTGCAGAGCAGGTGAGCAATGAACGTCTTGGTCATTGGGGCACACCCAGGATCTAAAAGTAGGTTAAGAACCCTCAGCAGATAGGTGATCCCATTGGACAGTAGGTCATTCTGGGAGAGAGGGAAGGCACTGGCAAGGCTACAGTATTCTTTCAGAGGCCAAGAAATGGCAGAAGGAGTGTCCCCATGGCTGCCTGGTCTCCATCACCAAGCAATGGCTGCATCCTGGAGGTCAAGGTCCAGCTTGAGCATCTTGTGAAGGCTTGGCATTTGTATGCATTTGGTCAAACACCCACGAAACAGCCATCATCTGGCAGAATCCCCGAGAGTCTCTGTTGTTGACCCCAAACCCAAGTGCTTGGAAAATCTGATCCACACAGGAAGGGTCCACCATAAAGCAGGTTCTTGGAACTCCAGGGTCTGCACATGGGCAGGAGTGTGTGTGTGTGTGTGTGTGTGTGTGTGTGTGTGTGTGTGTGTGTTGGGGTGGGGGGCAGAATGTTCCTGGCAATTTCAGCCCCCACAATTCCTCCTTGTCAGAAGCTGAGTACAGTCCTGTACTTAACCCTTTAACATTTTCACAAATCATGTTCTTTCCTCAGCCTCTTCCTTCTCCAGGGCATCCCCACAGAGCTACCAGTAATTCCAAGGAGCAGATCTAGCCTCCTCACTCCTCTGTTCATGTACCCTAAGGGGCTCCCTAGTGCCTTGAGCATAAAATAGGATCACAGAGACCTCAGAAGCCATCTACTCCAACCTCCTCATTCTAGACCCAGGGAGGTCACACAGCTAGCAAGTGTCAGGGGGATTTGAGCCCAAGTCTCCTTTTCTAAAACCTCTGTCTGATGTTTAAAGCTGGCTCCTACAGACTGGTTAGAGTGACTAGTGGGATCCCTGAGAGCTGGTTCCTGCTTGTCACCTCTGGCCTCCATTGGCCCCCTTGCTCTTCCTCTGTCTCCTGTCTTGGGGCCTTCCCACAAACCGCGTGCCATCCCAGGAATGTCCCCTGCGCCTCACTCCTGCCACCTCTGCAAGTCCCCAGCTTCCTGCATTGCAGGTTCAGCCTCCTTGAGGGCAGGGGCCAGTTCATTTTTGCCTTTGCACCCCAGCCCCCGCATGGTGTCTGAGGCACTGAGGAAGGCTGCTTGGGGTGAATGGAATTCTGGTGGCTCTCTGGGCAGTGCCATTCCCTGCCACAGCAGGGCTGCAGTTCCTTCTAAGGATCTCTGGGACGGTGTGATATTCCCACTGAGATCTAGGGGCAGCTCTGCCCCAGGTCCCTCCTGCTGCTCCCAGAGTGCTCCTGCCTCTGTCCCAGCCCTGGTCTGTCTGCCCTTTTCCAGGGTGCTCCTTGTCATCCTGGGGGTTACTGATGAAAAAACACAAAGCAGAAAGTGACTCCGCTGAAGGAACCCTGAAAACGGCCCCTCCCGCAGAGGTGACCCCTCGCCCTTCCCATCTCTGCCTCCCCATAGCTCAGGAAAGCCAAGGTTTGTTATTCCGGGCACGGCATGTGGTCCAGTCCAAGCTGGTGTTTGTTTATTGGAGGAGAAAGGACTAAAACATTTGCTTTGTCAAGAAAAGAGACAAACCCAAGGCTCAGCAAAGGCCCCTCACCCAAGCCAAGCTCCTGAGGAAGAAGAGGGGCTGCGTGGGCATGCCCTTGCCCTTGCCTGGCTCCTAGTCACGTGAGCACACTCTTTTAGGATGTTCCGATAAGCTGTGAGCTGAACAGGCTGTGCCCTCCAGCAGCTCTGCCTGTGGGAGAACCTGACTTCAAGCCCCCCACCCCGGGGTGGTCCCCGGCTGGCTGAGGGCCTTGGACTCAGGGGCCTGGGAGATCCCTTCGGGCTCAGGGTCTTAGATCCTGGTGCAGTTGAGAGCCAGTCCCCACCTCTCCGATGTGCTTCTTCTGCTTATCATCCTATTAGCTCTCCACCCCCACCCCCTGCCAGTGCTCCAGGGGCCCTTAGCACACAATTGGCCATCTCCTTGGAGGATGGATCAGTGGCCCTTGAGGTCACCTCCAGAGGTCACAGGCTACAAGCAGTCTGTCTACTCCTGACCCTTTGGATCATTCACCAGTGGGATTCTTTCTAATACGAGAAATTTCTGCTCTCCCTAGAACATAAGTGGTTTTTTTGGTGAGGCAATGGCGTTAAGTGACTTGCCCAGGGTCACACAGCTAATAACTGGCAAGTGTCTGAGGCCAGATTTGAACTCAGGTCCTCCTGACTCCAGGGCTGGTGCACCAGAGGGATTCTTTAGGGAATGTACTGTTCTGCACAACAGGTCATCATAGAGAGAGTCTTGGTGTTGAAAAGAGAGGCTGCTTGGGAGAAAATGCATCTGTTTCCCTCCTGGCCGAGGGGTGTGGGATGCTATGGGTACTGCTGCACTCAGCTGTTGCATTAATGAGTTTTCCTCAACTGTTTTTTCCTTCCCCCCTCTTTTATTATTTGTCTCTGGGAGGTGTGTGTATAGGGGGCAGGGCATATATTTGGGTAGGAATAAGACAAAAGATATCTGTCCATTTTTATTAGAAAAAGAGAAGATCCGTTTTTGTCCCAGCAGAGTTTAGGATCCTTAAAAGGGCCACGTGGTTTCCCATGCCCCTCCTCCCACTCAAGGGAGAGCCCACCTCCTGTCCCTCTGCTGTGCTTACCTGGAGAGCACAGGATCTGGTGGGGGAACTTGGGGGGGAGAGGGATGAGCTCGTGAGCTGCCTGTCCACCATGGCCTGGCCACTCATGGTCCCTGTGGGACCAGCGAGGCTAAAGTCTGAGCCGCCCAAGATCTCACTGAGAAATTACAGAATTGTAGAGTAAGGAGTCCGGTAGGACCGTGGATGCCAGGCTGGGTTTGAAGGCCCCAGACTCTGCCTCCAACCCTGGCCTTCCCCCTTGCCAGCTGGGTAAAGTTGGGCTAGTCTCCTCATTTCTCAGTTGGCTTCTCTGCTACATGAGGTGACCGCTCCCCTCCCGTCCACCTCTGACGCTGCGGTCTAAGCTTCTTGCCATCTGCTCTGATGACACCAGAAAGGGGGCAGTCAGCCTTTGGGGAAGGCTCCAGGGAGGATGGTGGCAGCACGTTCCTCCTGGGACAGCTCCTGCCCTCCAGTCCAATGGGGGCTCTTTGGGACCCCCCATTTGTTTTCCATCTTCTTCTCTCTGAGCCAGACAGGGCAAACTATTTGGGGCTAGGTGGCATCCCATCCTCAGGCCAGAGCATGGGAAGGACCTCTTGGCCACTCTGCAGGGCTCCCTCTTCCACTGGGATTCTGCCCCAGACTTCCTCTGTGATGGCGGCAGGCATCTACAGGAAGCGAGTCACTTCCTATCGCCCTCTTTATTGGACTGTCTGTTTCATCATCATAATCACAGGCTCCTTATCCAGTGATGCCTGGATGATCTTTGGGCTGCAGCCATCAAGAAATGGGACGGGCTAATGAACCTTACTGACGAGGAGTCCGCTGGGGCTGTGTCCCTCCAGCCAGCCAAGGCTTGAGTCTTCCCAGAAGGCCCCTCTGTCCCTTCTCCGAGGTGAGGTCAGGGCCAGAACATCTTCCCTTCTTGTGTTTTTACCCAGGCCACTGTGCGCCTTCCAAGCATCCTCATAAAGATTTTATGGTGATCAGCAAGGAGGAGGAATAAAACAGATGTGGGGCCCAGGGAGTGTTGGGAGAGGAGAGGACAAACCTCTGGCCAGATGGGAACTGGGGACGGGCAGGATAAGGAATGGGCGGATGGCATCCTGCAGGTGCAGCAGAAATGTCCTCACTGATGAGAACTCGACTCTATTGGGAGAGAGCTACCCAAAGAGAAAGGACTACCTGGGTATCATGCCCAAACAAGGACTTATGAAGCACCCACTGTGCACACCATGCACACTAGGGATAATGATAGTGCAACAGTCACTACCCTTGAGGAGCTAACATGTCCACAGACCATTAGTATGAAGAGCAAATACAGTCACTGGGATGGGGTCACTGGGTGAGAGCAGGCCATGGAGCTGACCCCTGAAGGCAGCAAGGGCTGGATTCTATGGGGAAATGAAGAAAGACTGGAGGGGGCCTGCCCAGAGCCAAGGCAGAGGTGGGAGGTGGGGTGTGAAGAAGCATTTAAGCGAGTGTGCACACACGCGCACACACACACTGCACACACAAGTGTACACACCCCCATACACACTCACACACAGCACACACGCACACTCACACCCATGTGCACACACACCTCACATACATGTGCATACACATATACACATGCACACACACCGCACACACAAGTGTACACACCCCCATACACACTCACACACAGCACACACGCACACTCACACCCATGTGCACACATACCTCACATACATATGCACACACATATACACATGCACACACACCGCACACACACCAGCACAGGAAGATTGTTCAGTATCCCCGGGGGGGGGGGCAGTTTCTCCGGGCTGGCTCCATCTCTCACCTCCACGTCTTCCATACCCAGAATGTCCTCATTCTCTCTTCCTTTACCACACAGCTTCAGAGCCATGCTCTACTTAAAGACTTTCCCCATCCCCCCACTCCCCTGTAATTTACTCATTTGTATTTTTGTGCTGATTTTCTGAGACCCCAAAGGTGCAATGACATACCCAAGGTCACACAGGAGGCAAGGAAAGGGAATATGACTTTCTAGTCTTAGTCTGCCCTCCACCTGGGCTGGGGCAGTCCTCCCATAGTGCCTGGCCTGGCCTCAGCAACCATGCAGCATTTTGAAGTTTGCAAAGCATTTATCTCATGTGAGATAACCTGGTAGGCAGGGGCTATCATTATCTTCATTTTAGGAAAGAGTGGGGGACTTGCCAGAGCCCGAGGCTTCCGTACCTGACTCACTGGCCGCCTCACTGCCTCCCTTGATCTGCCCTTAGCCAACCTGGTGACCCCCTGGGAGCTGAGCCAGATGGGCCACTGGATGCCACACCCAGGCCCATCCGCAGCAGCCCTCGGTGGCCCCGAGATCCCAGGGGCCAGCGGTCAGTAGAGCATCGGTGGGGGGCACCAGCTCCCTAGCTCAGCTGCCCAGCCCCTGAGGAGCAGGCTGGGAGCAGGCTGAGGCTCTTCCCACACCTGTGCAGATGTCCTTACACAACAGAGACTGGGAAGAGAGCTTCCTCCAAGCAGCCCCTCCCCCAAAGATGGCCAGGGCTGGGGACACCTCCCCACCCCCACCCCCAGCGCAAGGACTGCCCAGCCACCCTTCCCCTCAGTGCAGAGCCCTGGACTGCCCAGCTCCCCTCCTCCTTGGGCAGCTGCCCAGCCCCCTCCCCAGCCAGTCCCCTCAATAGGTCCTTTTTTCCATGTGACCTCAGGCTGATCCCTAGATGCCTCTACCTTCAGAAAAAGGCCTCCCGGGGCAGCTAGGTGGCGCAGTGGATAGAGCACCGGCCCTGGAGTCAGGAGTACCTGAGTTCAAATCCGGCCTCAGACACTTAACACTTACTAGCTGTGTGACCCTGGGCAAGTCACTTAACCCCAATTGCCTCACCAAAAAAAAAAAAAAAAAAGAAAAAGAAAAAGGCCTCCCAGTTTGTCTACTCATTCTGGAATCTCTTCAGCCCCTTTCCTCCACCGACAGGGCTGCTAACCCCCTTGCCTAGGAGGCTCCAGGACTCAGCCTCAACCCTCCACTCACTGCCCTTAGATGCCAGTGTGGGCCCATCAGCCTGGCCAGGTGGGGGCAAAACCGGGCTGAGGGAGAACTTCAGGGCAGGTCCAAGCCTAACTGGCCTCTGGGAGTCAGGGAGGGCAACCGGGAAGACCAAAGAAGTCAGGGCCTCAGCTTTCTCATCTCTGAAATCGGAGGGTAGGACTTTGTGGCATCCAAGGTCCCTTTCAATGTGAGACTGACTCTGTGCTCTGCCATCCCACCTGTGGGCAGCTGGCCCGGGAGTCTTGAGGGTCTTGCCTTTCTGGACCACTCGGGGACCAAGCATCTCCATCTGTTCTGGCTCAGTCCTGTTTATCTGAGAGGTTTTCCAGCTGCCACGGGGAGGAAGGAGGCAGAGACATAGGCACAGCGCTGACAGGAAAGCCTTGGCCTAGAAAAACAAGGCAGGAAAACAGGCCTCTTTAGCAGACCTGCTTGGAGACAACATCCATCCAGTCAGCACTTTGTTCAAAAGGAAAAAAGAGGCATTTCCAAGGGAGGCTCCCATTCTCTTCACTTTCTCTGGGCCGCTTGCCCCTCCTGTCCTGCCAGTGGAGGCAGAGGCAGATCTATGCTGGTGCTGCCGTCACCAGCTGGGCAGCCTGGGCCCAAAGGGAGCTTCAGATCCTCAGAGCCGGTCAGGGACCTCACACCTCACCCTCACAGTGAGCACCTCTGTCTCTCCACAGAAGACGGGATTCCTGCCATCAGCCTCTTCCCCCTCCAACAAGGTCATCCCTTCCTCCATTTTTCACCTGCTCATTGGGTTCCTTTTTTTTTTTTTTTACGGGGCAATAGGGGTTAAGTGACTTGCCCGGGGTCACACAGCTGGTAAATGTTAAGTGTCTGAGGCCGGATTTGAACTTAGGTCCTCCTGAATGCAGGGCCGGTGCTTTATCCACTGTGCCACCTAGCTTCCCCCATTGGGTTCCTTTTGGCCAACCCGAGGACCATCCTCACTTGGGTCGGTGATCAGATGGAGCCTTGTCGCCATTAGCTTTTTCCTCCATGGTCCTTTTAATGCAGTTTCATGGATGCTGATGCTGCCCAACTTTGATGCATCCAGGGACTTCTTGGTGTGGGACCTGCCTCTCCAAAGCTCAGAGAGGTCAGGCAACTTGCCTGTGGTTACACAGCTTTTCCTGACTCCAAGTCCAGCCCCGGACCTCTCTCTCCACAGCACCAGGATGACTGAGATGAAGAATGAATGCAGGGAAGTTATATGAGATCAGCCTGGGAAGGTAGGTGGGAGAGAGTTGGTAAAAGGTCATGAATACCAGTCACTTTGACTTTCTGACCTCAGTGAAAACTCTTGGGATCATCAAGTAAATATCTCTTGTAGAAGCTCAGGAATGAGATGAAGCTCAATGGAACTGTCAGTTAGTCAGTCAACTAGCATTCATTAAGCACTTTCTATGTGCTAGGTGCTGGGCTAAACTCTGAGGATTCCAAAAAGCAAGTCAGCCTCTACCCTTAAGGTAGGGCACTAAGGCACATCAGTGTGCACAGGGTGCCCGCCTGGGAAGACTCCTCTTCCTGAGTTCAAATCTGGCTTCAGACCCACTTACTAGCTGCATGATCCTGGGCAAGTCACTCAACCCTGTTTGCCTCAGTTTCCTCATCTGTCAAATGAGCTAGAGGAGGAAATGGCAAAACACTGCAGCATCTCTGCCAAGAAAACTCCTCAATGGGGTCATGGAGAGTCCTAGATGACTGAAGAAAACCACAACAAACCAGACAACAGAAACCCTCTCCAATGGAGAAGCCAACACGCAAACGATTGTATACAAACAAGATATGGTTAAGACAACTGGAGGCAAGCAACAGAGGAAAGGCTTTAGGGCCCTGGGGTGCTCTCTAAATTTCAGAGCAGGTGATAGCCTGTGCAGGGAGAGGGTGTAGCCTCACTAGGAGTTCTCTTTACCACTATCGACACAAAGCCAGGCCAGGGTGGCCTCAGACCCCAGAGCTTTTTAGCTTGCCCTCTCCCCCTGTGGCTTTTGGTGGGTCTACCTGCCTGAAGTCTCTCCCCCTCTGGCCCATCCTCCCCTCAGCTGTGACCTTGGGCTAGTCACTTAATTGCTGCCTGCCTCAGTTTCCTCATTTGTAAGATTGGAATAATGAGAACACCTTCTTTCCAAGGTTGTTGTGAAGATGAAATGAGATAACACATATAAACCTTAAAGCATTACATAAATATGAACTAATTATTATTATTATCAATTATTTAAGTAGAACTGGTGCTTAGTCTCTCCAAATGTTTGTAGAATTGACAAATTGCTTAGCACAGTGCCTAACACGTGGTTGGCTGTTGTTCTTCCTCCTGGAAGAGGAGCAAAATGACGTCACTATGTTAGAGCCAAGTTACAGTGTGTCCGGCTGTGGCTGCTCAGACTGATCTGAGCTTGGGAGGCGCTGCCATGGGCTGGGCACCAGGAGTCCACGGGAACATTTGGGGCGGATTCTCTGGATTTGCACATCTGGCGTTTCTTTTGAGCTACTGCCATTCTGCTTTGCTCATAGAGCGCAGCCCCTTCTCTGATGAGGGCTCGCCATGCTGGGCGGTCCTGTGCCAGGGTCTCCCAGGTCATGCGATCCATTCCAAAGTTCTTCAGAGAGACCTTGAGAGCATCCTTATATTGCTTTTTCTGACCTCCGGGGGAGGGCTTCCCCTGTGTGAGTTCTCCACAAAATAGTCTTTTAAGCATGCATACATTTGGCGTTTGAACCCTGGGGCCAGCCTGGGAGAGTTGCTCTCTCTGCAGTAGAGTTTGAATAGTTGGCAGTTCTGCTAGAGAGAGGACCTCAATGCCTGGTATCTTGTGCTGCCAGGTGATCTTCAGAATCTTCCTAAGATGATTCGAATGGAAGTGATTCAGTTTCCTGGCATGGCGCTGGTAGACTGTCCAGGTTTCACAGGTGTATAACAATGAGGTCAGCACAATGGCTCTGTAGGCCTTCAGTCTGGTAGTCAGTCTAATACCTCTTCTCTCTCACACTCTCCTTTGGAGCCTCCCAAATGCTGAGCTAGCTCTGGCAATGCATGCATCAACCCCATTATCAATGTGTATGTGTCTGGAAAGTGTATGGCCAAGATAAGTAAACTCGTGCACAGCATTCAAACTGCTCCATTTGCTTTATGGGATGGTCCCACGTATGGATGGGGAGGTGCTGGCTGATGGAGCACCTGTGTTCTCTTGGTATTCATTGTTAGTCCAAAATTAGCATAAGCAACAGAGAATGGAGCCATACTTTGCGGCATCTCAGCTTCAGAGGCTTCATTGAGTGCACAGTCATCTGCAAACAGAAAACATGCACCAACACTCCTTCCATTTGTGTCTTGGCTTGTCACCTTCTCAAGCTGAAGAATTTACCATCAGTGCTGACCTTGATGTCGTATTCATCCTTATGGAAGGGGTTTGACAACATGGGACACAGGGAAGGCATGAGGATCAGCCCTGCAAAGGCCCAGAGGTCGGAGATGGAACATCAGGGATGAGGAGCCCCAAGAAGTCCAGCTTGGTGAGAACATAGAGGACGTGTGCATGTGTGTGTGTGTGTGTGTGTGTGTGTGTGTGTGTGTGTGTGTGTGTGTGTGTGCAATCGAGCATGTCGGGATGTGGTGAGGCAGGGAGGGGGATGTGGTGTAGGTCTGGTAAGGAGAGGATGATATGGTGAGCTATACAATGGAAGCAACATAGAGTCTAAGGGGGCTGAATTCGAATCCTTTCTTTGACATGGAACAGCTGTGTGAATGTGGGCAAGTCATTGAACTTCTGGGGCCCCACCCTCCCCCTCTGTAAAGACCAAGACAATTTCTAGGCCCAGGGAGGTGTGATTGGCTTTTCTCCAGCCTTGGGAAGCCTTCACTTGAGCCGCCCTCATTCCATATTCCAGCCAGTCAGTCAGTCAGCAAACATATGAAGTCAGCTCGGGCAACGTACTGTGCTAAGATACAAAGAAAGATGAGCCTCTCCTCACCTTTGTGTCAGGGTCCAGAAAGAGTCTTCTCCCCTTCTTGCCTCCATCTTATCGCCTCCTCCTCCTCCTCCTCCTCTCCCTCTTCCTCCTCCTCCCCCTCCTCCTCTCCCTCCTCCTCCTCTTCCCCCTCCTCCTTCTTTCCCTCCTCCTCCCCCTCCCCCTCCTCTTTCTTTCCCTCCTCCTCCCCCCTCTCCTTCTCCTCCTCTTCCTCCTCTTTCCCCTCCTCCTCCCCCCTCCTTCCTCCTCCTTACTTCTCATGGCTTGTAATCTGGCTTCCACCCCAACTACCCCCAATACAATGGAGGCTTAAAGCAAGTCTTCCCCTGATCACCCTCCCCCCCCCCCAGCCCTGATCCTCAGGAGAAGGACAGCTGGAGGTGTCCTGGTCTGGCCCTCAGGTCTGGCTCAGCAGCTCATGAAGAGGTGCTTCATTACTACCAGGAGTGGAGGGCAGCCCCAGGCTAGACGCAGAGGGACCCCTCCTACTCTCCCCTCCCAGACACTGTCTCCTTGCTCTTGTATAGGTTGGAGGGCACTCCCTCCTCACCTCCACTTCTTGGAACAAGGCTCTTCTCAGATGTCACCTTCTACAGGAAGCCCTCCCTTCTTGGCAAGGTTCCCTCTTCAAATTCACTTTGTGTATCCCAGGATGTCTGTGGGCTGTCCCCAGCAGACTATGAGCTCCCAGAGGCCAGGGACTGTGCCTTTGTCCTCTGTCCATGGGGTTCCAGCAGTGCCCGGTACAGAATGGGGCCTTGGCTCCAATTTGACTTTTTCAGGCCCAGGGAGATGAGCCTTGCTGGCATCCAGGGATCAGGCTTGTGCCAGGCTGCCCATAAGCAATGACTGGGAGCTAGGAAAAGGTCATGGCCTTGGAGGGACAGACCCTGCAAGTGTCCCATGGCCATGCCTGCCTGTGCTCAGCAGCTGTGGACAGTCCCCTCAGCAAAGCCAATGAGACAGAACCCAAGTGGCCTTGGACCCCCTGCCCATGACAGTCGGAGCCCTCAGGCCCCAGAGAGGGTAGAGCCTTCCCAAACCCCCTCTAAAGCAGGTGCCCAAAGCAACATGATTAATGGAACCACAGTGAAGAGGATGGCAGTTCTGAACAACAGAGCTTGAAAAGGGCCAATAAATCCTAGTGAGGGCAGGAAGCTCCTTATCCCCGTGAGGCGCCCGCCCCTCATCAGGTCAGGGGCTCAGGAATGCTGCCTGGCAGGTGATTGCAGATGCAGATAGGGCCCTAGCAGGCCCCGAACCCCAGGGGCAGGAGCACATCTGCCCTGCTTTCCGGGATGGTGTCCCTCTGTAGTCCTCACCTGCCCACCCGCCCTCTCGTGTGAAGGCGCTTGGGTTTCTGATGCTGTGCCTGGGAGACCCTAAAAAGCCTCACACTTTCGCAGCTTAACAAGGAGAAACCTCCTGGGTAAGAAGGTGACTCCATTTGCCTTTTGGCTGCTCACTCCCTTTTGTTGAAGTCTGGGGAATTCAGAACCTCTGAAGCCACCACTGGCCAGGGGATACCCAGGCTGAGGGCCAATCAGGGAAAATGGCACCAATCAAGGCTTGCAGGCTCATCCCCAACATCATGTCCATCAGAGGCTGAGTTCAGAGCCTTGGGAAGCTGGCAGGCAGAGCTGGTGGGTAGGTTCCTTAAGCCAAGAAAGTCTCAGCAGGCTGGGACCCTGGGCCAGCAGAAATGTGGCAACGCTGCAAGCAACAACTAACAGGGAGCCCTCCATTTGGTTATCCACCTCCCTCTACAAGGACACCCTTTGTGAGCATCAGATGGGGGAGGGGGCAGTCCAGGGGACCATGAGCCCAAAGAGTCAGGAGCCAGGTAACATTCTCTCTGGCTGCAAGGAGAAGTGGGTCCCAGAGCAATTCCGGGGCCAGATTATCGTCTCCTCCTCTGCTCTGGTCATATCCCAAGAACGGTCACTGGCTTCAGTCCTGGCCTGGACATGGAAAAGCTGGACTCTGTCCCGAGGAAGACGAGCAGGATGTCAAGGGGATGAGAGAAGGTGCCATGAAAGGGCTGGCTGAGGGAAGCAGGACCATCTGGCCCAGAGAGGACTCTGGGAAAATCCCTGAGCTGACAGAGCGCATTGGAAAGGCATCCTCTGGAGAGGCAATAAACTCCTCCTGCTTCCCCCGCTCCTTCTCCCCTGGGGCAGCACCAGCAGCGATGGAAGATGCAAAGAGGCACCTTGGCTAAAGGCCAAGGGATGCTCTTCCCCACCAGCCCTGCCCAGCAGCCTCAGGTGGGGTGGCTCCACCTTGTTAGAGACCTTCCAGCAGAAGCCCGATGTTCATTGGTTGGGGATGCGAAGGAGACTGGCACTGACCCCACTGGTCCTTTCCCACTCTGGCTTCTGGGATTCAGAGCTCCTCTGAATTTGAGAATGGGCTCCTCCATTATTAATTCACTTTGGCACATCCTTAGCAAGACTCACCTATGCCCTGTATGTCTACAGATCTTCGCTGCCATGGGCGAAGTGAGCAGAACCAGGGTCAGCAGCAAGGTAAAGACCAACATCTTGGAAAGGCTGAAGAGTTCTGGCCATTGCCAAGGCCAAGACCTGGAGCAGAAGCTCGTGAGGAAACCTGCAGGCTGAAGGCTAAGACAAGGCAGGGACCAGTCCCTCGATGGCTTCCTTTTGTCTGAGTGTGCTTCTTTGTTAGAAGGGGCTCTCCCTCCCCTTTCCTTGTTCCTAGAGGGGATGGGGACAAACAGTAATGAATCAGACCCAGTGAGCGACATTTGCACAGAAGAGAGAAGAACGAGGTTCACCAAGGCACAGAGGGAAGGGAGACAGTTTGTAAGTGAATGGAGAATGGATCCTGCCCTGATGAAATGTCCGAGGGAATCCTCCTCTTCTGTTCTCCTGGGTGGGTTTGAAAATGTTCTTCCTGTGGGGCTTAAATTAAGAAGAAAAGGACTCTGTATAAAGAGAATTGAAAAATAAGATTCAATGACCAAACAAAAGGGAGTTTCCCATCATTTTTATTCCTTGTTCCAAGGGAAGGCCCTCAGGGAGGAAGGAAAGAGGAAAGGGAACAAATCTTTATTAAGCACCTACGATGCGCCAGGCACTGTGCTAGGTGTTTTACAATTATTCTCTCATTTAATCCTCACCACAACCCTGGGAGGAAGGGGCTATTATATCATTTTAGGGATGAAGAACTTGAGGCAGAAAGAGGCCAAGTACTTGCCCAGGGTCACACAGTAAATGTCTGAGGCTGGATTTGAAAGTGTGTCTTCCTGGCTCAGGCCTGCTGCTTTATCCACTGAGCTACTTAGCTCGAAAGAATATTTTGCAAAAACAGAAATTGTCAATAAATATTTTTTGAAGAAAAAATGGGAGGTTTGTTGGTAGAAAGCCTTGGTTCCAATGCTGCCTTGTGACCTTGAGCAAGTCATTAAGCATCCCTGGGCCTCCCTTTTCTCACTTGTAAATGAGGACATTGTATTAGCTGGTTTCTGAGGTCCCTTCTCCCTTTACGTTTGGACAATTCCTTTCCATTAGATGTAACAGTCACTTATCCAGTGCCTGCTTTGTGCTGGGATTGGCACCGAGGACAGAAAGCCAAAGGAGAAACACCCCCTGCCCTCAGCGAGCAGCCCTACGCAAAGGAAAGCACTCAGCTTCTTAGGGTGCATTCATAAGCTTATCAGACAGCTCATGCTCCATTGAAAGACAGAGACCCATTGCCTCTGGCTGGACAACCTCTGATTCATCTTTCCAAGTGAATCTTTTCTATCCTTTTTTGTCTTTTCTAATTGCTCCAAAGCAGAATTTTAATTTCCAACAAAACTGAGAAAAATGGAAGAAGGGGCCCTTGTAGGGGGCTCCAGGGACAACTCAGCGCAACCTTGGCGCCTAATTTTCTGACTCTTGCTTGTGCCCAGAATTGTGTTGTCAGAATGATGGAGCGCACTCCCCAGGGGTCCCTCTCCCTCCCTCCCCTCAGTAGTGCCTTCTTTCTGCCCTTTCCCTTTGGGGGTGGGTGGGGTGGGTGGGGATCTTGGACTATGTAAGGAATCTAAGAACCCCAAACTGTAATGAGGGTTGGGGCTGAGGTGGTCAGTGCAATCCCCCAGGGCACAGCAAAGGAATTCTGAGTGAGACTTCATCGAATTCCAGGAGGCCAGCCACAGTCCAGGTTAAAGAAGTCGCTGGTGGGTTCATCCAAAGGCTGGTTTCCATCGCTGCGCTGCCCACTGGAGCTTTGGCTGATGCTCCAAGCCAGGGGCTCCGTGATCCACAGACACTTGCAGACCCAGCCCTTCATCTGCCAGGGTTCCCGGCTTTACTGCCTCCTCTGTTCTCACAAAAGAAGATGCTGGGGGCAGCTAGGTGGCGCAGTGGATAAAGCACCGGCCCTGGATTCAGGAGTTCCTGAGTTCAAATCCGGCCTCAGACACTTGATACTTACTGGTTGTGTGACCCGGGCAAGTCACTTAACCCCCATTGCTCCACAAAAATAAATAAATGGGGGCCGCTCAGCCCGGAACCGGCTCGGTCTTTGCCAAGGCCAGTGCGTCTGATAGATACCTCAGACTCAGGCTCCTCCGCATTCACAGAAGACGGATTCCTGGCTTTCCAGGAAGTCTGTCATTTGCAGATATTGGCATAAAACAATTGTCAGGGAAAGAGACGTTCCTTTCATTTCCATTTGAGTATCTGAGAGCAGTAAGACTGCAGCCTATTACCTCCCTTTGCTCCTAGTGTTGGCACCTGCTCCTCTCTTCCCAGGCTTCGAGCCACAGCCCAAGGCCACGAGCCTGGCGCGTGTCTAGCCCGCCATCGTCCAGTCCAGCCAACGTCCAGCCCTCCATCCTCCAGCCCCGCCAGCGTCCCGTCCCGCCAACGTCCAGCCTGCCAGCGTCCAGCCCTGCCAACCTTCAGCCCGCCAACGTTCAGCCCGCCAGCATCCAGCCAGCCAGTGTCCAGCCCGACAGCGTCCAGCCCCGCCAACCTTCAGCCCGGACAACGTCCAGGTCCGCCAGCGTCCAGCCCCTCCAGTGTCCAGCTCCACCAACGTCCAGCCCTCCAGCGTCCAGCAGCATCCAGCCAGCCAGTGTCCAGCCCTCCATCGTCCCGCCCGCCAGCGTCCAGTCCCGCCAACGTCCAGCCCGCCAGCATCCAGCCAGCCAGTGTCCAGCCCGACAGCGTCCAGCCCCGCCAACCTTCAGCCCAACAGCGTCCAGCCCCGCCAGCACCCAGCCCCACCAACCTTCAGCCCGACAGCATCCAGCTCCACCAACGTCCAGCCCGCCGGCGTCCAGCCCCATCAGCGTCCAGCACGCCAGCCTCCAGCCCGCCATCATCCAACCCGCCAGTGTCCAGCCCCGCCAGGGTCCAGCCCGCCAGGGTCCGTACCCGCCAGCGTCCAGCCCTCCAGCGTCCAGCCCCCCCAGCGTCTATCCCGCCAGCGTCCAGGTCCTCCAGGGTCCAGCCTGCCATCGTCGAGCCCCCGCAACGTCCAGTCCGCCGGCGTCCAGCCCGCCGGCGTCCAGTCCCGCCAGCGTCCGGTCCCGCCAACGTCCAGCCCCGCCAACGTCCAGCCCGCCAACGTCCAGCCCGCCAGCGTCCAGGTCCGCCAGCGTCCAGTCCCGCCAGCGTCCAGCCCCGCCAACGTCCAGCCCGCCAGCGTCCAGCCCGCCAGCGTCCAGGTCCGCCAGCGTCCGGTCCCGCCTATGTCCAGCCCCGCCAACGTCCAGCCCGTCAGCGTCCAGCCCTCCAGCGTCCAGGTCCGCCAGCGTCCAGTCCCGCCAACGTCCAGCCCCGCCAGCGTCCAGCCCGTCAGCGTCCAGGTCCGCCAGCGTCCAGTCCCGCCAACGTCCAGCCCCGACAGCGTCCAGCCCGCCAGCGTCTAGATCCGCCAGCGTCCAGTCCCGCCAGCGTCCAGCCCCGCCAACGTCCAGCCCGCCAGCGTCCAGCCCGCCAGCGTCCAGGTCCGCCAGCGTCCGGTCCCGCCTATGTCCAGCCCCGCCAACGTCCAGCCCGTCAGCGTCCAGCCCGCCAGCGTCCAGGTCCGCCAGCGTCCAGTCCCGCCAACGTCCAGCCCCGCCAGCGTCCAGCCCGCCAGCGTCTAGATCCGCCAGCGTCCAATCCCGCCAACGTCCAGCCCCGCCAACGTCCAGCCCGCCAGCGTCCAGCCCGCCAGCGTCTAGGTCCGCCAGCGTCCAGTCCAGCCAACGTCCAGCCCCGCCAACGTCCAGCCCGCCAGTTTCCAGTCCTCCATCATCCCGTCCCACCAACGTCCAGCCCCACGAGCGTCCGTCCAGCCAGTGTCCAGCCCTCCGTCGTCCAGCCCCGCCAACCTTCAGTCCGACAGCGTCCAGCCCGCCAGCGTCCAGCCCGGCCAGCCTCCCGCCGAGCCGGCGTCCAGCCCCACCAACGTCCAGCCCGCCGGCGTCCAGCCCCACCAGGGTCCAGCACGCCGGCCTCCAGCCCGCCATCGTCCAACCCGCCAGTGTCTAGCCCCGCCAGGGTCCAGCCCGCCAGCGTTCATCCCCGCCAGCGTCCGGCCCGCCGGCGACGAGCCCCCCCAGCATCCATCCCTCCAGCGTCCAGGTCTGCCAGCGTCCGGCCCGCCATCGTCGAGCCCCCCCAACGTCCAGCCCGCCAGCGTCCACCCCGCCAGCGTCCAGGCCCCCCAGCCTCCATCCCAGCCAACGTCCAGCCCCGCCGGCACTCAGCTCGCCAGCGTCCAGCCCTCCAACGTCCAGCCCGCCAGCGTCCAGCCCCGCCAGTGTCCGGCCTTCCTGCATCCCGCTCTGCCAACGTCCAGCCCCGCCAACGTCCACCCCGCCAACGTCCAGCCCGCCAACGTCCAGCCCGCCAACGTCCAGCCCGCCAGCGTCCAGCCCCGCCAACGTCCAGCCCCGCCAACCTTCAGCCCGCCAGCGTCCAGCCCCGCCAACCTTCAGCCCGCCAGCGTCCAGCCCGCCAGCATCCAGCCCCGCCAGCGTCCAGGCCCGCCAACGTCCAGCCCGCCACTGTCCAGCCCTCCAGCGTCCAGCCCCGCCGGCGAACAGCCCGCCAGCGTCCAGCCCCACCAGCGTCCAGTCCGCCAGCGTCCAGCCCCACTAGAGAACAGCCCGCCAGCGTCCAGCCCCACCAGCGTCCAGCTCGCCAGCGTCCTGCCCCACCAGCGAACAGCCCGCCAGCGTCCAGCCACGCCAACCTTCAGCCCGACAGCGTCCAGCTCCACCAACGTCCAGTTCTGCCAGAGTCCAGCGCCAGCGAACAGCCCGCCAGCGTCCAGCCCCACCAGCGTCCAGCCCCACCGGCGTCCAGCCCCACTAACGTCCAGCCCGCCGGCGTCCAGCCCACTGGTGTCCAACCCCACCAACGTCCAGCTCCACCAACATCCAGCCCGCCAGGGTCCAGCCCGCCAACGTCCAGCCCGCCAACGTCCAGCCCGCCAGCGTCCAGCCCGCCAGCGTCCAGCCCGCCAGCGTCCAGCCCGCCAGCGTCCAGCCCGCCAACGTCTAGCCCGCCAACGTCCAGCCCACCAGCGTCCAACCTGCCAGAGTCCAACCCACCATAGTCCAGCCCCGCCAGCACATTCTCTTCCACTATCTCACCTTTGGGTCCAAGTTGGGGAAGAGCAAACACGAGTGCCAGATCAAGGCTGTGACCTCTGTGACGAGGACACCAGTGATGAAAAAGAATGGGTGCCTCTCCCTTCCGCAGAGCACTCCCACAGGCACAAGGCAGTTCCCTGCAATGGCCGGGACCTGCTTTTAAGAGAAGACTCAGAGCCAGGGAGCCTTTGCCCAGGCTCGGGACCTCTCTCCAATCCAGAAACATTCCTTAAGGCGGGAAGTGTGGTTTGGGGGGAAGAGTATCGGCCCAGGCGCTGGGGCCTGGGTTCAAATCCTGCCTCTGAAGCTTGATGACTCTTCGCTGCCCCTCCCTCCCTCATCTGTGAAATGAGGAGATTGGTCCCAGAGCTTCCAAGGTGCTTTTGGAGCTTCAGTTCTGTGCTCAGTGTCTCCATTGGGACAATCTTGGACTAGACCAGACTCCTAATTTTGTTGTGTGGCCTGGCAGTTGTGCTTTTAGATGCATAAAGCAGGGCCTGGGGATTACAAAGGAGAACAATGACTTCTCATCCGAGCTCAAGGAGATGTCCTAGGACTCCTGGCTAAGAGCCCCTGGACCAGGGGCCTCCGAGCCCCCTCTCCCCCTTCCCTTTCCCCTTAGCTCTGTTCATCAAAGTAGGGGGCAAAGTCCAGCCTCAGTCCAGCTGCCCCAACGCTCTCTCTGGGGAACTGCTGGGTGGAAAGGGGGCAGGGACCCTGGCCTCTATATGACCGGCTTGGGCGCCCCCCTGACCTGCCCCACGCTTCCTCCCTCAGTTTCTCAGTAAGGCACAAACGGTCCGTGGCACAGAGGCTAGTTGAGTGGATTCCAGAAGCTTTTATTAAACACCTACTATAATCTCGGCACCGGGTTAAGAGCTGAGACCTGGTGGGAGTCAGAAAGACCCAAACTCAAACGCTGCCTCGGACACTTACTGGCTGTTTGACTCTGGGCAAACCCGCCTGGGTTTCCTCCTTTGGAAATGGGAACACCAGCGCACCTCGCTCTGGGCTTGGGAGGATCAGATAATGTTTGTCAGGGTCCGAGCTGAGTTAGAAAAGCTCCCGAGCACTGGGCGGGCTTTGTGACTCACCCGAGGTCACCACATGCATTGGGAGGGAGCCGGGACATGTCATTTCTACTCTGCTGCCTCACAAGGGGATTTGTTTGGGGTGTGCCTGCACCCCAAAACAACCTGGGAAAATGTTCCTTCAGTCCTGTCTCTGCAAGGGCCTTTGACCTCACTCAGTGAGAAAACAATAGCCGATGGGGACCTCCCTTGGCCGGTGGAGGCCCATCCCCCCACCCCCCAGTGTCCCTTTGACCTTTGTGCTTTGGATTAGGCACCTTCCCCAGGCTCACATCTCCCTGGCTCAGGGCAGCGAGGACTCGAAGCTGATGTGGGTGGTCCAGGAGTGACTGGGGTGGGGGTGGGGCATACAGAACAGGGCCTGGGGAGGCATCCCTGGGTCCTAAGGAGGAAAGAGGCTTCTTTTCACCCCTAAAGATCAGCAGTGGCTGAAAGGACCCCAGACCCGGGAAGGCCCAGCTGGAGATGAAGTCTGTGTGGGCAGCATCCGGGGAATGGGCCCAGAGCCCCAGGCAAAGGATATCCAGGACCCCATATGGCGCACACACAGAGCAGGGCCCTCAGAAGAGAGATGCTGTGGCTCCCGCAACTGCCCCTTCCCTGCTTATCTCCCCTCAGCCTTCCACCTTCCCACACACATTCTGAGGAAGAAGTATGCAGTGATCCCCCCCTCGGGGCTGCCCTGCCCCAATAGAAAGGCTTAGGGAAAGTCTTGTCTGCAGGGGGTGGTCTCCAGGGTCCTGAAGCCTCAGGGGCCCTGCATGGTTCTCCCTTCACCTCCCGGCTTTCCAGGGGAGAGACTTCAGCAGGGGAGAAATACCTCTGAGTTGGGCCTTAGTTTCCCTTTCTGAGCCTGTGGAGGCTGGAGGCTCCCCTGGAGAGAGGCAGTTTCCAGTGGAGCGTTTGTTCTAAAAGTGCTGATCTTGTTGCTCCCCCACCCCTTGTTCTTGTGGCCTCAATTTTTCCTACCCCCTGCCAGTTCACAACTATTGGTGGCCAGTGGTAAAGCTTCGAGAGCTCCCTCTTCTCTCTAGGCCTTCCCATTTAGAATGTAAGCTTCCTGGGGCAGGGCCTGCTTTCTTTTTGTCTGTTTTTCTTTATATTCCCAGTGGCAGGGAGTAGGCACTTAATCAATGTGCAGATGGATGGATGGGTGGATGAATGAATGAGTGAGTGACCAGAAAGTTGGGCTATGGGTTATGGGGTCACTCAAAAGCTGTCATGATGTCATCATAGACAAGCAGAGAGGCAGCACGTTGTCTTAACGTCCCTCCGTGAGGAAGAAGGGGGGAGGGGGAGCATAGTGCCAGTCAGAGAGTTCCTGGCCAATAGACTAAGCCTGACTGGTGGTCCAAGCTGGAAATGCTGAGCAGGGCTGTTAATGGAGTTGGGCTGGCTTGGTCACAGGACCTGGGTTCAAATCCTAGTCATGTTCCTCCTGACTCCATTTCTGAAGCCGGACAGGTCCCTTCTCCTGGATACAAAGGAGGGGAGGGGACCCTAACCTCCGAGGTCCTGAGAGCCAAACATCCGGTAAGGAATACAGTGAGATTAAAAACTGAACTAGGGGTGGGATGGGGAGGGGAACCCCAAGAAACCTTTTAGGTCAAAGCCTCTTTCCTGGGCCAGGCAGCAAGGATTCCCTGTCCCTTATCCAGAGACAAGGACACAGCCTCTCGGGCCCCCAGCACAGGTGGGACTCAAAGGCACAGACAAGGGAGCCCCAGGGGACACTGTCATCAATAAGGGGGCCCTCCTTGACACGTCTGGTCAAGACTGAGCCGGGGCCTCCTTCCCCGGGCAGGTGAAAGTCCTGCAGGAATTCCAGCCGGCCTACCCTTCCAGGTGGTCTGGTCCCCCACCTAGCCTCAGCGTAGTATTCCTTTCCCCCTTTCGCCAGACACCGAAAGCCAGTCATTCACTCAAGTTAAATAAAGAAGGAGGTAAGTGAAAGGCTTGACCCTCTTCCAAAAACTCCACCCTGGACAGGTTGGACAGCTCAGCTCCTCCCTGAATGGCCAGAGGCCCCCCACCCCAGCAGGTCACGGCAGGCCCAGCATTCTAAGGTTTGGAAAAACCAGACTTGCTGGTGCTGGCAGGCGCGCACACATGCACACACACATTCACACTCACACACACTCCTTTTCTGGGATCTTCCTCAGAGTTCGGGATGTGACCACAGAGCCCTGTGGGGTCTGCAAGCCTTCCATGACCGAGTCCCAGTTCTGAAAGACTCCGGAGCATGTAGGAGACATTGCCCAGACGAGAGCCCTCTCCCAAGACTGGGCCTAGGCAGCGGCCCAGCCCCTCCTCTGGCCCTTCAAGGCCGCCGAGTCTATGAATACTGTGTCTGCTTAAATAGGGCTCTGAGCCAGTCATAATTAAGTGCAGTTCACTTCAGTAAGCAATTATTGGGTGCCTGCTGTGTGCCTGGCACCATGCAAGGGGCTGAGACGTCCCACACAAAAACAGACTGCATCTTTGTCCTCAAAGAGCTTCTGCTGCCTAGGCAGGGGAGGGGGGAGGGGTGGACAGTTAGAAGGGACAGTTCTATGTGACACCCTGTTACAGTCATCAGCTTGTTTTAGGCGTGGCAGGAAATAAAATGGTCCCCAGGCCTACCTGGTGCTTCTGCTGAGACTTTCCCAAGCTTGTCTTCCACAAAGCGAGGGCTTCATGTGATGACATAGTCTCTCGGAGCCCCCAGTGGGGAAGATTCTTGTCCCCGAGGCAGAGATTGGATTCTGCCTCATGTGGCCTCTGGGGTGGAGGCCAGATGCCTCAGTTTCCTGGAAACGTTTGGAGCTTCTAAGGTGGTGTGTGTGTGGGGGGGGACAGACAGGGGAACCTCTCTTGGAACCTCCTCAGGCCTGGATTTAAGATTGAGTCCTCAGCCCTGAGCCACGGCCCTGCTGTTGTCTTCTGTCTCTTCTGCGGTAGGTTAGTCCATCCTTCTCTTCCTCCTTTCGCTGCCCTCCCCCCACCCGGGGGGCTGCTGGTTCTCTCCAGCTTCACTGTGTATGACCCCATGCCTGCCTCCCTACATCTGGACCCTCATCACCTTGATCTGGCTCTGACGGAGCCCTTCCTCCCACCCTTTTGCACTCATTCCTCCAGGTGTGGCCAAGTCCCTTATGCAGTGTCCTTGACGTACAAGCCCTGCTCACCCGTTTCTGGTCGACTTGACGGTGGCTATTCTTACCTACAAAGGCAGTCCTTTTACGTGGGGTGGGATAATCAGCCCAGTCCAGCTTGTACAAATACGAGGTAAGAACAAAGGAATTTGGGGGAAGGGGCTTTGGAGACCACAGAGAATTGCTCATGTAGTTGAAGTGCCTGAACTGATCCTTGGCAGACCCCCGGATTCTAGAAGGGAGAGGGACTGACGGAGAGCACTTCTCCAGATCTGGGGGGAGGGGGATAGAATGTTATGTGAAGAACAGCAAATAGTTCCCTGGGCAAGGGGCGGGGAATGTAGTGCAAGGTGGCTAGGGTGGGGCCCAAAGGCAGCCCCCTTGCCATCAGGGTCTGCAGCTGTCCTTCCTTCCGGTCTCTGCCCCGCATTTTTGCTGAGAATGGCCAACACCCCAAACAGTGGCCGAGTGGGACACACTCACTGATGAGCTGTACTGCCTGGCAGCTCGTCGGCCTCTCCAACTCTGCCTTGGACTTGGCCCATCTGGAGTGAGGCCTTGTGGACAGCCAGCCACTGCTGCTCCTTTGCCTGGGCCCCAAGCTCAAGGCCAGGGCCCCTGAAACCTTCCCCCCTTCCTTTGTGCCTCCCCTCTGGAGGGCTCATTTGACTGCTTTTTTTCCTGGTGCCTCCTGCCTCAAAACTTCCCTGTCCTGGGCTCTGCTCCTCAGTGACCAGCTGTGGGACCTGGGGCCAGACCCCACCCCAGGCCTCTAAAATACAGGGCTGGACCAGGGGTTTGAGGGGCTTTCCATCTGTAACATTTTCTAATTCCATCACAGTGCAGCGAGATGAGTGCTGGCCCTGAGGTCCGAGGACTTGGGTTCAAATCCAGGCTCTGACATAGATCACCTGAGTGTCCTTGGGCAAGACACTTAACCTCTGGGAGCCTCAGTTTCCCTACATATAAGACTCTGGGGCAGAGTTCTGTGAATTCAGCGATGCTTCCAATGAATGTGTCTTTGTCACTCCAGAGGCAGCTGGGTATATTTAAAAGCCACGGCATGTTACAGGAGTGGTAGGAAGAGATTCAAGATGGAGCTGGATGACTGGTTCCAGTCTCACCTCCGAAAACCTCCTGTCTGGGTGACACCCTCCCGATAGCCAGATGTCTCAGAGAGAGTGCCCACCCGCACTGGTAGAGGGAATCCTTTCCCCAGGAGCCCCCTGAGCAGGTGAAGTCAGGGATCTGGTCCCCCAAAAGCACTGGTTTCTGTGAGATTTTTTTATTCATCATGCAGAAGGAATCTGGGATTGGACATCAAAGGGATGCCCATCAGTTGAGGAATGGCTGAACAAGCTGTGGACTATGATGGTGATGGAATAATCTTGTGTTCTAAGAAATGACAAGGACGACTTCAGAAAGACCTGGAAAGACTTGTATGGACTGATGTGAACATCATGTGAAGTGAGCAGAACCAAGAGAACATTGTACACAGAGACCGCCATATTGTTTGATGAAGAACTGGGAATGACTTAAGTGTTCTCAGCAACACAATGATCCAAGACAATCCCAAAGGACTAATGATGAAGCAGACTATCCACCTCCAGAGAAAGAGCTGATATTGATGGAATGCAGACTGAAGCAGGCTGTTGTTCATTTTTTTCATTTTTTTCTTTTATTTGAGTTTTCTTATATAAAATGCTTAATATGGAAATGTTTTACATAATTGCACATGTATAACCTATATCTGATTACTTACTACCTCAGGGAGGGGGGGAGGGGAAGGAGGGGACAAGGGATAGAATCTGGAACTCAAAACTTTAAATAAAAATGTTTATTTTTAAAAAGGCATCTGAACCTATTTACATATAGATTTGGTAACCCCTGGGAACAATGCCATGGTTGTCCAGGGGCCCACAACCCCTAGGCTGAGAACCACTGGACTGGACTGCCCAGCGGCTGAAGGTGCACTAGTGAGTGTGCCTATCAAAAGCTCTTTTCTGTCAGCAGGAAGCCCAGAGAAAGGCCAAGGGAAGAATTGGGGGAGGGAGGGCTGGAATTTTCCTAAAAAATGTCCTTTGCTGATGAACCACATGGGACCTGGATCTGTGAGTTTTCTATTTCAGCAAAATGCAAAGCTCAGAGCTTTCCCTGACCCTCTGGGGCAGCCTGCAGATTTATCACCCAGTCTCTGACCAGCGCCCTGAAGGGAAGACCAGTTGAGCCGGAGATTCCTGGTTTGGAAAGGCTGGGAAGAGATGCCTGAGCCAGCAGCTGAGACTGGGAGGAGCCAGGAGCTCTCCCCTGCCCAGGCCAAGCAAGAGGTCACCATTTCTGTCCAGCTCTCGGCTGGGCGGCTGGGCAGCAGCTGCAGGGAGAAACCCGAAGAAGAGATCTGCTAGGCCACCGGCATCAGGACATCATGTGGAAGGCTCCCTTCCCCTTCACTGAGCTATGAGGGACCATCTGACAAGGTGTTTGTGTGAAGAGATAGGAGAGCCTTCTTCTCCAGGAGATAAGCAGCTTCCAGGCCTTTCTGAATGTGTTTCTAAGGCACCTGAATGCCAATAATCTTGGAGGCAGCTTCTGAACTGTCTCTCCTGAGGAAAAGGTCTGAGCTTCTTGTAGCTGATGGTGATGGACCAGGGAGGACCTCTGGGGCCAGCTAAAAACTGGTGGGAAGATCTCAAAGAGCTGGGAAAGTCCCCTGGATGCCCAGAAGGAGCCAGAAATCTGCTGTGCTCTTGAGGGCGATCTCAGGCCGCTTGGCTTGACAGAGATGGCTGTGTGTTGTGGGCAGGGCCTGCCTCCTTGCTGAGTCTAGCATTTGAGGCTTGGACCAAGGATCATGGGACCCAGGGTAGATTTAAAAGGACAGGCTCTGGAGCTAGACTGACCCCATAGGTAAACCCGTTCAAACTCCTTGTTTGGAGAATGGAGAAACTGAGGCACTGAGACAAGACAGAGTTGTGAAACCTGGGTTCTGCGAAGGGTTCGACCCCTCGCTTCCTGAGCCACCTTCAGGAAGGAGGCCCCCTGCCTTTCTCTGGCCATGTCTCTCTCAGGTGTGGGAAGGTCCTTCATCACAGAAAATAGGCATGTACTTCAGGCCTTCGTCACCATCATGCAGCTGCCGGGGCTGACTGGTCATTGCTCACTCAGCTCACTCTCTCTCCCCCTCCATGCTTTGCATCTCCCCAGGAGCAGAGAAGGGGCTGTGAACCCCAGGCAGCTGGAGCGATGGTGTAGTGGTGGGCCTGGGCCCAGGGGGTGGAGGCTCTTCCCATGAGAGGCAGAACTTGCTGGGGTCTGTTAGAGGGTACTCTTCTCTTGGAAAAGCAAGGCAGTCAATCCCCTAGATACTCCCTGACTAGGACCAGGTGGTGATGATAATCGCTAATCAGCAAGCATCCCCACTCCCCAACAGCTGGAACTTTTCCCCACCTATCCCCCCATAAAAGCATCATCTTCCCTCACTGGGTGAGGAAGATGTCTTAAATCTCCTTCTCCCCGGTCACTGAAGTCTTAGACTTCTTCCACCACATTCCCTTGTGCTGAATACAACATGTGCAAGAGTGAATTCTTTAACAGAGGGATATGCAGAACCAGTGTTCCCCCTCCCCCCATGACAATGGAGGGAGGGGGGGCAAGAGAAGCCAGGAGGGCTCCAGAGATACATGGGGGGTTCCCAGAAGTGAAGGAATAAGGCATATGTGGTTTTGAGGCTGCAGGACCAAAAGAGTGGAGCTTATGGGCTCAGACAGGACTTGGCAATAGATGCTGAGGAGGCCTCAGCACGTCGTCATGGTCGGTGGCAGGCTCTCTCTCCACACTGTCCCTCTCAGGAGGTAATGGGAGCCCAGAGGACCAGCCCCAGTCCTTGGGAAAGTCCAAAGGTGCTTGGATTCCCTATTGGATGGCAGGCTGCTTGGGGCCAGTGATGGGCATTGCCTTTCTTTGTGCCCCTTCTCTGTCTCCTTATCACAGGACCAGGCACTCAGTGGATGTTTGTGGTTGAAGGCCCTTGGAGGAAAGCGCTGCCCATGACCAACAGCAGTGAACTTGCATTAAAACCAAGCCCCAGTGGACACTCCCCCCCACCCCGTCCCTTTGTCCAGCTCATGACCCTTTTGGGTCCTTCTCATTTGGTATTTTCTGCCCCTGGAATCTTGTTTCACCCGAGGGTACGTTCTCGTGAGCTGCATTAACACCACACAGCGGACTGGGCTTGTCTTGTCTCTCACTCTCCCTGCTGCATACCTGGCTCGTGGCTGACTTTGGTTGGTGGGGCGGGCAGGAGCCATTCATAGACCAAGAACTTCACTTCAGCCACTGCTGTTTTCTTTCATTCCTGGGCCCTTTGTATAGTGCAGATGGAGAGGCCCCGGCCATCTGTGCTCCATGGAGGAGTCTGGTGTGCTCGCTTAGGGCTCAAAGTCTTCAATCGCCGCCTCGAGGCACGGGTAGTTGTTGTCTCTGGGTTCTTCTGGGAGCCCCCCCCCATGCCAGGGCTCCTCTTGTGGTCTCGGCACTGTTGGCAGGCCAGTGCTCGGGATGAGCGTGGAGGACCCCCCCACACACACCGCTTAGGAATGACAGAAGTGGGCTGAGGGAGTTGGCTGGCCTGGACATCCTTGAGCCCCGAGGTGTGGCCCTGCTGTCGGCTCCCAAGAGCCCAGGCATCCTGACTTCTGCGGGCGTGGGCAGGAGCTCCTCCCCTGTACATTATGGGAGGTATTGGGATGGGCAATGGGGGCTTGATTTCTGTGTCTCAGCGTCCAGAGTCCAGGCATGAGTCAGGGGAAGGCTCAGATCAGATGGAGCAGAGATCATGGGTTGTTTGAAGTGAATCTCTCACTCTCTGCCCCTTCAGAGAGTGAGACCTCACAAGAGGGAAGAGAACAAGGGAGCAACTGGGGATGTTTCTCCTGCAGGAGAGATCAGGGATAGAGAGATAACAGCCATGCTCAGGCCAATGGGCATTTCTAAAGCATCCACTGCGTGCCAGGCACTGTCTGAAGGGTGTGGGTGGGCGTATGGAAGCCAGTCACTGAGCAGAAGAGGAGCAAGCTTTGTTGGGCTGACCTTGAGGAGGGTTTGGCAGGGAGGAGATGGGGAAGAGGTAGATTCACTGTACTAGGGTAGACGAGGCAGCCTGGGGGGGGGGGTGGATGCCTTAATGCCCCTCCCAGAAGGTCTTGAGGCAGAGGCTGGACACACAGCCCTCTCAACAATGGGAACAGAGTGTGGGCCTCCTTTGCCTCCCATCTGGGCCAGGACTTGGCCACCCTGCCTCAGCTGTCCTCTCATTCAGGACCGTCTCTTCACCACACTGACCCCTTTTGTCCATTAAGAACTCCTTTGGGGACACTCCCCTTAGGGGGTGAGCACAGGCCAGTCCTACTTCCTGCTCCTCCTGGCTCTGTCCACACCATGCACCCATGTGTCCCCCCTCCATCAGATAGGAAGCTCCATGGAGTTCCTTTTGCTATCACTCCAGTCCCCAGCACTTATCCCAGTGCCTGGTGCATAGTAGGTGCTTCCTAAATGCCAGTTGCCTGCCTGCCTGCCTGCCACCCTAACCCTAACCCTAACCCTAACCCTTTTGGATCGTTGCTGTTATTGATTGCTTGGAGGTGTTCCTTTGTTCTCCAAGGGGACCGTGATATTGGGCTGATGTCAGGACTTGCAGGGCATTGGACTGAAGTGAGGCAGGGCTGGGCAAGGTCAGCAGCCTCACTCTCTCCCCCCGGAGCCATCTGGGACCAGCGGCAAGATCGCCATCGGGACGACTGGAGATGGGTTGTGACTCGCCCGGGGTCACACAGCTAGTAAGTGTCTGGGGTGAGATTTGAACTCAGGTCCTTCTAACTTTAGGGTCAGGGTATATCCACTGTGTCACCTCGCTGCCCCCTTTTGGATCATGGACAGATGCCAAGGTCCTTCCAACTGGGGCTTTGTGGTGATCTCTAGAGCGAGAAGGGGCATTGGAGGCTAAGTAGCCCCACCCCTCCCTTGGCACGGGAAGAGACTGAAGCCCAGAGATAGGAAGTCACTTTCTCAAGGCTGCACAAGCAGCAAGCATAGGGCAGAGGCAGGATTCAAAGCCAGATCCTCTGAGTCACGGAGCAGACTTCTTCCTTCCCCAACCCTCAGCCCGGGTCGCTCTGCCTGCCTGCCTCCTCTCCTTGCTAGGCTCCCCAGCAGCTCCTGGAGTACAGGGGCGGGGCAGCCTTTGTCATTTGCTCTTTCAGGGAGAACAGGCTTTTGTGCTTCTCCAGGAGCCTCGGGCCAGGCCGGGAGGCGGTGGCCTCTAGCCCCAATGTCTTCTTACAGCCCAGGGAGGCTCACACAGCAGAACCGTGGTTCCAGTTTGCAGATGAGGACTTGGAAGCTCAGAGTGGTCCTCTGATCCCCCGGGTTTCCCGAAGCTAAAGGAAGCATCTGAGGCTAGGTCCCGGGGCAGTTCTAGCCTGATTCAAGCCCGGCCCTCTCTGCCACCATAGACCCTAAGTCTAAAGGGGCTGAGGGGCACTGTGGTTATCGGGCCTGGGGCAGCATTGGGCAGTGGAAGGAGGCTGAGGACCCAGGCCGTGCTGGAGGCATTTCCTGTGTGTTAGAGCCAGGGAGAGATGGGAGGGGAGAAGTCGGGGTGAGAGTGGAAAACGTGGAGAATATTCATGGGTAGCGAACCAAGAAGAGGGAACCCCAGGACAGAGAGGGCCACGGATGCCCAGAGGGGCACAGGGAGTCCTGACGGGAGAAGGGGAGCAGAGGAATGAGGTGCCAGCGGCCTGGACTCCGAGGAGACCTGGGGGCAGGTGGGCGGCCTGGGAAGGGGACCGGCCTGGGCCCAGCTGCTCTCAGGACTGCCCTTTCCCCCTCCCAGGTAGCCTGGCCTGGGAGGCCTGGGACTCCCCATGGAGCCTCATTGTCCCGCTCTGTCCTCCAGGACACCTCCCTGCTTCCCCCTCCACACAGCCTTTTCCTGCTGTACAACCCAGCCCTGCCCTTCTCTCCATCCTAGCTCCCCCAAGGGGTTCCCACCAATATGGAAACAGAAACACACACAACAGACTTCTGGCCTGATTCCATGAGCTGCCTCCTCCCTCCTGGTCTGCACCAGTCAGAATGACCAACCCCATACCCCAACGTGCTCTGTCTCTCTCTGTCTCTCTGTGTGTGTCTCTGTGCCTCTGTCTCCATCTCTCTGTCTGTCTCTGTCTCTGTCTATCTCTGTGTCTCTGTCTCTTTGTCTATCTCTCTGTCTCTCTGTCTCTGTCTCTCTGTCTGTCTATCTCTGTCTCTCTGTTTCTCTCTGTCTCTGTCTGTCTCTCACATACACACACACACACACACACACACACCATCCTTTCTCTGCCTCCAGCCTAGCAGTGTGACCCAGGTGAGCCCACCTGGATGCCTATCCTCTTCTGACTCCAGGAGAAGAGGGCAGAGGGCAGGATGTTTCCAATCAACAAGAATTTATTAAGGACTCATCTGCCTCCTTAATTGAATCCAACTCTTGGACAAGTGAAGACATCACCCCTTGATGTAATTGCTCCTCCTGAAAACAAAGCATGAACAACAATGAAGGGCCTGGAGGTACCAGGAATGGGGGGTATAAAGACGGGAATGAAAGGGTCCCTGTCATTCTTTGGGGAACATGTTTATGTATCAGTAGAGACAAAGTCTAGACAAGATCAATACAAGGTGATCTGGGGGGAGAAGCCCAAGCAGCTACAGGTGATGAATGGGCTTAGGCTCAGAGCCTCCGTCTCATGGGCAGAGGAGGGAGGGTTCTGCTGCTGCTGCTGCCTTTGCTCTGCCTCAGTTCATAATAAGCTTCCCACGATTCTCTGAATCCCTCAGGTTCATTGTTGGCCTTCACACTCCACATTTCATTCCACTTAGCTACCAGGTCTTGAGGACTCCCAGGAACCTTTGGGGTCTTTCCCTCTGTCTTTGGTCCTCAGGATCCAGGGGTCAAAGGGATGGACTTTGGCCATTTTTCTTGGGTAGCTCTAAAGTGAAGGGAGAAAGGGGTTGTGAGAAGACAGCAGGCCCTGCTCTGCCTCAGGACTGCAGACAGAGATGGTGTCAGGAGAGGGAGTGTAACTATTATTGAGGTATTGGTGACAACAGTGGCTTGGGTCTGCCTGGCAGAGGTCCTTGTGTGCAGTGGGATTGAGTGCAGGGGTGTTGGACCCTAGCTAGTTTTGTCTGTATAGGCCTGACCACAGATGGGATGTCTCCTACCTCCTAGGAGCTCATAGACTTTTCCATTTTTTTCTGCTGCCACAGGGTTTTCCCCATTCCCCCCCCCCCCCCCGCCGCCAGCTTATTGGCTTATTGGCATCAGCACCCCTTTGGAGAGGTTCTGACACTACTTCGGCCTCCCTTCTTCTGCATCTCTCTGTCTCTCTCTCTCTGTCTCTGTCTCTCTCTGTGTGTCTCTCTCTCCCCACCCCCACCCCACCCTCTTTCCAGATGACCAAGGGCCTGCCACTTGTGGCCACCACTGCTCCCAGCCAAGGGCTCTGGAGCTTACACAATAGCTGAGGGAGACAAACATCTCTGCATCATAGCAGTACCATGAGACCTGAGCAAAATGGGTAGGTAGAGGCAGTGAGGAGGTCTGGCTACAGCAGGAAGGAGACCCAGATTGGAGGCTCTATGAGAGCTCTGAGTCCAAGGGGCTAAAGTGAGGAAGAAGCGTGCCCCGGCGTGGGGGACAGCTGGTAGGTACCAAGGCTGATCCTCAGGGCTGTTCCAGATACTCCTGCATTTTCCCAGATTTCAACAGCTAGACATGGACTTTTGAGGTTCTTGGAAGCCTCTGGGATAGAGTGGATACACCAGGCCCTGCTCAAGTCCTGCTCGTGCCTTCCAGGGTGCCAGCCAGACATCATGACTCTGGCTGTGCTGGGTCCTACTGGGCTGTGGGGACATGCTGCTGCCCCCAGTGGAGTGTCGGCTCCTTGAGGGCAGGGTCTGTTCCATTCTTGTTTCTGTATCTCAGGTGCTATATCACGATGCCAGGCATACAGTAGGCACTTAATCAGTGTCTGCTGCACTGAATCCAATGGATTTCAGTCTTGGGGGGAGGAGGAGGAGGAGGAGGAGGAGGAGGAGGAGGAGGAGGAGGAGGCTGATGACCCTGCTCACCTTGGCAGAGATTACCTCCCTCCTTGTCTGCCTCAGATTCTGACCAAGCATCTCACCAAGCCCACAGGCAGCCATGAGGCAGATGCTGAGTCCACACTCTGGACTAGTCCTCACAAACCAACAAAGAGGCTCCCCCTAGGTCAGGGAGGTAGGAATATGTCAGCTCGTCTTCCATCTGACCAATGAGCTTTGGGGGGTTTATGGGAAACTTGCCAGACTCTAGTCTCTGGGCCAGGGCTTCCCAACCTGGAGTCCATGGATAGATTTCAGAGGATCCCTGAATTGGGATGGGAAAAATGCATCTTTAGATTCACTGACCAGTAGTTACAATGGGGCATTTCCCTCCATTCTTTAAAACCATGATTGTGAGCAGGGGTCCACAGGCTTCACCAGCCAGCCAGGATGAAAGAAGCCTCCCAGGGCGGGCTGGACGCTGGCAGGCTGCCAGGCTAGCAGGAAGTGAGTGGGCTCCTGACACCCCCCCTGAGAGCCATTCATAGGAAGGAGTGTGGTCTCTGGAGCAACTTGGGGGGCACACTGAGGGAAGGCGAGGAGTCTGAAGGTTGTTCCTGTGGGCTGGGAACACAATGACTCCCCCCCCCCCCCGGCCTTCCTCTCTGTTTTCACAATCAAAAGCTCATCCTCACAGCACTAGGAAATGGTGACTTCTGGCTCCTGCAATCTGGAGAGCTGTGTGGGGAAGTGAGAGAATACGTGATAGTTCAGTGCCAAGGCCAGGCACTTCCATGGCAGTGGATCGCTGGCTTTAAAAAGCACGTCAAAGGAGCTTTGAAAAAACAAGAGCTCCAAAGCCCTTCATTCTAACTCAATGGTAGCTTGAAAGGGGTTGATTCCGAGCCTTTCAAACTCCCATAGACACTCAGCAGCTGCCCAGTGACTCTTGTCCTTAGATCCTCCAGTTTGAGCTGCCCATCTGTGGCCCCCATACACCCAGCTCACATCTAGCGGTCCAGGCTTGAGATCAGTGATTTAGGGATCGAAGGGGCCTCCCATTTAATGCCCTCATTTTGTCTTACAGATGAGGAAAGAGGACTTGCTCAGGGTCACACAGTAGCAGGATTTGAACCCAGGTCTTCTGGCATCAGAGTCAGTACTCCTTTCATGGCACCAGGCTGCCTCCCTTGATCACTTGTCCTGGACCAGTCATTGTTGGTAATATTCCAAGGCTGTCTGTTGCCATTGTGAGTGTTTGGAGGTGGGAAGGTACCATTGTTCCAAACCACTCAGAATCTCTGGAAGAAGGCTGATGTCAAAAAGAGCCAGACCTATGGCTAGAAGGAGCCGGGGCTCATGGCAGGACTCTTCTGATTGCCCTGAACTTGCCTTCCTCCTCTCCTCCTTCTGTCCGGTTTCAGGCCATTCTTGGGCGAGTGGCTGTGCCAGACACTCTTGACATGAGCAGGGCTTCTTAAACTTTTTCCTCTTGTGACCCCTTTTCACCTGAAAAATTTTTACCTGACCTTGGGCATATCAGTATATAAAATAGGTAGATGTAACCTTTTACCGTTGCCAAAATTTTCTTGATCTCCACATTCAGTTACAGGACCCCACATGGGGTCACAACCCACAGTTGAAGAAGCTACGGTCAGGATGATGAGCAGCATGTAGACGTTATCCCCTTTCCTCTCCCTTTGTGGAAGGCTGGGCTTCTCTCTCTCCAAAGGTCTTGATGGCACTGAATATAAAAAATAGTCCCTCTATATCTTTGTAATTAGACTCCCAAATGTTTTATATATTTCATAGTTACTTTAAATGGAACTTCTCTCTCCATATACACTTGCTGAAGGTTGTCAGAAAAGAAATACTGATGATTCACATGGATTTATTTTATGTCCTGCAACTTCATTGGCGGTGGTGTTTCAATTGATTTTTAGTTGGCTCTCTAGTGTTCTCTAAGTGAGTCGTTGTGTGGTCTGCAAAAAGGAATAATTGTGTTTCCTCTTCACCTGTTCTTGTTGCCTGGGTTCTTTTTCTTACTGCTATGGTTAGAATTTTTAAAACTCTATCAAATAGGAGTAGTGTGGACACCCTTGCTTTACCTCTGATGTGATTAGAAAGGCTTCTAGTTACATACCCTTCTGTATCGTGGCTTTAGATGGATACTATTTACTATATTAAGGACCTGTGTATGGCTTTTCTCTTTTAACAGAAATGTGTGTGTGTGTTGGATTTTGCCAAAAGATTTTTTCACATCTATCAATATAATCACATGGTTTCTGTTGTTCTTGTTGTTTATATGACCTGTTATGTTGATAGTTTTCCTAATACCAACCCAATCCTGCATTTTACCTCCTTTATTTCTTGACTCTCAATCATATTTTCTTACATTTTTCACTCTTTCCTTGTAATTATGTCCCTATTTAAGGCACTGAGCACCAACACAAATACCGATGTCATTTAAAGGGCCTTGTCCTCCTTTCCAGAATTTCTGTCCTCCCTTATTTTTAGCAGAGAATGAACCATTGGTTGTGCTTACCTTCCTTCCTGGTGGTGCTTTCATGAGCATGGCAAGAAAAGATGGCCAAAGGTCCAAGAAATGATGTTTTGTATGGATTTTGGACAAACAACCCATCGACAATCAATCAGACAATAATTGGCTCCTGTGTGCTTGGCACTGTGCTAAGCACTGAGCCAAAGGATGAAGTCACTTTCTGACAACTTTCCAAGGAGAACCCAGGCTGGGCTGTCCAACCATTGACCTGCATCTTCTTTTTCCATCTGCTCTCCTCTCTCTTGAGAGTGTCACCATGGGCGAGAACTGGTCTTTCCTGCCGTAATATTCAGAATATCTGGCTTCAATGTCCAGTTTGCCAAAAGTAGCTCCACATTGTGTCTTCCCACAGTCTCCTGAGGTGGGCACTGCTGCTGTTCTCATACTCATTGTATAGAGAAATCAGTGAAGATGGCAACTGACTCATGACTGATCCATAAAACAGCTGTTTTCAAGATCATGCAGTCTCTCTTTTCACCCCCATTGCTTTTTTGGAAGCCTGGATGTGAATGCTTCTGTGCTCCTGCTAGGTATGTTCCCTGGGCTGTGTGTCTCCCGAGCCCTCTCTCCCAATCTCCATTGGTGCAGAGCCCCTTCACAGTGAGTCTCTGACTCAGTCTTCTAGCCCAGTTAGATCACCCATGTCATACTATATTCAAGGAAGACATTGAGGAGCCACCTAGGGGAGGTCCACAAGGAGATGCAGGACCTTGAGACCATGCCCAAGGAGGATGACCCACTCAAGAAAATGGGGAAGAGAAGGCTCAGAGTGTTGAGCTAGCTGTGCTTGGACTTCGGAAAGATGTTAAATGGAAGAAGGATCAGCCTTGCCCAGCTTGGCCCAGGGGCAGAGTCAGGAGCAGATGGGAGAAGTGGAGAAGAAGCAGATTTAGAAATGATGTCAGGAACATTTTCCAAAGTGGGAAGGGGCTGCCTCATGCCTGGGGGGCTCCCCTCCCCTCCAGGCAGGCCTGCTCAGAAAGCCTGGGAGGGGACAGTAGATGGGCCGGCAATCGGGGCATTCTCCTGCCTCTGCTCATTGGGTCAGGTGAAGTACTGGGATTCTGGGCACCCACCAGGCAGCAGGTCCAGCCCCCAGGCCATCCAGTCTGGTCTTTCCATCTTCAGCAGAGCTAGCCTTCTGAATGGGTTACAAATGCTGGGTTTGGCATCGACTCATTCCTGATGCTCTCACTCTGTGCCAGGCTCTCTACTAGGCATTGGGAATGCAAAGACACCACAAAAGCAGTCCTTGCCCTCAGGGTGCTTACACTCTCTTACAGGGAGGAAGAGACACTGACTTTGTATTATTCAGACTCATTTTGGGGATAGTTTTTAAAACACTGCTGCATGCCTGTCTCTTATTTTTTTCTTTCTACAAAGAAAGCAATCCAAGCTTGTCATGTGCATAACGTAAGTGAGGTTAGGATTTTCCATAGCATGTGTGACTCACCTCTAATTGTTCCTCTGGGGGTACGTGGGGTGGGCTGAGGGTCGGTGGGAGAGGAAGGAGAGACTTCTGTGTGGAGGATGTTTTCCAGAAGGGAATTGGTGAATGAGTACACAAAAAGCCCCCACCCTGATCTGATTTCCACACTTCCCATCCCCTTTCCACCCTGCCCCTGGCAATGAGTCACTTTTAAAATGAAAAATATTTGTCAGCCGCTTAGCTTCGTTTCCCCTGTCTGAAATTCACTCCCCCTGGGCAGCTAGACAGGGCAGGTGAGGAAACCTGGCTCTCAATGCCTGCTGATGAGTCAAGAAGATGGGGTGAGTCAGCCAGCCTTGCAGTCCACACATGTCCAAAGCTGCTGGCTTGAGTTTGAGCCAACCTGGGTTGAGGCCAATTCAGTGGCCCCTGAAAGGTGGGCACTGGTCCAGGTGTCCACTGGGGGCTTGGGTCCCTCTCCAGGAAACCTTTTATGGCTTCAGGCTGAGCTTCTCAGAGTTGTTTCTGCTGCTGCATAAACTTCCAGGGAGGTTGTGATGACTCAGCCCTGGAAAGATCTTCAGGCCCATGGAGACCTGCTTAGACCCAAGTCTGACCCTCCTAGGCAGATGACTGAGAACATCTGCCCTCCTCCTCCTGCCTGCCCCCCATTTGGGACTAGCTTGGCCCTGGAAAGACCAGCAGCAGCCTTAGAAGGAGAGCTGCTTCCACCCTTGGCACAGTCTGGGGGAGAAGATAGTATAGGCAAGTTCTTGAGGAAGACTAGAATCAGACCAAGCTGTTGGCTCCAAACTAGAGTATGCAAACTTGTCTAGCCCACCTCCAGAACCCTGGCACCAACCCGAGCCCCCGGTCACCAAACCGGCCTCCAAACCAAAGGGAAATCCCTGTCAAACCTCAATGCATCAGGAGGAACATGTTTGAATTCTCAAGCAATGGCAGCCTGATTTTTGTGGCCTGGCCAATGAATCTGATGGCCTGACCAGCAGTCAATGTGGAACCCTGAGCAGAAGGAGTCAGTCATGCCAGGAAGGTGGTGAGGCAACTCTGACCCAAAGTTCCCAGGACTGGAGGAGCCTGGCTGGAAGCTTGGGGCATCTCATCAAAACCCCTCATTTCCCAGATGGGGGAACCGAAGCACAGAGAAATATCACTACTTGCTTAAAGCCATAGAGGTAGGTGGCCCAGCCAGGATTCCAGTTAAGGCTCATTGATGCCAACTCCAACACTGGCATGATTGCCTCTCCAAAGTCATGTGTGTAGGATGGGGAAAATGAGCTCATTAGATCGAGTTGTTTTTGATAAACATGTGAGATGGAACACGCCCTCCTCTCCGGCAGCCCCATCTGGCTGGCAGATTACATGCTGGATGCCCAGGCTTTCCGACGGCCCAGAGAATCTGCTGATGAGCTGCTGCCCCTTCGAGACCCTTGGGCCTTGCCATCTACCCCGTGCTGATGTTTTCTCCCACACATCACCTCCCTAGGCAGATGTGAGTTCTTGGCAGACAAGGACTGCCCGTTTGTATCTGTACCAAGCCTTGGCACATGGTAAATGCTTAAATGCATTTTCTTTCCTTCTTTCACTGATTCATTCATTCTATAAGCACAAGGACCACACCACCCTCTGCTCAGTGTTGCAGAGCCTGACTTGGGCCTGACCATTTCTTTCATTCCAGGTGACACATGAAGAGTTAAAAGGGTCACAACAAAAAGCAAGGAAGGCCTGGGAGCAGGGAAACCAGAGAGGAGGAATTAGAGAGCTGGCCTCAGATCCAGCTGTGGACACTTTGAGTCCTGTGACCCTGGGCAAGTCATTTAACCTCAGTTTTCTCATCTGTAGAATGGGGATAATAACAGCTCCTACCTCCCAGTGTTGTTGTGAGGATGAGATAATATTGGTAAAGTGTTTTGCAAATCTTTAAGAGCTATAGAAAACTAGCTGTGTGACCCTGGGCAAGTCACTTAACCCTCATTGCCCTGCAAAAAAAAAAAAAAGCTATAGAAAGCCAGCAGTTATGATGATTACACTGTCCTTTGTATTTATGTATAATCTGCATTCATCTTCCAATCCATGTAGGCTCTTTGAGGGCAGGGACAGTTTAATTTTTGTCTTTGGCCCAGTGCTGAGACCTGTGCCTAGCGTTGAGCAGATGCTTAATAATGGTCCTCAAAGTCTGGTTCTGACCATCCCGCTCCCTTGTTGTTGCTACTCAGTCAAGTCCGCCTCTTCCTGACTCCAATTGGGGTTTTCTTGGCAGAGACACTGGAGGGGTTTGCCATTGCCTTCTCCAGCTCATTTTGCAAATGAGGAAACTGAGGCAAGCAAGGTGAAGTGACTTGCCCAGGGTCACACAGCCAGTAAGTAAGTAAGTGTCTGAGGACAGATTTGAACTCAGGAAGATGAGTCTTCCTGACTCCAGGCAGGTGCCCTGTGCACACTGCTGCCACCTAGTTGCTCCACCTCAGTAAATTGCCACTTTCGGGGCTTTTCACAATCTGGCTCTTTCCCACCTTTGGGGTCTTGCATTTTACTCTGATTCATTCACCCCACTGCAATCCAGGGAGCCCCACTGTCCTCCTCATTGCTTCTCCTGGGCTCTCTGGCTCAGCATGTCACACCTTCTGCAAGAAGCCTTTGCCATCCCTCTTAAGGCCAGCTCTTTCCTTCTGACACCTGACCACATCTGACACCCTGGCCACATCTGACCTGTCCAGGTCTCTGTTATCATCTTCCCCATTGGACTCAGAGCTCCTTAAAGGCAGGGTCCCAGTTTTGACCTTTCTTTGTGTCCCCTACTCACAGCAAGGACTTAGATTAATGGATGCTCGCTGCTCACTTGTCCAGTTGAATGGTTTTGGTTCTGTCCTCGCTCTTCCAGGGTCCTGACTTGGTTCAGAGACTGAAAGGGGGCCTCCCCGAGGAGGGGTGCTCCTTAGCAGGTGTCTGGCTCTACCTGGAATCCCAATTATTCCTCCTTTTCCAGCTGGCCTTGCTTAGTAGGGGCTTGGTCCTGAGGCTTCCCCTCTGGGACTGACACTGGCAGGACCCTATGGAACATTGAAGGCAGAAGTATGAGCTAAGCCTGGAAAGGTGGGTGTTGGATGGAGAGAGGGGAATGGGGGGGAGGGCTTCCAGTGCCTGGCTGACAGGTTTGCATGTGACCATGTGGGCCACAGGGATCACTGGAGATCTCAGAGCCAGAGGGATAGGATGCACCTCTGAGGAAAAGGCCTTGGACAAGATCGCCTGTGGAGGCCCTATCACTCCCCACCTCCACCCCCCTCAGTCTATCTGTCACCTGGGTCCCAATGCTGTCCCTGAATCAGCCTGGAGTATCCTGAGTAATCCAGAGAGGGGGCCCTTAGTTTCCTTATCTATCAAATGGGGGGGTGGTGCATGGCCTCAGAGGTGTTTCCAGCTTCCCAGCAGAAGGGATTGTGGGAGAAAGCCTCTGTGTGTGTGTGTGTGTGTGTGTGTGTGTGTGTGTGTGTGGAGTGGCAGAGGCCCCTAGACCCCGAGCTTTGGCTGGGAGAGGAGAAGACGGGAGGGTCACAGGCCAGCGTCAGATTTTGAATCCCAGAGAACAATCGAACAGCTTCATGCTGCCCCGATGACCTGCAACGTCCCAGTGCCCCCCCCTCAACCCCGGCCCGCCAAAACCCCAAACTGATCCGGTCAGACCACCAGCTTTTCTTCTCCCCACACTAAGCTCCTAGTTCCTTCCGGTAAAAAACAAAAACAACAAACAAAACCAAAGCAAACAAACAAGAAACCCCCAAATTTCAGTCTCTGGATGCCGTCAGCCGCAGGGGTACCAGGGCAGCAGCTGGCTTCGGCCCCCGATGCCGAGTCGAGGTAGGGGCGGGGGAACCATCCAAGAAGGAGGGCGGTGGGGGTGCCTTTCCCAAGACGGTGTGTGTGGAGGGGTCTTGGTCATCCCTCCAGTCCCTGTCCTCCAGGGGCTGTCTCGTGGGGGCCCTCTAGGCTAGGTGAGGGGGGCCCGGCGGCACTGAGGCTTGGATGCCCCGCGGAGGTCTGGCCCTACTCCGAGGGTCCGACCTGAGGCTCAGGGCCAATGGAACCAGAGGTCTGAGAGCACAGCGCGGCCCTCCCCCATTCCCCTCTCTCCTCCAGCCCCTCATCCCCATTCACTCCTCAGTTTCCTTCAAAGGGAGAGCGTCTCCCACGTGGACAGCTCCAGAGCGGTAGGGCTAGGTGGTGGCCACTTCCCAGAGCGCAGGTGGAGCGCGGGGGGAGGGGGGCGGGGGGGGGGCGGGTCAGGTAGAACCCCGAGTGCCTCCTCCCTTCTTTCTCCCCTTCCCGCCTCCACTCTCCGCCGGGGCCCTTGACCCCAGGTGTAAAGTGGAGCGCTAGGACCCGGGGGAGCGGCCGCCTCGGCCCCTGAACCCCATCCCCCGACCCTTCTGCCCCTGGCGGAAGGGGACGAGGGGGCGGGGCCGGTGGCCCGGGGAGGAGCTCAAGCCCGCAGGCCCCGCCCCACCCCGCCTCCTGGGCCCCTCCTTTCCTCCCTCGCGGGCTCCAGCTCCGGATCCCTCTCGGCCGGCTCTCTCTGCCCGGCTGCTGGTGGCCCCGCGCGCGTCCTTTCCCCGCGCGTCCCGGCCCGGCCGCAGCCCCGCAGGTAAGGAGCTCACAAGTCCGTCGGGGATGCGCTGGGCTGGGGGAAGGGAGTCTGGGGTCCCTCTGCCCGCTGGGTCGCTGCTCACCGTCGCCTCTGTCCTCGCAGGTGCCCTCAGAGCCCTCGCGGGAGCCGGCCCCGCAGCCGCCGATGATGCCGCCGCTCCTGCCAGTCCTGGCGCTGCTCACCGCCGCCGTGGCCGCTGCCGAGCCAGGTAAGGACGCGCGTGGTGGTGGTGGTGGTGGGGGGGTCGGAGCCGCAGTCCCTCGCTGCCCCCCAGCTTGTGACCCCGGCACTCCCGCGCCGCCTCGGCCCGACCCCCAGGCTCTTAGTCCCTGGCTCCTCCTGCTTGTCCCCCGCGCCAAGTTGCGCCCAACTTCGTTGCGAGGCGGCGGCGCTGCGCCCCAGCAGTGGCGGAGGCGGGCGTTCGGAAGGGCGAAGCAAGAACGCTGGGAGCACCCGTCCGGAGGGAGACGTGGGAGCGGGTACTGTCGGGCAAGGCCGGAGAGAGTAGCGGGGAACGGTCGGACAGTGGGCCAACCTGGAAGGGAAGGCAAGGAGGGCCGTGGCAGCTCCCTGCGGGCTCCGGGTGTTGGCCCCCTCCTTTCCTCCCTCCTCAAAATGGGCGGGGGGCCACTTGGTCCTTGCAGTGGACGGCTGGAGGGCAACTCCCCTTCGTTCCCGGCCCAGCCACTTCAATGGCTTGCCTCGCCTTCCCCTCTCCTCCTTGCTCCTGGCTTCTCAGCTGCTACTAGAACGAGGGGACCTTCCTGGGAGCCAGGCCCAGATCTCAACTTTCAAAGGCTCTCCTACTTTCCTTCTGCCTCTGGGCGTGTGTGTACGTGGGGGTGTCCCTGTCCCTTGGGGGGAGGTCTCTTGGCCCCCAGGGAGACCTTCCCTCCCCCACCTGGTGGGCCCACGACCCAGGATCTCCCGGGCCCCCAATGACTAATGACTGGGATTCCTTCCTCAGGAATGTACCAGAATATATTAATAAGGACAAGAACAGGAGCATGGATGGGGGTGGGGGGCAGCCCTGAAAGCCTTTGTGGCCATCAATTTATTGGCCCCCCTTGGGGGTGGGTTGGGCGTGAACAGACAAACCTGGACAGAGGACTCAGGGGACCAGAAAAAGGAATTTAGTGGGACAATGGCCACTTGACAAACACATTCCCTCCCTGGTGGATGGCAGCTGGGGGGAGGGTCTGGGGCTCTGGGAGTGGACAGGACTTTAGCCACTCGAACTCACTTGTCTCCCTCACCCCTGCTCTCCACTTGCTCTCTTGAGTGAGTATAGGGTGAGAACCAGCTGTTTGGGCAGCAGCTGCGACTGGGGAAGGAGGAGAGGAGGGCACCTATGGCCACCTTCCATTTCCCAGCCTTTACAACCATCTCCTTTATGGGCATTGCAGGCCGTTTGCAGCTCTTCCAGCTTGCTTCAGCATCCAGAGCCTGGGGAGATGTTCTTCCTCCCACTCACTGAGGTTCCCTGTGTCTGGGAGTACCTGTCTGGGGAAGGCCGCCCCAGGCTCAGGTTCTGCCTCCCAGCCCAGGTCACCCCACAGCTCATGCAGCTGCTCTCACTCTCAGACAAATTTGCATCTGAAATCGCTCCTCCTGGATTCTTCCTTATAGGGCAGTCAAGTTGCTTCCTGTACATGCCTGGGGTGCTGTGGGTTTGGGTTTTTCTCTACCTTGTTCCACATAAAAAGCTTGCTGGGCGCCGACTCGGAAGTTCACTTGTTCAGACAAAGAGAAGGAGGCTGTGGGAGCCTCGGCCCAGCAGCAGGGGCTTTGTCAGAGTATAATGGAGACCCATAGCCTGGCAGACCCTGTTCTTTGTGCCAGGTCAGGAGAATGGGCAAAGAGCTCCCCTCGATGTGTCCATTGGCCTATGGAGCCAGCAGTTATGTGGGGGGTGGGTGGGGGGGGACAGCAACATTCCAGGAAAGTAGCACATCTGTCTTCAGGTGGTCAGGGCATGGATGTCTATTCGTGTATGTGCATGTGAGTGTATATGTGCGATGTGATGGGGACCGAGATGGTATGAATTAGGAAACTGTTGCAGCAGGAAGAAATGCTGACTTGCCTGACCCTGGCTGGCCCAGACTCAGCTGCCAAGTTCAAGAACATTTCAGACCTCTTAAAAAGCTCAGCAGCATAAACAGGATGGTCTGTAGACCAGAGTTTGCCTGAGGACCTCTCTGGGAGCTGTGATGGCCCAGCTGGAGTGAGCTGAGTGCTGCCATCCTCACAGAGGCTCTGCTGGCTCCTGGACACTCATGCATTGGATAGTTTGGTGGCCAAGTGCCAAGGAAAGAGTTGATACAGGTCAAGGACTGGTCTCATTGTGTCACAGGAAGCCTTGTAGAAGTCACTCTGCCCTCCTCCACTCCAGGTTGCAGAAGTAGGTGGCAGAAATACCCAGCCGAGCTGTCTAGGCCTGCTTTGGCATAGAGAACACTGTGTGATTGAGGTAGTACTGCAAGCCCCCTGTACTGCCAGGGCCAGTCTGGGCCAGAGGAGCAAAGCCGGCCCAATGGGGTGATCGTTCTCCCTGATGGTGTAGAGCTGTGTGTGGCAGTGACAGCCTGGGAGCTGGAGGCTCAAGGGCTGAGCATCGGAGCTGGGGTGGGGGAGGTAGTTGTGGCCAGTGGCATGAGCTGATGCCCCCAGAGCGTCTGCCCACAGTCTGTTAACATAAGGATTTCTGCTTTTTGTAGGTGACCGGGGTGGGGCAGGACAAGGGCAATAGCAATGTACCAGTTCTGTGTTTTACACTCAGAAAACTGGCCTGACAGAGAGACACTTTGGGACTTTGCTAACAGCCCCAATGAAGGCAGAAGTCCTTCATTCAACAATCTACCTTGGGAAGGAAGGGTTAGAGAAGCACACACCTAGTCACTTTCTCTTCCTTCCTTCACTTGCTAAGCTTTCCCTGACACATCATTAACTCATAGTGAGGCAAACAGGCAACAATGTAACGATCCAGGGAAAGAACTGAAAAAAAGGTCGATTCCTCTTTTCTGGCAAAGTCTGGCTGGTGGGACATTCTTGGCTGGACTGTGGCAGGCTAGATAATGGAGGGGGACTTGCGGCTCAAAGCTTCAGTCCCAGCTCTACATCGGCCCTCCGAGAGGAACAGCGACGGGTCAGATTGGACACCTGCCTTTTCCTATTGTGGGACAGTTAGGGATGACTCCTCCCTCTGGCAACTTCCTCAACTCCAATCATTGTCTTACCTTAGATGCAGCGGCCTGTATCCCAGCCAATCCTTCCCGATCTGCTAGAAGTTCGTCCTGGGTCAGGAGGCCCCTTTGAGTCTCTGATATTCTGCCCGGGGATCTCACCTGGGAGCCCCATTGTCATTCCTGGGGTCACAGCTAGTGAGGGGAAGAGCCAGGGTCCTGATTTCCAGGTCTATGCACCTCATCCCTCGGTTTCCCCTACACTACCCACTTCCAACAGTGATTTGGAGAAGCTTTTGCTAGACACAGGCCTGCTCTGCCCAAGGCACTGGGTGGGACCTCAGTGGGATGTCTAGGCAAGACTATGAAAGAGTTTGCACCCTAAAAGAGGAGAGCTTCTACTGGAGGCTGAGAGAGATTTGAGCACAGTGAGGATCCTCCCTGAGGGATTATCAAGGAAGGCCGCAGGGAAGAGGTGGTGGCTAGCTGGGCCTTAAAGGCAGAGAAGCCTTTCAAGAGGCAGAGATGTGTGGGGGGTGGGTTGTAGGCATGGGGGAGGGGTTGTAGCCTGTGTGAATGCTTAGAGACTAGAGAGGCAACGGGGAAGGGGGGGAGGTGGGGTAATCATAGAACCTTAATGCTGGTGCTTTGAGGGACCTCAGACCATCTAGTCAAATTCTGTTATTTTACAGATGGGGAAACTGAGGCTCAGAGAATTTATCTGTCCCAGGTCACATGGATAGCAAGTGTTAGCTGAGCTAGATGTAAAGTACATGAACAGGAGGAGTGGAAAGAACCCCAGAGTGAAATTTGGGGGTCCAGTTCTGGTGACTCCAGCCCTGCTGGCTTTGCATGGGTCACTTTACCCCAGGTGTGCTGCAGAAGAACTGGTCTCTAGGTTGGGGCTGCCCTCCCTGCTTAACGCCAATGTAAGGTTGTGGCACAAGGCCTTTCCACAGACTGTGTAGGGCCACGGGAGGGGGTGGGCTGGTGGCCACCAGACAGCTCCCTGGGCTACTAAGTGGTAACTGGGAGGCGAGTGTTGCCAGAGCCCAAAGCATTCCTGAGTCTTCAGATTTCAGCCAGCCTTGGACTGGGCTGCTGAAACAGTTTTGAATTTCAGTAAAATGCATTTTTCTGAGTCTCTCCGTCTCTGTCTCTGTCTCCGTCTCTGTCTCTGTCTCTGTCTCTCTCTGTCTCTCTCTCTCTCAAATACTCTCTTTCTCAGAGCTATCTTTGAAGAAACCTAGAAGTCCAATTTCACTGGAAGTGTAGACCTTCCAATGTCGGCCTTAGCCTCAAGGAAGCATGCACATCCTGAATACATGTAGCTCGGGGGGCTTTCTCACCCACTCCCCAATTACAGGACTATCCATGATGTTGCTGGTCAAGGTGATCCCCAATGAGGAAGCCCCCTCTACCAATGTAGAGCAGCCCCTGTTCTCCCACTAGAGCTTGGGAGACTTCCTTGGGGCCCAGTGAGGGGCCTGCTCAGGTTCATGGAGGGATCGCATTGACCCTCCCTTGACTTGTCAAGCTTGTCCCAGTGGGGGTGGGGCTGCCTGCCACGAGGACGGAAGCTTTGGCAGATGAGTTTGTTCAGGTGGACAGTGGGAGAGAGGGCCAGAGTGTGGGGTGTGGAGGCCCAGCCACAAGAGACTCAAAGCGAGTGTCGGGAAGAGGGCAGCCACTGGGAGATCAGTCCGCAGCCCTGGGGAGGCTGTGGGGGCATGAGTGGTATTCAGGTATTCAGGTAGCTGAGGGAAGGTGGCACCCCGAGTTCTGCTGGGCCCCGGGAGGCAGGACCAGCAGCATAGAGGAGGCTTGCTCCGCCATGGTGGAATGGGTGCCCCCAGGCCTGCTGGCAAAGGCGAGGTGACTAATCCTTGGGTGTGTTGCAGATAGAGGTGTTCTTGTTCAAGTGGAGGTCAGACTCCTTCAGCTCTGAGTGTCTGGGAGTGTTTCCCATCTGCTCTCTAGAGATGAATGATTGCCACAGCAGGTCCCGGGAAAGATGCATGCCAGCCACCCTTGCCAGACCTGCCAGCTTTCAGCAATGACTGGCCCAGTCTCTTAGCACCCTGCTTGGGGCTTCACTCTGACTCGTGCAGGTGCCTCTGAGGGAGGTCTCCTTCTGGCTCCATTCTAACCTGAGCTGGCTCTGGAGGCTGCCCAGGCCCTTTCCAACACCAGGAGTCTGTAATTCCCTGACCTCTGATGACAACTTTGGTGTCAGAGTTCATTCTCTCTGGTCGTCCATCCTCCTGGAGTGTTCCAGCCCCGGCTAAAATCCCTCCTTCTCTGGGAAGCCCTACCCCCACCTCTCAATGCTCTACCAGTCCCTCTGTGGGTTGGCTCTAATGTGTGGTGTCCAGGGCTCCTTTGTCCATGGCTCCCACTAGACTGGAAACTCCCTGAGGGTAGGGGTTGTCTTTTTGTACCCCTGATGCTCAGTACAATGTCTGGCACATAGTAGGTATTGAATAAATATTCACTGACTGACTCCCTACCCTGGTCTCAACACAGAGCAGTGGGCACATCCTCAGTGATCCCAAGGATTTTGGGAACAGATCCCTGGTCCTGAGTGATATGAAGCCTGGGGGCCAGGTTTTCCAGCCTGCCTTCTCTGTTTATGATGAAGACCATCCAAAGAGCCCTTAGAGAAGCCAGCTCCTCCTCTGCCCCCCTCATCCCTTTCATCTCTGCATGAGACAAGCCCCTGGACGGGCTTACTGGGCTAATCAGAAGGGTGCACAACTCCTTTTGGGCCCTGGGCTGATGGGATTTGATGTGCTTTGGCCTTGATGAGCCCTGCTGACTGGCAGAGACATCTCTGTCTCTTTCTTTCAGAACACTTTCCACCCTCATTGATTTGAACCTGGCTAACAAATCAGACTAGGGTGAAGGGTTCACATTCCTTCCCATCCCTCTGGGAAGCAAGAAGTGCTGGGGCCTCAGAGCATGTCCCTACAGGCTGGCTCCTGTGGCTGTCAGCACCTGGGAAGCCCCACAGTGAGGAGATGCCCCTGGGGGCTGAGGTCTGTCTACACTGGGAGCCTGAAGGCTTGAGAACCTTCACACTGGCTTCACACCTAGAGCAAAGCTTCTTAAAGGGGTGGGGGTCCAACCCCATAGCGGAGCAACTGAATGTGGGGGACACAAAACATTTGGCCACAGTAAAAGGTTCTATGTACCTGTTTTATACACCTATATCTCTGGGGCCACATAAACATTTCTTGGGTGAAAAGGGGAAGTGGAAGTGGGAGTGGGGAAAGTTGAAGCCCTGACCTAGAGGAAGGATGGGACTGAGACTGAGTGGCCACTTTCCCCCTTTGCCACTTTTGTTCCCCCCTCCCCCTTTCTCAAAGGCTGCAGGGAAGGTCTGCCCCCAGCTCTCCGGAGGGCAGGAGGCCTCATGGGAGGCCTTGGGTGACCTTGACAAGGACCAGAGCAAAGCACTTTTGGCTTTTTGACTTTGTTTCTCTGGGAAAGTGACAGGACAATGAAGGGGCCCGTGGGCCGGCTCCCCAGAGTAGCTTGTCTCTGGCTCCTCAGGAAGTGATAGTGATGTTGTCCAGGGCAGTCAGTTTAGAGGGGCTGATTTCTAATCCCTCTCAGTCAATGAGTCAGTCAGTAAACATTCATGAAATGCCAACTGTGTGCCAGGGACTGCCACCAAGACAGGATTCTTCTTCCCCTGGGAATGATTGAGCACCAAGTCCTTGAGCTGTGTTTCATGCCTTCCCCTTGTGCCTCTCTTTTGGGGCCCTAGCTTCCCGATAGCATCAGCTCCCTGAAGCTGCCCTGACTTCTGGCAAAGCCATCAGCATGCACCGAGCCCCGGTGTGGTGGGGTGACACTTGGATGGGGGGGTGCTTGGGGGGACAGCACTTGCATGGGTCTCTGGGAGGTAGAACATTGCCTGAGGAAGGTTCTTCCATTAGACACAGTGATTCTTGGCAGGAGTCGCTCGGTTTTCTGTTGGCTCCTGGGCTGTTGTTGTCCTCCCCCAAGTAGATATTCTTTTTAGATAACAGTGGGAAAGCAGCCCCTGAACTCTGCAGCTGAGCTGGTCCTGGCAGACGGGTGACACCGATCTTTGCCTGCAGGTGCAGACTTGAGATCTGGGAAGAAAACTGGAGACTGGGTCCCCTCTCCCTTTGCTTCCCCTCCCCCCCCAAGCTGAGCCAGATGCCAGGGACTCCAGATGCCAGGGCCTGGCTTCCTTCAGTGAAGTCATCGAGCAGTGAGCAGTGATTAGTGATTAAGCTCCTACTGTGTGACACCCCTTTGGGTGGCTCTTAAGGCCTGAAGACCAGAAGCATGTGGGGACAGAGATGTGTAAAGGCCCAGGAGTCAGAGGAAGTTGATGAATCCCCATTCAATCCTAGGCTGACCCCCCCACCCCAGGAAGGCCTGAGACTCAGTGAGCAGAACTCAGCAGCTTCCCAGAACCCAGAAGTGAAGGCTGGGGCTGGCAGTGGGGCAACATTAGGGCAGCCGGGGAGGGTGCTGGGGGCTTGGGCATGGCTGGGCACGTTTCAGGGGACTGTGCCCCTCCAGTGCTGGGCCAGTGGTGTCGGGGCTCCTAAGCTGGCTTCTGTTGCCTCCCCTTCCCACCGGACACAAGCAGGGAGGCATGGAAGTGGGGCAGGAAGGAGACAGGCCTATCCCCTTGTCTGCTCTACCCACAGTCATTCTCTTAGGGTCTTGGTGGGGATGTCATGGGTAGACCTGGCTGGGCAGATGCTTTCCTGCCTTCTGGCCTCCTGCCCAGTGCCTTGCTGTTGTACTCGGCAGAGCCGGGAAAAGCCCCGCCAAGTGACAAGTCTCCCTGTGAAAGGCAAAGCCACTCGGTGCTTGGTCTCAGGCTGCCAGGGCTGACTTGGTCGGCTGGTGTGTAGGTCCTCTGCTCCCTCCTCTGACCAGGGCGAGGGGCCTGTTCTGCTGGGAAGGGAATGGTCTCGGGCAGCGAAAGGGATGGTGACGTCAGTGATGATTTGGGGTTCTTTTGGGAAAGTCCTCTCATTGGACAGTCACCAAGCATCCATCTGTGTTTGACCAAAGCCAAGACAGCCCCTCGGCTTTGGGGTGATGGGGGGAGCTGGGCTGCTGTGAGCCTCAGAGTGTTCCACTGTGGCCTCATGCCTGTCTCCTTTGGCTCTGGCCCCCAACCCTGCTAACCCCTGGCTTTCCTGACTTTCCTGTACTCTCTTTGATGCTCCCAAAGAGATCTCTGGGTGAGCTCCACTCATTCTCTTCAGAAGGAATCTAATAGAAGCAGAAGAAGGGACACCAAGAGTTTTTAATGTCTGATAACTCAGTTCAGCACTCCAGGACTGTTAAATTAATCTTAATTACTCACTTGACATATTTGGGGCATTTGAAATGAATGTTTCCATTGAAGGGGAGCACAGTTGGGGCATCAGAGTGGGCACAGATCCTTCAGTGAGAAGTCCCTCCCTCACTAAGGCCAAACATTGGCATCCATTAGAACCACTGGGAGGTGCCACTCCCTTATAACTCCCTGGGGTCTTGAGGAATGCAGTGTTCTATGCAGGGAGCCTTTTAAAAGCCTCATGCCTGTTTTAAGAAATGTTTGTCTGAGTATTTCAAGAACTCTGTGAGTGTGGATGTGCGTGAGGATGTGTTGTGTGTCCATGTGTGTGTGCATGCATGCTTGCACACATGCATACATGTGCATGCACGTGCATCTGTGATATGCATGCACACCATGCATTGTGTACACAGGGCATGCATGTGTATTTGTATCTGGTGTGTGCCATACATGTGTGTGCATGTGCAAGCACATTCATACATATATGTGCTCCGTTGGTGTGTGTGTTGTTCATGGTATGTGTCGTACATGCATGTACATGTGCGTATATGTGTGTGAGGGAATCATGACCCCTTGAATGTTTCACACACTGCATTAAAGCAACACTCCTTGTTCCCAACATGGTCAGCTTTTTCATGGCCCCTGAGGGTTCACAGGAGATCTTGTGAGGATGCTGTGTCCCCAGTGGAGAGAGGCTTGGGGTTTCCCATCATGCTTCCATCACGTGTTCTTGCCAAGATGCACCTCAGCCCCTAATAAGAAGCGGCTCACCCACAGACTCCCATCCGGGGCTCTTGTGGGTGCTCTCCGGTCTAGCACATACAGGTGTGAGAAGTCTCTGAGGCCAGGCCATCTCTAGGAGCACAGAAGCACCTCCCGTGGTCAGGTGGTGTGGCCATGCAGGCTGGGCTCTGAGGAGGAGCTGTCCATGAGGCTCAGGGCATTGGAAACATTTGCTAATGACTCTGACAGCCGAGATTATGTTGTGATGGGACCCAGTGGCCAGTGTGGGAAGTCTCTGTCCCAGGTATGGGCATCTCGGGCTCTGTTCCTTTGGTGTGCTCTGCCACTGCCTTGGTCACCGCCAGGCTGTGGGTCTGGATTCAGCCCCAGCTCTGTCTGGGGGAGGCCAGGGACCCAGGGACCAACTGGAGAGTCTCCAAGCAGGGCAGCCAGTAGGGGATGGGCCATGCCCCCTCAAACAGTCGATGAGCATTTAGGAAGTGCCTGATGTGTGCCAGGCTCTTTGCTTGTTTTGGGGTCCATGGTGACAAAAAGGAAAAGCTCCTCACCCTCAGAGAGCTGCCTTGCTAACAGGTGGGGCTGGAATGCCTGTGAGGACAAGGGAGGAATGGGCCAAAGTCATCTGGGGAGGAGGGCATCCTGGGCCTGGGGAGAGGGGCCTGGCCCCCACATGCTGCACTCGCCCGCCCTCCTCTCCTCGCTGCTTCCTGAATTTGTGAGCACCCCCCTCCGCCATCTCCCAGGGCTAGGCCTTGGGGCCTCATAGCAGACTGCCTCTCATAGGTTTCATGGCAGCAGGGAGGAAGGGTTCCTCATGCAGCTCAGGCGTGTAAAATATTTTTGAATGATTTGCCTAATTTGGGGGCTAATCTGTTGGGGTACTTAATCTGAGACTAATGACTCACTGGCTATCTGACTGCTGTTAATTTAATGGGGGCCATTTATAAAGTTCCACCACACTGCTCCACTCCCAAATTGATAAGCAAAATATTAAGAAGCCTCTTAACTGGGGCAGCTAGGTGGCGCAGTGAATAGAGCACGGGCCCTGGAGTCAGGAGTACCCGAGTTCAAATCCGGCCTCAGACACTTAACACTTACTAGCTGTGTGACCCTGGGCAAGTCACTTAACCCCAATTGCCTCACAAAAAACCAAACCAAAACAAAACAAAAAAGAAGCCTCTTAACTAAATAATCAAAGTAGAGTTTATTTATGAGATACTATTTAAAATTAAGAATACAGGGAAATAAAATGTGCAACCTGACTGCATTGCAGTCTCTTTCCCACCTGCTGTGCTTTGAACTTTTTTAATACAATAAGGACCTTAGCCGCCTCTTGCCTTAGGGCACTCAGGTCCTTTCTTCTAACTCCGAACCCCTTTCACTTTGTAAATCCCCCTGCTTCTAACTTTCCTCTCCTTACTGCTACCACTGAACCCCTGGGTTTCTCTCTCACCGACCTTCTGTCTGTCTGCTCCATCAATCTGCCCTTCGGCCTCTCTTTCCCCTGCTCCTAGTCCTTCTCCTCTTCTCCTGCGTCCTTGTAGCCCCGTCTCTAGTCTGCCGTGCTCCAACCTTTCTAATCTCGTCAGCCGCCGCTTGACCTCTTCTCTTCCTCGTCTCGTCCGTCCGAACCCCCTTCTCAGCCTCTCTCGTCCGCCCCCCCAAAGTCTAACCCCCAGGTCTATATATACCTTTCTTATCTCCACTCAAATCTCGGGCCTTCCTGCACCCCCACAGACCAAGCTAATCCTCCAGCCAGGGCTGCGGCTGGGGGTGGGGGAGGTGCGCTCCAGCCTCACGTGCCCCAGCACAGGCTATCCAGGATCTTTTGGATAGCTCTGCTCAGGTTGGAGGGAGCTGGGGGCTTCCCCCCCTCCAGCTGTCTCATCTGGCGTCTTGTACAGCCCACGGGGCTTTTTGGCTCAGCTGAAGCTGAGGGGCACCAGCACCTCCCACACAGAAGAGACCCTGAGGGCCTAAGGCTTTCTAATCTCAGCCCAAAGGAAGGGTCCCCAACTCAAAATAAATTTCCACAGGTGGCTTCCCCTAGAGCCAGGCAGGGCAGGGGAGGAGGCAGGGCTGGGGGCCCAGCCTCTCATTCTTCAGAGAGCTGGATCAGGAATCATCTGATCCTCAGAAAAGAACTGGCTAGGACCTACGAGAGCCTGCGAGTCACAGGGGGGAAACTGAGGCAGCCCAGGGAGGAGAAGGAGACACCTGTGTTCTTTGAGGTGACATGTGACAAAGCCATGATTTTAACATGTTTTCTGACTCCCAATCCAGAGCCTTTTTCAGGACATCACATGCGATCAGAAAGAGCGCCCCCCTCGCCCCCTGCTTGCTTTTTTCTTCAAATTTTAAAGCCTTTTTATTTAAAGTTTTGAGTTCCAAATTCTACCCCGCCTTCCCTCCTTCCCCTGCCCCCTCCCTGAGATGGTAATAATCAGATATAGGTTATATATGTGCAAATATGTAAAACATTTCCATATCAGTCATTGTGCATAAGAAAACTTGGGTAAAAGAAAACAATGAAAGAAAGTGAACAACAGCCGGCTTCAGTCTGTGTTCCATCAATGTCAGCTCTTTCTTTGGAGGTGGAGAGTCTGCTTCATCATTAGTCCTTTGAGATTGTCTTGGATCACTGTATTGTTGAGAATAGTCAAGCCATTCATAGTTCTTCATCCAACAATATGGCTGTCTCTGTGCACAATGTTATCCTGGAGGGGGCAGCGAGGTGGCACAGTGGATAGAGCACCAGCCCTGGATTCAGGAGGACCTGAGTTCAAATCCAGCCTCAAACACTTGACACTTACTAGCTATGTGACCCTGGGCAAGTCATTTAACCCTCATTGCCCCACAAAAAACCAAAACAAAACAAAGCAAAAAAACCAAACGATGTTCTCCTGGTTCTGCTCACTTCACTCTCCATCAGTTCATACAAGTCTTTCCAGGCCTTTCTGAACACATCCTGCTTGTCATTTCTTATAGCATAATAATATTTCATCCCCACAGCTTCTTTAGCCATTCCCCAATGGATGGGCCTTCCTTTGATTTCCAATTCTTAGCCACCACAGAAAGAGCTGCTAGCAATATTTTTGTACAAATAGGTCTTTTTCTCTCTCTGAAGATGTCTTTGGGATATAACTCTAGCAGTGGTATTGCTGGATCAAAGGGTATGCACAGTTCTATAGTGCTTTGGGCATAGTTCCAAATTGAAGAGCTCCTTTATTTGGAAATGTGGAGAATCCAGGCATTTATTTAGCACTTACTGTATGTTGAATGAATGAATGAATGAATGAATGAATGAATGAATGAATGAATTTTAAAGTCCCTCTGTAGGACCAGTGTTAGAGATCTAACTGAAAGTCAGGGGTGATGCCCAGGCCTTACTTTTTGGAATATGACTTGCCTGGTGCAGGAACTGAACCTCAAAGTCAAACCCAATCCCAGGAGAGTCCCAGGCCTGGGAGCTGAAGAGACCCCTGTCAAGGAAGGGGTCAGCAGGGTCTCACATGGATGCAAGGCTCTGAGCCTAACCTTGCCTCCTGGGACAGTGTCCCCTAGCCTCCGAGGACAGGCCCTCACCCTCAGTCCCCTGGGCAGGAGCAGCAGATGCCAGGAAGGTGATTCTACTTCACTGCCTATGACACTGCCTGCCTTGTCTGAGTCAATGAGAGTGACCAACGCCCTTGTGGGAGCTCTCTGTGGATCTGTGAAAGCCGCGGCTTCCCAAAGCCCCCGTTCCTTGCCGCTGGGCTCCTATTTCTGGCCCTTGCCAGGGCCCTGGGCAGTTGGGCCCTGAGGCACTGGCACCTGCCTGCTGGGGGCTGGCTCTGTCCTGTTTTCACTTAGGGCTTCCCTTCTGCTCCTCCCCCTCCCTCCTCAGGACCCTCCCCCATCTTCTCCCAGCCTTTCCACACGTGAGCTTCTACCGTTCCTGCTTGGAATCAGACCTCCTCTTCTTTGCCTTCTGAGTTCCCTCCCATCAGTGAGGTCTGGTAACATGCCAATGCGCCCTAGCATTCCTGGCCTTAAGACCCCCTAGCTTGGCTTCCACTGTGGAGAATCATTTTCCTTTAGATCTTCCTTGTTGAAATGCCTTTGGGAGCAGCCCTATCTAAATCACTGTGATTACATAAAATCTAAAACGTAGTGTAGAACCCCAGCAGCAGCAGCAGCAGCAGCAGCAGCAAACAGAGCTGAGAGAGGAACCCACTGGCTGAGGGCATCCTTGGATTGGAAGATTGATAAAAACCAAAGAGCAGATTTTTCCTTCAGGTACACAGGGACATGAGGAGATAGGACCGGAAAGCTTGGCTTATGTTAAGCAAGAAAATGGTGGCCTCTATTTTCTTGGCTTGAATCTTGGGAATGGGAACCAGGAAACTTTGTCTCATAGTTAGCTTGGGAATGTGTCTTGGCTTTTTTTTTCTTTTGGTTGGGCTGGGGTTGGGAGGGGGAGTAGTCAAACTCCTGGATGAGGGAGGGGCTCTTGAAACTCATGGAATATTTCCTGTGGTGATTCTAGAACTTCTCCCCCACCCACCAGACTATTTTCAATCATTCTCTTAGAGACATGATTGCTGACCCCCAATTCTGGCCTTGACTGTACTTTTTAAGGCCTTGTTTCATGAAAGTCTGATGTTTTATTCATCTTGAGCTACATTCTTTGGCCAAATACACTCTGCTTTAAAGAGAATCCCAGCCTTGGAATGGGCTCCGATGCGTGTGAGATGGAGGCTGGCCACAGACCCCCAGAGGGGATTGACCCGCAGAGTCGCGCTTGGCCAGTTTTGAGGTATTCAGTCTATTCTTCCTTGGCTTCCAAAAGTAATAAAGTTGTCAGGGTGTGCTTACTCTTTGAAATTGCTCCAGGAGGCCATCCCCTGTTCTGGGATCTCCAGGTTCTCCGGTTGGCATGTCACAGCTCTGGGAATTGGGGTGCATTGCTCTGTCATGGGATGGCCAACTCCTCGGGGCTCCTAGCAGCTGCTTTTGGAGATGGGTGAGGTTAGCACCATGTTAACTGTTTGCTGGCAAGGATTCCTTCCTTTAGACTGATCTGTGTAGCCTGAAAATTCCTAGGGTCGGTAGGAAGCCCTCCAGGCCTTTTCTGTGAAGAAGCAATGGGGTTGTACCAATTCACTTCCCAGTCAGAGAATAAAACGGTGCCAGGTTTGGGCAAGGGCTGAGGGGTCGCTTCAGTCAGCGTGGAATTCCAGGGGAATGAGTGGGGGGCTGACAGCAATGAGACATCCAGGCCTCTTTGGTCTTGTCCACGTGGGCAGGCCCTCCAAAGATTCAGATTGCAGCCCTGTGGCATATGTCTTGCTTGATTCTTGTCCTCCCCAGAGGCCTGGGGAGCTACGATCGAGCACATGGGAGCTTCTCCCCTGAACATCAGCCCCACGACTTTTTTCCCCTTCCCTTTTCTTTTAATAATAAACATTTTTATTTAAAAGTTTGAATTCCAAATTTTAACTCTCCTTCTCCCTCCACCCTCCCTGAGGCAGTAAGCAGTGTGCAATTATGTAGAACATTACCATGTTAGTCATTTTGTATAAGAAAACTTGAAAAAAAATGAAATAAAGTGAAAAATAGGGGCAGCTAGGTGGCGCGGTGGATAGAGCACTGGCCCTGGAGTCAGGAGGACCTGAGTTCAAATCCAGCCTCAGACACTTGACACTTACTAGCTATGTGACCCTGGACAAGTCACTTAACCCAAATTGCCTCACTAAAAAAGAAAAGAAAAGAAAGTAAAAAATAGCCTGCTTCAGTCTGTGTTCAATCAATAGCAGTTCTTTCTTTGCAAGTGGATAGCATGCTTCCTCATTAGTCCTTTGGGACTGTCTTGAATCATTGTATTGCTGAGAAGTCAGTCATTCCCAGTTCTTCATCCAACAATATGGCTGTCTCTGCACAACGTTCTCTTGGTTCTGCTCACTTTACTATCAGTTCATAAAATCATTCTGCTTGTCATTTCTTAGAGCACAAGAATATTCCATCCCCATCATATAACACAATTTGTTCAGCCATTCCTCCATTAATGGGCATTCCTTTGATTTCCAATTCTTAGCCACCACAGAAAGAGCTGCTAGAAACATTTTTGTACAAATGGGTCTTTTTCTCTTTCTGGCGATGTCTTTGGGATACAGACCTAGCAGTGGTATTGCTGCATCAAACCAGCCTGGTTATCAGAAGGACCTTTGCCCTTTCTTGCCCTCCTCCTCTTTCCTGGCCGGGGAGGGGGGGGCAGACCAGGCATCCCACTTGTAGTGATAGTGACATTTCGGCTTCCTGCCCACCCTCTGAGGGAGAGAGGTGGTGCATCAAGGCAGGACTCTCACAGGCCATCTATCCCAACCTCCTCCTTGGACAAGGAAAGACATTGAGGCCCAGGGAGGGGAAGGCACTTGCCCAGGGTCACACAGGGAGTAAGTGATGAAGGCTGGATTTGAACCTTGGTCCTTTGACTCTGGAGCCAGTATTCTTTCCACCAACCTAGGCTTCCTTCACCAACCTTGCTATCCCTATTTTATGAATAAAGAAACTGAGGCTCAGGAAATGAGCTTTTCCCTGGTGTGCCATGACAGAGCGAGGCTTTCTGGACTTGAGGCTTGCAGCTTCTCCTTGTCTGAAGTGAGGGCAGCTGCTGAGCACCCTGAAATGGCTGAAGAGGCTGGGGGAGGCTCAGAGGACAGGAAGAGGGACAGGGACATCTTGGTTTTCTTAGTTCCCTAAAGGATGAAGTGGGTGGAAGGGAGGTGAGGGAGGGGGAGAGGGAGAGGGAGTGTCACTGCTGCCAGGGACGAGCATCTGGTCTGCCCAGTCAGGGGCAAGCTCTTTAATGCCAAGGCTGCCCACTGGCAGCCTCTCCTCAGGGTTGTTCTTCCCCCTAAAAAAGGTTCAGATTCTGTTACTGTGTCTGGTGGTAAAAAGAGGAGGGAGGACGGGAGGTCTTGGGGTGTCAGGTTTCCCCCAGGCATTCACAGGAAGAAAAGTGGCCATGTTTGCAGAGTGGAGCCTGGGCGGTGGCCAGGAGCTGGCCTCCCCAGGCTGGGGATCCTCGAACTTCAGCCCCCTATCCTCTTGTTACCTCCTCTCCACCCCATAAGCTGCCAGAGATGGCGTTGTCTCCTCCAAGCAGTGCTGAAAGTTGGGGAACGGACAATGTAAAAAGAAGAACAGTAATAATGATGGGCAGGGGGGCTATGTCCCCTCACTGTATTATCTCATTGGATCCTCATGGTCACCCTAGGAGGCAGAGGCTGTTATGATCCCCACTTTACAGTTGAGGAAACTGAGGCAGAAGCTAAGTGACTTGCCCAGGGTCACACAGATAGGAAGTGCCTGAGGCTGGATTTGAAGTCATATCTTCCTGACTCAAAGTCCCCCAGAGGATTTGCCTTTAAATGGAGCTTGTTGTCATGGAAAATGTCTCCAGAGTGTGTGGCAGCAGATTATGAATCCAAGAAGGCATAAGGATCCGATCCTTAAGGACCCAGGCAGCCCAGGGTGTTTCAAAACAAAGCGCTTAAAAAAAAAAAAAAAGTGTTTCAGTCCTGGGAGGGTGTCATGGCGGGAGGGAGAAACCCCAAACTTCATTTTCCTTAAGTGGTGAATGAAAACTTGGGAGTCGAGGCTCCATGGAGTCCATTGGAAAGGAGCCTTCCCTTCCCACAATCTTGAACCCAGGGCTGACCCACACAGATTTCTTGGATCACATAGGTGAGGAGCCAGCCTGTGGGCGAGGGCCTGGCTGCTGGCTGGGCCTGGGATGGCCCCAGAACCCTCCATCCCTTGGGCTCTCTTTCTTTTTTTCCCATTTGACTCAAAGATGAGTAACTACATTAAAATTATCTCCTGAGACTTCAGAAAGTCCTGGAAAGACTTGTGTGAACTGATGTCTAGTGAAGTGAGCAGAACCAAGAGAACCTTGTGCATAGTGACAGCCATATTGTTGGATGAAGAACTGGGAATGACTTAACTATTCTGTACAATGCAATGATCCAAGACAATTCCAAAGGACTATTGATGAAACATACCACCTCCAAAGAAAGAACTGGTACTGATGGAACACAGACTGAAGCAGGCTGTTTGTCACTTTCATTTTTTTTTTCTATTCACATTTTCTGTCATGTTTTACATAATCATACATGTATAACCCATATCTGATTGCTTACCACCTGAGGGGGCAGGAGGGGAGATACAAATTGTAATCCAAAACTATAAATAAAAATGTTTATCACTTTAAAAAAATGATCTTGTGGGAGCTAATGGGCAATGGCTTGACCTCTAGCTTTCAAAGTCATGTGTCCAGATGTTAAGTCCCCAGGATGAGGTTTCATCTCTACCTCACTGGTATTAAGTGAGTGAGGGCCCCCACTTAATACTACAGGAAGTCAGTGCCTGCTCTGGGCTGGCCCAGAGACTCAGGCAGAGGACACTGGCAGAGATCGATCACCCAAAGAAATCGGATACCTGAGAGGACCCTGAGGAGGCCCCCCCAGTGCTTCTGAGTTTATTGGGTGCTTTGTTCTGGAGCAAGGAGGGAAGCCTAGGAGTGTCCTCATGGCCAAGCTGAAGTTTGCCCTTGGATGGGCTCTGAACCTCACTTAGCGGGAGCTGTTGCCTGAGCACTTCATGTGCCCCCTCCCCCAAGAGGCCTGTCCTGATTTCCCCAGTTATTCTTGGTACCTCCTTCCCTGTCCCTGAAGAGGCGTTTTCTCTCTGTCTCTACAGCCCTGGCCTTGGAATCAAGAAGACCTGAACTCAAATCTGGTTTCAGCCACTTAGTAGCTGTGTGACCCTGGGCAAGTCATGTAACATCTCTGTGCCTCAGTTTCTTCATCTGTAAAGTGGGGGTGACAATGCCCCTTCCTTCCCAGAGTTATTGGGAGGATCGAATGAAACAGTGTATGTAAGGACCTAGGGATTGCCTTCCCAGACAATGGGCACTCCTTCAGGCCAGGCGCTGCCTCATTTTGCCTTTGGGTCCCCAATGCTTAATGTGTGTCTGACACACAGGAGGTGCTTAATAAATGCTTCTTGAAGGAATGGATTGGTCCAGAGGGCAGATGGAGAAGGGATTGGGGGGGCAGCTAGGCGGCACAGTGGATAGAGCACCCGCCCTGGATTCAGGAGTACCTGAGTTCAAATCCAGCCTCAGACACTTAACACTTACTAGCTGTGTGACCCTGGGCAAGTCACTTAACCCCAATTGCCCCACCAAAAAAAAAGAAAGAAAGAGAAGGGATTGGGGCAGAGCCAGAGCAGCAGAGAAAACCTTCCTACAGAAAGGCTGCCTTGGGAGGGAGAGGAATGAGCTCTCCATCACTGTGGGCTTTCAGAAAAGGCCAGATGACCACCTGAAGGCAGGTGGTAGTGGGCCAAGGCTCCTGCTTCCTAAGGTCCTTCCTCAGCTTTGCCCTAAATCTGTCCTTGGAGAATTGCCCAGGCCTGGGGACCCTCAGCTTTGTTTGGCATGGTGCATGTCATGGCCTGTGGCCATTAGAGAGTTAATAAGAGTATCAGGAGGAGGAGGGGGGAAGGGGAAGGAGGAGGAGGAGGAGGAGGCTGTCCTGCCTCATAGAGGTAATAATCTTCTTTTCCTTCTTTCATAGCTAATTGAAGAGTTGACATTGTCCCTCCTCAATGAAAGACCCCTTTGTCTGGCCTGGTTGCTGGGTAATTCCCCGCCTTGGCAGTGGCCCTTGGGGCCTCTCTCTCCCTCTGTCTCTCCTTCTCTCTCTCCCTCTCTGTGTCTCTGTCTCTCTTGCTCTCTCTGCTCCTGTCTCCCTGTCTATGCCTTTCTTTTTCTGTCTCTCCCCCGCCCAGCCACCTTCCCCATCTCTCTTTCCCTCTGTCTCTCTGTTTCTTTCTCTGTCTCTCCCCCTTCCCCCCATCTCTCTCTCCCTCTCCCTCCCCCCTACTTTCCCCCTCTCTCTTTCACTCTTTTTTTGCTCCTAAGCTCTCACCTTTCCCCAGGTGCTCACAGGTAGTGTTCTGTGGTCTTTCCTAGCAGGAATGTCTCTGTTCTCTCCCCTCCCCCAGAGGGGCCCACAAATAGCTCCCACCGCTGTGTACTTTTTTAAAACCGGTATCACCTCCTGAGGACCAGATTCTTCCATCCCAATTATATCTAGAAAACCAAGGGAAAGGTCAGGTGGTCTAGACACTAATCCGCCAGGATTGCATTTCTTCCTGAGCCTGTGTCCTAGCAACTGGATTAGAATTTAATGTGAGTGAGGCCGGCCTCCACTGGGCCTCCTGGCTGAGCAAGGCCCACCCGCTGCCCACTTCTGCTGGAAGCTTCAGGGCCTTCTTCCCTCTCTCCTTCCTCCTTTCCTCCCTTTCTTCCTCTCTCCCTCCCATCTTCTTTCCCTCCTTCCTTCCCTCCTTCCTTCCCTCCTTCCTTCCTTCCTTCCTTCCTTCCTTCCTTCCTTCCTTCCTTCCTTCCTTCCTTCCTTCCTTCCTTCCTTCCTTCCTTCCTTCCTTCCTTCCTTCCTTTCCTCCTTCCTTCCTTTCCTCCTTCCTTCTTTCCTCCCTTCCTTCCTCCCTTCCCTCCTTCCTTCCTTCTTTCCTCCCTTCCTTCCCTCCCTCCCTCCCTCCTTCCTTCCCTCCCTCCCTCCCTCCTTCCTTCCCTCCCTCCCTCCCTCCTTCCTCCCTCCCTCCTTCCTTCCTTCCCTCCCTCCCTCCTCCCTTCCTTCCTCCCTTCCCTCCTTCCTTCCTTCTTTCCTCCCTTCCTTCCTCCCTTCCTCCCTCCTTCCTTCCTCCCTCCCTCCCTCCCTTCCTCCCTTCCTCCCTCCCTCCCTCCTTCCCTCCCTTCCTCCCTCCTCCCTCCTTCCCTCCCTCCTTCCCTCCCTCCCTCCTTCCTTCCTTCTTTCCTCCCTTCCTTCCTCCCTTCCCTCCTTCCTTCCTTCTTTCCTCCCTTCCTTCCTCCCTTCCTCCCTCCTTCCTTCCTCCCTCCCTCCCTCCCTTCCTCCCTTCCTCCCTCCCTCCCTCCTTCCCTCCCTTCCTTCCTCCTCCCTCCTTCCCTCCCTCCCTCCTTCCTTCCTTCCCTCCCTCCCTCCTTCCCTCCCTCCCTCCTTCCTCCCTCCCTCCCTCCTTCCCTCCCTTCCTCCCTCCTCCCTCCTTCCTCCCTCCCTCTGTCCTTCCCTCCCTCCCTCCTTCCTTCCCTCCCTCCCTCCCTCCTTCCTTCCCTCCCTCCCTCCCTCCTTCCTTCCTTCCCTCCCTCCCTCCTTCCTTCCTTCCCTCCCTCCCTTCTTACCTCCATTTGAAAGTTCACCACATATTGCCCAGATGATTTCACTAGATCTTCACAACAAACTGGGTGGAGGGGACTTTTGTGACCCCACTTTATAGGTGGGGAAATTGAGGCCCAGAGTCACACAGCTGTGAAGATTTTGAGGCTGGATTGGAATCCAGGTCTTCATTCTGGAAAGCAGCAGACACAGCCCATCTACACTCATGATGCCTTTACTGGGTGCCAAGGATCCCAGAGCAGTGATTGTACATGTGTCAAGGGCAGGGCTTGTTTTTCTTATTTGTCTTTGACTCTCCAGTGGCACCAGCTCAGGGACAGAGACATAGTAGGGGCTTACTTGATGCCGGCACACTGAGTTGGAAGGGTGAAGGCAGGAGGGAAGAGGGCCGAGCAGAGTTCTTGGCACCACTTTGTCTGGTTGTTGTGGCTCAGAGGGGACAGAGAGGGGGCTGGTGTGGGCTCCTTGTGCCAAAGGGAAGATTTTGCCCCAAGAGCCTGGTGGTCTGTTCTCCTGGCGCCAGTACAGATCACTGTGCTGTGGGCCCAAAGGTGGGGCTAGCGCTATCGTCCTGGGCTTCCACATGAGTCACACAGCCTGAGGATGTCCTGAGAGAAGCCAGGAGGAGCTGAGCCCTGGACGCAGAGAGGCAAAGGAGCTTCTGGGGGCCCTTGCTGAAAGGTGGAGGCAGGGGCCCCCTCAGCAGGAGAGAAACTGAGCCACTTTCACTCTGCAGGGCGGGAAGACAGCTTTGCAGCCCTTTCTCCCATTGGGGGTCTGGTGTCCAGGGTATAGGCTCCTCTGATCCCCATGGCCCTTCCTGGCCCCTAATTTGGGGCCCACCCTGCCTGGGCTTTGGTTCATTGTGAGGTTGCTCTGAGTCCACCACCATGCATGGCTGCTTCTCTTGTCCTGCCCCCCATCCGCTGTCTGAGTTTGCCAGCAGGGAGCTGGGACCATGGCAGCTCTGATCACCCGGTCCCCAGGGCTGGGGCTCTCCTATTTATGGCTGCCTTGAGTTAAATGTTAACAAAGGAGCAGGGCGTGGGCATAGGACGTGGGGGCAAGAAAGTCAGGTTTCAAAACGAAAGGGGATTGTGAATGTGGGTGGGTGTGCACACTCACATGCATGCATGCATACATTATACACACAATGCATGCAAACACACATACATGCATGCATACACAATATACACACTCACACAGATACATGTATGCATGCACAGACATATACAACACACTACATGTACCCCATTCTGTGCAATGCAATGCACCCCACATACATATACATGTATACATGCACATGCCTATACAACACCTCACATACATACACGTGTACACAATGCATATACAATGCCTACAAACATACATAATGCACAATGTGTACATAATACCCAACATACATGCACACGTGCAAATGTACCCACATACATAGACATGCATACACACATGTATATAGAACACCTCACACATGTGTACACACTGCATATATAATGCACACACAATCCATATACATGTACACACAACACCCCACATATATGCACATACTTGCACATGCAACAACACATGCAAACACACCCACATAGATATACACCTATGCACCCCATGCCCCCACACCCATATATACTCACATACACCTGTACGCATGGACACACATGCACGCTCCCACTCACACATATACACACATGCACACACGCCCCTTGGGGAGAGGAGTCAGGTAGGAAAAAGTTATTTCCTGAGTTGCTGTCTGGCCTCTGATGGCCTGAGATAGCCTCTGGCTGGCCCAGGGCAGCATCTGGAGATCCCTGGGAAGGGCATATCTGGGGCTCTGCGCTCCCCCAGATCTAGAATGACAGGTGGACAAGATTTGCTTTGGAAGGGACTAGGAGGCAGAGCAGGTGCCTGAGGGGGGCAAGGGTGGGCAGCTGAGCTGGAGCTTGGCTTACAGGGAGGGTCTACTCCTAGGACGGAGCAGGTTATCCCAGCGGCCAGCCCTCCCTTGTGTCTCCTGGGGATGACTCATCTGGTCCTGCAGCTGTGCTGGGGGACCTTCAGGGAGTCCCTGCCACCTGCTGGTCCTGGGAGGGTGGGGACACCATCCTAGCTTGCCCCAAGGTGGGCTTGCCCATGTACTCTCTTGGGCTTGCCCTGCATGCAGCCTGTGACCTCCACTGGGAGCTCTGACCCGACTTGTCTGTGCCTTGGGTGGGTGGGTGGGGTCACGTTCCCTGCCCCCTCCAGGGACTACAGCCACAGAGGTGGGGGAGGGAAGAGCCTTGAGTCAGGTAGGTGTTGAAAGAACTGAACTGAACTCCGTGGTGGTTATGGAGGGACCTAAGGCCAAGCTGGCATTGTGCCAGGCTCTTGGGCACCATCTTTGGAGGAAACCTCATAACCTGGTCATGCCGACCACTGTCCTCAGCCAAGGAAGGAGAGGGGAAGAGGGAGGGGAGAGGAGCTCTCGGGGGCTGTTGGCAGTGACCCTTCCACCTTCCCCTCCCCACCGCCCCCAGGCAGGGGCTCGGTGATGAGGGAGGTGCCACTGGTTGCCTGGTCCAAGGAGCCAAGTGGGATGCCTACCTTCCATGTTCACAGAGATTGGCCAAGGCACGAGGGTGTGTGAAGAGAGCAGTGTCCTCACTGCTCCGCCCACATAGTCCTGCCTGGGAGCCGGAAGCCCTCCTCCTTCCCTCCCCTTTCCTTTGCTTTGATGTTGGTGCTCATACTGGCACCAGGTGTGGGTGCCTGGACAGGTTCTCCAGTTGGTGTCCTTCCGGACTACCTTTGATCTTTTACACCTGAGCTTTCTCTGTGTGCCCAGCTGGCTGGTGTCTTAAATCTGGGACCCACCACTCAAGGCTTTGGGACCTTTGTTTGTGGCAGCCATCGGAAAGCACCCCCTGCCTCCTACTGGGTGCCTATGGTGCTTATCGCTGTCCAGATGTGTGTGCTCCCACCAGGCTTCATCGGAGCAGTGATGGGCGAGCCTCCCCTTGGCCTCTGCCCACATGGACAGGAGAGCAAAGCTTTCTGAGGGTTGGGATGGGAGGCCCATTTGTAGGCTAATGGCCACCTATGGAGAGGTTGGTGCACAAGCAAACTCTTTTCTTCCCTCCCTTCCTCCCTCTTTCCTTCTCTCCCTCTCCTCTCTCTCCCTCGTTCCCCTCCCCTCCTCTCTCCCTCACTCCCCTTTCCTTCCCTCTCCCCCTCCCCTCCTCCCTCTTTTCCCTTTTCTTCCTCTCTTTCCCCTCCCATCCTCTGTCCCTCCCCTTTCCTTCCCTCTCCTCCCCTCCTTTTTCTCTCCCTCCCTCCTTCCTTTTTCTTCCTCTACCAAAGATTGGTAACTTAGTGACCATGGATAAATTTCAATGAGTCTGTGAACTTGGATAGAAAAAAACCCACCACCAACAAAAACCCCTTTATTTTGCCCACCTTTTGAGTGACATTTAACCTTTTCTCTCATTGTGAATTGGTCAAAGCCAAACCAAGCCATCCCTTGGAGCAAGGGAGCGTGGGCTCCCCCAGATGCTGCCTGAGGGGCTATCACACAAGTTTCCAAAGCTCTGCTCCAGCCCAGACCCCCTGACCCCCACCCCATAAGTGGAGGCAGGCCCCAGGACACGTAAGGAGAACTAGCTGGTCCCTGGGACTTAGCTTGGTTCTTTTGCCTCCACATGCCTGGCCTTCCAATGGCCTCCCTGGGGCTGCTTCCTTTGGGTGCCTCCCATCTTCTAGATGTGGATGCTGGCACATGAGTCTAAGGGACTCATCCTTTCTGCCCACCACCAAGTGTCTCCATTGCCTGTCCATTGGGTGTGCATTGGCCAGATGTCTTCTGGGGGTGAATCTTGGGGGAGGGCTCGGGCAGAAGCTCCTCTGTCCTCTTGGGCACTGTCTGGTTGGGAGGCAGGCGAGAGGGGTGCGATGAGACAAGGGGCATTGTGGGAGATTGGGTCATGTCCCGCTAGTCCTGGGTTTGCCTTCTCCATCCCTGGTTTCCTATTGTCCACGGGGTATATCTATGTGGGCTGGAATTAGGGATCAAATTGATCATGAGTCGTCCCAAAAGAATTAGAAGACTCAATGACTCAGTTTCCCAAGTTTTATTGCAATACTGTGAGTGATCACAGGGAGAGAACCAGGATAGTGGAAAGGTATCTCTCGAATAGTGAAAGGAAAGATAGCTATATTTATAGTATGGATAAATTGATTATCAGTCTCATTATAATAATCTCCACCTTGGGGAGGTACAGGGGAGGGCTTATCCTAATTTGGAGTTCCTGGGGTCCTAAGCCAAACACCGAGGCAGGCACCTTTTTCAGTGGAGGTGTGTTTTGGGGGGTTACATGGCATAAGGTGCCTCTGGAGACAAATTGGGCCTTTTCTGCGCATGTCTCTTTCTGGTTCCCATGGCTAGTTTCAAAATAGAATCATTTTTCTTTAGAATTTCTATAGTCTTGTCTTTTCCTTTATTGTTATTTTGACCTGACCTGTTTTGGTCCATTATGGATGCTGATCACTGTGGGTATGAGAACCTAGCATTTTGACTTGTAAGGTATCCATTAGCTGGTGTCTAACTCCCTTTTGGAGCTAATATCTGAATTAGAGCTTGGATCTTAAGTTTTTCTATTAACCCCTTTTTGCCTCCTACATCATATCCACTCGGACATCCTTGGATCTCATTGGTGGAGGTCTGGTCCTCTCCTCAAGCCTCTTTCTGTCATTCTCCAAGTGCTGGTAACCCCCCTTTCCCCCCAAACAACCTTGCATTTATTTCTTCTGTATTATGCATTTACTCACCTGTGTACATGTGGTGTCCCCCTCTCCCCCTTTGATAGTTTAGTAATTAGCCCTTGGTAGATGCTTATTGATTGATCAGTCTATAACCAGGGCCTCTGACTGTGACCAGACTGACAAGGTCCCCTCCTCATCACTCCATGTGGGAGCCACCCTCCAGTCCTCAGGCTGGGCAGAAGCCCAGGTCCTGTTCCTGAATAAGGTCCCTGAAGGGGACGGTCCACGCTGACCCCACAGCCCAGCCCACGGGCTTCCTGCTGCCTCCTCACCCCCCTGGACGTCAGGGGCACCAGGTCACACCCTGTAGTTTGTCTCCAAACTACAGGGACCTGTCCTCAGGCCAGAGTTTCCTGGGAAGTGCTGGGGGCAGGGGAGGGGAGCTGCATCATTCCAGCTTTTCTGGTTATTTCCCGGCGGGCCCCTTGGTGCCAGACTGACCACAGCCAGGGACAAGAGAAGCCCTGAGCTGTTGGTTTGAGGGCTTTGGATTCTGTCTTTCACCTGTGGCCTGGGTGATCCTGCAGTGACTCAGCATTTTGAGCCTCGGTTTGTCCCTCTTTGAAATGGGATGATACGCTGGCCAAATCTACCTGTCTTGGTCATTGCCTCCATCTAGACTTGGGAGTTGGCTGTAGTCCTTGGTTTTCTGGGAGGGTGCCCTCTGCACCCTGACTCCCTCATTGTAAAGGGAGGGTGACGTGGGTTCCAATCCTGCCCCAAACACTTCCTAACTGGGTGACTCCAGACCAAGTCCCTGCCTCTCTCAGCCTCAGTTTCCCAGTTAGTGAAATGGTAACACTAGTAGCACCATCCTCCACGGGCCATTGGGAGACTCCAATGGGAAGTGCCTGGCAGACTTTCAAACCCCATGTAATTGTAGCTGTGACCCTGGGGCCACACCCTGGGGGAGGAGGAAACCCAGCCCGGAGAGCCCCCTCCCTTCCTCTTTTAGATGGATTCAGTGATGGTCAATGGAGTCCTTTGACACGCCCTGGGAGAGCCCTCCTTTGTCCAGGAAGGAGGGCTCTGCCAATGCCTGGGGCCTTCTCTTCCTGCCTCTCCTTTCAGGCTTCTTACACTTCCTTCCCCTCCATGATCCTTGAGCTCCACCCACCGGTTTGTTGGTCCTCTCACAAAACGCTGCACACCATGCACTTGTCCACGCCGTGCCTCACGCCTGGGATGCTGCCCCTTTTCCCTGGTGTCCTAGCCTCAGCTCCACTCCGCTTTCCTCAGACCTCCCTGCTAGAGGACAGGCCTCCCTTTGTGATCTCTGTCGGTATCCTGGGTGTGCAGTGTGATTTTGTGCAGCGGCCCCCATGTGCCCGTGAGCCTTTTGAGAGGGGGAACTTCCTGGGTCTAGCACTTAGAGCACAGAAGATGCTTAATAAGTGCTTATTGACAACTTCGTTTTTGTAACCCGCCCTTGAATACTAAATGTTTGTTGGATTAAAGTGACCCGAGCTGGACTGGTTTAGAATGTTTGGAGTGGGTGGGGGGGTTCTGGTTGGCGTGGGGAGCCTCTGATGGCAGCCGGGGCCCTGGTCCCGTCCTCTGAAACCGCCTTGTTCAACTGATTTCCCCGTCTCTGGTTTGGCTCATAAGGAACTTCCCAGGGGGCGGCTAGGTGGTGCAGTGGATAAAGCACTGGCCCTGGATTAGGACCTGAGTTCAAATCTGGCCTCAGACACTTGACACTAGCTGTGTGACCCTGGGCAAGTCACTTAACCCTCATTGCCCCACCAAAAAAAAGAAAAAAAAAAAGGAACTTCCCAGCCTTGCACTCCTCTGCTGGCCTCATTCCCTCTGCTGGAGCATGGCAGCCTTTCCTTTCTTTGAGACCAGCTTTCCCGAGCTTTGGGCTGCTGGGAGGGGGCTGACTTCTGTATCCCAGGAAGTTTGCCCCAGCCCACCCGGCCCAGAAAAGGACGAGGGTCCCCACAGCTCTGGTGGCCCCATGGCGGGCCAGGGCCTCGTGAGCTCCCGAGCCTGTGGGGGCAAATCTTAGGGCAGCCTCAGAGAACCTCTCACCCGCTGCTTGCCCTGCTCAGGAGCAGGCCTTCGGCTCCTCCAGGTCACATGACTTGTGTTAGGACCTGGTGGCTTCCCCGAGGTGGTGTGTCTATAGCTCCTGGCTCCCGATTCAAAGCTTGGAGGAGAGAAGCCCCTTTGTTGTCCCCTGCTTCAGCCATTCTCCCCGGGGCCTCTGGACAATGGGCAGCAACCTGAGTGCTGGCAGGGTCAGAGGGGCCAGCGAGCAGCTAGGGGAGAAGAATGAGGCTCCCAGAGACCAAAGAGCCGACCAGCCCACATGAGACTAGGAAGCCTGGCTCGGCCCCAAGGCGTCCCTCCCTGCGGTGGGCCAGCCTGTGGACCTCCTGAAGGAGCAGGGAAGGCTAGGGGGCGGGGCCTTTGGGTCTATAGTGTGAGGGGAAACTGCCCCAGAGGGGGCTCCTAGAAGCCCCTCAAGCTGAAGTGCCGCAGTTACTCACGGCAGGATAATTCTCCGTCTGAATCTGTTGTGAGTCCTGGACTTGGAAGGGCCCTCTAAGGCCATCCAGGCTACCCCTGGCATTTGACAGAGCAGGAAACTGAGGCCCATGGGGATGGGGGGGGGTGTGGAAACTCCTGGAGTCACATAGACTGGAAGTAGGAGAGCCAGGATCCCCACCCGGGCCTTTCCATGAGGGGTCCCACGGCCATTTACTTCCCCAAAGGGTGGCCACGGCTGGGCAGTGGAGGGAGCAGGTCCCACCAATGACGTCCCTGGGCCAGACCAACCGAAAAGCAGTATGAGGTGGAGAGAGCGCAGACAGATCTGGCCAGAGGCAGGGGCCCCGAAACAGCTTTGTCTGTGTGGACGCCAGAGCGTCCTCTAGCCCGCATGGGCACCTCCCTCTAGAGGGCTGCTGGGGCGGAGTGAGAAACTGACCCGGAATTCTCCAAGGTCCAGATAGCAGAATACAGATGGGCAGTCTCTGAGGGAGGGAGGGAGAGAGGAGAGGAGGAGGGAGGAAGGAAGGGAGGAGGAAAGAAGGAAGAGCATTGATTAAACACTTACCGTGCCGGAAACATGAGCTAGAAGGACCATGAGCCTTGAGGGCCTACTGTGTGCTGTCCAAGGAGCAGCCTTTCTCCCGGCCACCAGGAGGCCAATTTTCTGACCACAGTAGCCCAGGAAATGGCTCGACATTCAAGATGTTTCGCTCTCCCCAGATGTGAAGGAGCCAGGAGGGGCTCCCGGGCCTGTGGGCTGCATGGAAGGACGGGGTTGAGGGGGAGGGGAGGGGAGGGGATGAGAAGGTGCCACGCCCAGACTGGAAGATGGCCGAATTCCCAGCTCAGCAGCGGGTCGCTTTTTGGTGTCTGGAGGAGGAGATGGTTGGGATGGAGACCGGGGGCTGGCTGTGCACATTTGGTTTGCCTGACTGCTCACGGGGCTCGTTTTCTGAGACTGTTTGGGGGAGGGTGTAGCCGTTGGCTGTGGGTGGGAGGCAGCCCCATGGAGCTGGGATGGCTGACCTTGGCTGGTGGTCGGCCCAGCAGGGGCAGGTGGAGCTCGGACCCTTGGAAGGATCACTTCAGGGCTGTGTGTGCCTCTGGGGAATGGAGGGGGGTGGGCCTCTAATGTCCCTCTCGGTCTTCCCTCTCCTTCAGGTGTTCCGGCTGAGCGATTCCCCCAGTTGTGTGCAGGAGGCAAGGTCTCACTGTGTCTGTCAGCAGAAGCCTCCCCTCTGATCCCTGTCCCTGGCTCTTCCGAGGACAGTGGGGGCCTGTCATTGACTTTGTGGGTTTCCAGCCTCATCTCCTTGGCCAGTGCTGACAGTGGATTCTCCGGCTACTGTCAGAGCCACTCTGTGGCAAGGGGCAGGAGGCAGGGCACTGACTGGCCCTCTGGTGCCCACTGCCAGAGGGGAGCCCTGGAGAGGCTATCCGGGCCTGCCTCTGCCTCAGCTCGTCTCCATGGCTTTCAGTGGGGTTTGTTCCTTTTTAGGTGCAAGAATGGGAATTCCCTGTCCTAGCCAGCCTCTTCCTGCCGCTCAGAGCAGACACTTTCTCCTCTCTTTGAAGGCAGGAGAACAGTTGGCTAAGGTCCCCCTTGTGATAAAGCTTTGGGTGCTGGGCTTGGAAGCAATCCAGGGGCCCCGGGGCCAAGCAGCCTGTGTCAGGGCAGTCCCTTTGTCCTCACCGACTGGTCAGCAGATCTGCCTCTGGGGGGCCCGAAGCTCGGGGGCTCCCCCAGCTTTGGGAGTGACTCAGGCAAAGACTTTCCTCGTTCCCTGGAGTCTCTTCAGTATGATGACACTAACTCTGGTTCAACCTGTGATTCAGTTAAAAGGTTTGTAGGACCACAAAAACCATGTGGGCCGAAGTGGTATGACGATTATTCCCGTCTGACAGATGAGACAATTGGGTGGCTCAACAGACTTGGAATCAAGAGGCCCTGTGTCCAGACCCAGGCTTGGGTACTTCCTGGGTGGTTTGGCAAGTGCTTGTGAGCCAGTCACATGACTTGTGTTAGGACCCGGTTTTTTGGAACCTTCTCATCTGGGTTCAGCTACATGGGGGAAAGGTGGATGTTATCTGCCTCATTCCCACTTCCCAAATTCCAAATAGTTAGGAGAGGAACATGGCATTGCCTGGGATCAGGAAATAGGCAGTCTCCTGACAGAGAGGGAGGCCCCGGCAAGCCAACTGAGTCCCCCGAGGTCACACACTAAGTGAACCATGCTGCTTGGGAAGACTCTACTTAAATAAGCATTTTTTAACTCCCAAGTTTACCTACTAGTAATTGGAAGTAATGACCGGTTGCTTGTTATCTGGGTCTAATGAAACCATTCTTGTGAGAAGATGCCACAAACAGACTAGATAGAGATTAAGTTATCTTCCATTTTATTAGGCTGGGGTCCACTGGGGTCTCATGCTCCTTCACCACTCCTTTTCCTCTTACTTATTTCTTCAAGTGGATTGGCTTTTTGGGGGGTTTCTTTTAGCTCAGTGAGGAGCTCATGGATTTCTGGGCTTAGTTGTTGGACTCAATGAAATACAGAGAAATGGTTGGTCCTAGCAGGAAGAAGTACTGTGCACCAACCTGGGCTCCCTTGTCACAGAAATGGGGAGAGGATTTAAATGAGGATGAGGATCATGGGCATTTCTTTCAAGCTCTGGAGAGAGGTTTATATCAGTTGCCGATCACAGATTCTCTAAGTGCCACCCTACTTTGTGCCTGCCATTGTAGTGCTGGGTGCTGGTTCTGAAGAACTAAGGAGGAGCTTGCAGAGGGCAGAGGGAGATTGGGGGGGAGCCTGCAGCAGCCAACCAGTGATCTGCCAGCCAAGAAGGGCAGGGGAAGAGGCTGTCCTTGGGAGGGAAGGTGTGCGCTAGGAAGGAAGGGAGGGGACGAGAGGTGGAAGGTGGACAGCCCACATGCTGGGCTTGGGGACAGTGTGAGGAAGGCCCACAATAGATCGGTTGGAGTCCTCGTGGTGAACTCCTGGGAGTAAGTGGAGGGAAGTCGCCCTGCATGGGCAGGCCTGGATCCGTTGGGATCTGCGCTCATCCACGAGTTCGGGTTGTATGAGCCTTTACACGTCTCTCCCGGCTCCCCCGGTCGGCACGCTTTCCTGCACCATCACATTCTGGGAGACGCACTCACCTTCCATGCTTTTCTACCTGTTGCCCTCCTGCAAGTATCTGCTCGTAGGAAGGGTCAGCAGGCTGTTTCTGCACCCTGGTTCCCATGCACTTCTTTTTTCTCAGCCCCTGGTTGGCCCTCAGCAGGCCCTCTGTTGTCTCCTTTATGGTGCAAGAGGACAGAAGACAGTCGGTCAAGGACCTGCTTGGGAGAAGAGCGCCAGGAAGTCTTGGGTGCCAGGAGTGATGCCCAGGTGCACCTGCCCCAAGGTTAAGCTAGGTTCAGAATACATAGGAAGCTCACTGGCTTTGCCCTTCTTGTAGGTTTAGCTGGAGGAACTGGCTTGTCCTTGGCTCTCTTCTCTGGAATGATGAATGAGACAGGGAAAGGGCTTGGACCTAAGAGGCCAGGGGAGCCTCAGGAGAATGAGAGATGGTGATGACCGGCTTGCTGAAATCGAACATTTCAGAGCTGGAAGAGCTCACCCCCATGCCCTCACTACAGAAGAGTGCACCACCTCTGCTTGGAAATCCTCAAGAAGGGGGACACTGGCTCCCCTGAGTTTTTCCTGCCTTCCCCTGCCATTGCTCCTGGGTCTGTCTTTTGGGAGCAAACACCCCAAGTCCAATTTCTCCTTTCCATCACCAACATCCATGTGCTTGCAGCCAGTGTTAGAATGGTCCTGTCCCCACCCCCACATCTTCTGTTTTCCAGGTTAAATGCCCAGTTCCTTTAATTGCTTCTCATGGGAGATGGACTTGAGACCCTGTCGGGTCCCGGTTGCCCTCCTCTGGACTCCCTGTGGCTCATCAATGTCCTTCTTTACCTGTAGGGACTCCACAGTATACAGCCTCTCCAGGGAGGTCTGAGGAGGGTGGGGAACCATCACCTGTGAGTCTTGGAAACTCTCCCTGATAATGCAGCCCAAGATCTTATTGGCTTCCAGGGTGGCTGCATTACACTCTGGACTCCTTGGAACTTGGAGGTCTAAGAAACATGTCCAGTCATTCTTTTTTCAGAATGACTGTTTAATATTGTCTGTCTGATTGAAACGCTCCTTTTATTGAGAACAAATGAAGACGTGTCCCCTTGAAGCCCCTGGGAGACTCCAGGAGCTGAAGATATTCCCATTGGCATAGATGTGTCTTTCATTTAAAAAAAAAAATTTTTTTTATTTTTTAGTGAGGCAATTGGAGTTAAGTGACTTGCCCAGGGTCACACAGCTAGTTAAGTGTCTGAGGCCAGATTTGAACTCAGGTACTCCTAACTCCAGGGCTTGTGCTCTATCCACTATGCCACCTAGCTGCCCCAACGTGTCTTTCATTTCCCAGTAAAGATGGGACTCTGTCAACCCGCCTCCATGCTTGACATCTGTAGTTAGATTTCCCCCACATGCTGCTTACACCAGTAATGAATGAGATTAGGTCTGCCCAGCCTTTACCAACCCTGTAGGCGGGGATGAAAGCCAGCCGCATTCCTCATCACCTCAAGGATCTACTGAGGGGTTGGCCTGGACCTAGACTGGAAATTGAACCCTTCCTCATTGTCCTTCCTGGCTCCGAGGATGAATTTTTGCATTTTCCTTTAAATAGTTGTGGAGGCTGCTCTTATGTGATGCAATTTGAGCGTCCAGCTGTTTGCCTCTAGATGTGTATGGGAGGTACTCAGCATCATGGTGGATAATGAGCATGTGACCCACACTAGTTTGCAGTCTGGCAAAAGAAAGTTGAGGTTTCAAATGGAGAAGTGGTGGGTTTTCTTTCAAACCTTTTGAGAGTGGAGGATTTAATAATCCATAAATCTTTCTAGTTGCCCGGAGCACAAAGGATGGGGCCGGAGACTGGGGAACGTGCAGCTTTGTTCTGTGAGCACCGCAGTGCCGGTGGGTCCTCCGGGAGCTGATTTCCACTTCCTCTCTGTGTGTTCCCAGGGTCTCCCTGATGCCCCTTTGGGGCAATGCCCTCTAGGCGTGTTCTCAGACCGTGTGCACACCCTTTAGAGGCTGGGGGCAGAGGCTGGCCCAACTTCAGCCTGTGGCCCGGGGCTATCATACCTACCTGAAGCTGGCTTTCTAGCCTCAGGCCTGCAAAGATAAAACTCTAAGTGGGAGAAGCTCCTTCACATTTCCCGCTCCCTGACTGTCTTCTACCTTCCAGCCACATTTCCCTTGGGCTCCAGAGGGACCGTGGAAAGGGCACTGGTCTAAACTCAGAGGTTTGAGGGCTGCCTGTGTGGCTTGGGGCGAGTCACCGCTTCTCTGTGCCTCAGTTTCCCCTCTTTGAAAAGAGGAAGCTGGGCTAGATGAGGGCCTCTGAGCCCCTTTCAGCTCCAACTCTAAATACGTAATCCCGAGTTTGTGTCTGTCCTGGCGGTGCGAGAATCTCCCCCACGTTTTTAAACAAAAGGGCGGGCAGCCCGAGCGCCTCTCTCTTCTGGCCCCTTGTGCTCACCTTTGAGGAATGAAATGGAGTGGCCATTCCCAAAAGGTCAGGGGGAGGTGGGTTTCCCAGGGAGGAGGATCCCCTGTGCCTTTGGGAGTGCTTGGGGCCTGGGACCGGTAAGGCAAGGGGAGCAGCCCCGGGCTCCGGCAGATCAAACGCTTCCGATGGTGGAGCTGGGGCTCTAACGGCCAATTAGCCGCCGAAATCCTGCACTCTGAGCTGGGATCAAGTTCTCCTTTGGCTTTAATGTGTTTCTCCGTCCCTCTTGGCTTTCAAGATTCAATCAGATATGGTTTGGAGGGAATCATTGGCATTTCCAAGCTGTGAGCTTTTTGTGTCTGATAAATCTCTCTGTCTGTCTTTGTCTCTGTCGGTCTCTCTGTGTCTGTGTCTGTGTGTCTGTCTCTGTGACTTTTCGCACACACGCACACCTGCATCACCACACACATGGTGCTGAGGCTCACCCATGCCAGCCTTACTGGTCAAAAAGTAAAGGATCTATTCCAAAAACCTTGATTTTAAAAAGTCCATTTGATGTAAAACAATCTATGCCCAAGGGGGCCCCTTGGCTCTCCCGGCTCATACACTGGACCTAGTTCAGACCCTAATTCCATTTTACCTAGGCCCTGACTTCCTCAGGGGCCTCCCTGCCTCCAAGCTCATCAATTGTCCTCTCCTGTCCTTCCTGGGACCCCCAGGAGGGCAGCTCTCCTCTGTCCTTGTCTGTCCGGCTCATCATTCTCTTGTGTCTCTTTCAGTTCAGAGTCAGAAAGAGATCTCAAAAGTCTGGACCCAGGGGCTCTAAGGCATTTGGTTTTGTTCCTGTCTAGGTATAAACAAATGGCCTATCTTGGGTTCTTATATTTGCCAAATCTTTATTTTGGACAAGAGTCTATGTTAGACCAACTCCCAGAGATGGAAAGGGAAGGGAGGGGAAGAAGCATTGATTAGGCACCTACTGTGTGCCAGGTGCCAGACGATGGACCAAGCACTTTACAAATGTGATTTCATTAGCTGCTCACAGCAACCCTGGGAAGGATGTGCCATTATGATGACCATTTTACAAAAGAAGAAGCAGAGGCAGTGGTGAAGTGTCTTGCCCAAGGTCACGGATGGAAGGGACATTCTGGGTCATCTCTGAGCACCTTGCTTCAGCATGGCTGGCACTGTGGGACTCCACGGCTTGTGCCCGGGTATGTTGGGGGCAGGGGCATGGACATGGAGTCAGATATGGGTGCTTCCCTCCCCGGGCCGGTGGGTAGGACTTACACCGGACTCTTTCTGCCCCTGCAAACAAATTCCTGGTGTTTCTTGCTGTAGTTTTCAGGGGACACATCTCCCCTCCCCTGGACCACTTCTCGGAAGTTTCGGGTCATTGGCTTTGCCTCTTCCCATGGGGCCTGGTTTTCTCTAGTCCTTCCTATGCTTTAGCACTGGGCACACAGTAAGCACTTAATCAAGGTTTATTGACTGATTCATTGACTCCTAGGGACAGCCCTGGGGCGGGGGTGCTCTGCAGTCAGCAGTGGGGACCCCAGGCTGTGGTTCGACTTGGCCCGCTCCCCTCTATGTGGGGGGCTTGTAGGGCAGAGCCCAGAAGGCTCCCCACACCCCCCACTCTCCCTCCAGCTCCCTCCTAAGAGCCAAAGGCCCTGCACCCTGGGCAGAGCCCCCCTTTCCAGAGGGCCCTTTACCCAGAACCTTCCTTTTCCAGATGATTTTTTGCCTTTTCTTCTTTCTCCTGGAAACCCACAAAATGTGTCCAACTCTCCGGGCTCTCTGGCTTGACTCCTAGACCCCAAGCCAACGTTCGGAGGCTTCCTTTGCCCCGAGGCTCTTTCCTCTTCTGCCTCCCACAGTTACTTGTAATCTCTTTGGGGAGGATGCCTGCAGGCCTGTTCTTCCTTGGGTCCCATTGCTCTGGGTGGAGAGCGGGCTGGGCAGAGCAGAAAATGAGAATATGGCTCGCCCCTCCCCCCAGCTCTCTTCTGACAGGTTACCTCCTGCTCCCCAGCATTACTAATTCCTCTGGTGCATTGCTTTGCATGTTGGGACATCGCATCAGGAGGCAGACAGACCTCTCTGCCTGGAAGTCTGGGTAGCTGGGGGGGGGAGGTTCGAGGGGTGTAGGATCGGACCAGATTCTTGGCAAATCAGATGAGTTCTTCAGGGCTGCCGAGTCCTGCTTTCTGTCTCCCAATGGGCACTGAACACTCACACATTGGACACTTGAAGTACACGATAAGAACCTATCAGGGGGCATCTCTTCAGTACCTACTATGTGCTAGGCACTGGCCCTACAAAGACAGAGGCCCAAGTCCCTGCCAGCTTCCATTCCCAGCAGCCTCCCCAAAGCAAAAGTTGACTTCCTGGGGGCCTCGATGACTTGCCCTCAGCATCCTGACATGACTGAGGGGATGCTGCTGAGGACCTGAGGGGGTAGGGATGGGCAGCATGTTGACGCAGCCTGGGAGGGAGTGAGTGAGACTCACTCTGAGTGGGGGTCTGAGTGAGACCTAACGGAGGGAGGTGCGCCGCTGCCTGACAAATGAGGACGCTTTGCTCATTCCCAGGAGATTGATGGAGTGATGGCGGGGAAGTGGTGCTGCTTAGATAAGATAGGGCTTTATTGTCTTCCTGGCTCTAGGGGAGGTGACTCAGACTCTGGGAGGGACCCAAGAATCAATCATCCAACCAATAAGCGCTGTTCCATCCCAGGCGCACAAACCGGAAGCATCCCTTTCCCTCAAGTAACTTCCATTCTGTCCCTTGTAAGTGGCATCTTTCGGATGCCGGTGGACTTCTGTTCCCTGGGGGAGGGGTGCTCTTAAAAGCCAGTGGCAATAGCCCAAAGTGGTCTCCATTTCCTGATTTAAACACTGTTGTAAGACAGGTATCACTGAGTAGTCTTGAAAGGTGACACATTTTCCCATCAAGTTATGTACAGGAAGTCCCCAGGACAACCCATCCAAGCCCCATCGTGGTGAGCAGGCCAGCAGCTGGGTTGGAGGTCATTCAGTAAAACCTACCACCTACTCCATGCCACAAGTTCAGATCATGGGTTTGGATGTTAGTGATCAACCACTTAGTTACCAGAACTTGGTGGTGCTGAGAGGGAAGGGTGGGGTGTGTGGAACAATTTCATGCACAGAAATTCTCAAGGATGTCTCGAGAAGCTTCTTGTTCCCACTCCCCAAATCTTGCAGATGTCATTTTTTAAAAGCATCAATTATTTCATCAGCTGATTGTGAGGTGAAAAGCATGGGAAACAAATGAGAGGTGGACAGTTTTTGAGTGCACGCACAACTTATTAGTGCGCACCCCCAGCTGGCCCCGGTCCAACCAAAGGTCTCGCTTGTTCAGCACACTCCCCAGGTACAATGGTATTTATCTTTCAGGTAATTTATTAATAAGACTTGGGGGTTGATGTTGCCAGGAGAAGGTCAAATTCCATTCATACCCTCTTGTCATGTTATCTTGGAGCTGTCCATTAGCCCCCTGAGAAGATGTGTGAGGGAGAACAGAGCTGCTTCCTCCTGGAGCTGGGGCAGTAGATGCCTTCCCCCTCCCCCTCCGCTCCCCTTCTCCTCCCCCTCCCCTCCCCCTCCCCTCCCTCTTCCCCAGACCTCCTGCAATGGCCAGATCCATGGAGTTGGGTTTTCGGTTTCGGAGTCTCAGGAATTCACTGTTAATAACAGAACGTGCACTTTGTGGAGGAGACGTCAGCCTGATGGAATGTTCATTTCTCTTTGGGAATCAGCCCCTAGGTTCCAGCGGCCCCCACTGCCATCAGGAACTCAGTACCGAGGCTGGTGTAGGCGGTGTGAAGCAGGCTCCCTTTCCCTGAAGAGACCATTCATTCATTCACTCATTCAGTCATTCAGCAAACATTTAATCACTACCTTCACCGTAGTGCACGGGAAGGGGACCAGAAGCCAGGGACACCAACATCGATAAGGTCCAGTTTCTGCCCCAAGCTTCTGGGCAGGCAGCCAAGATCAGCCATAGATACAAGGAGCAGGAACCAAGCTTGGATGGGCAGTGTGCCGAAGAGCCAGGGCTGTGAGGGGCAGACAACAGAACTGGCAATTGCGATCTCTGGCGTGCGGTGGCCTCGGGGAAGATGCCGGGGCTCCCTCCACTCCTCTCTCCTCTTTGGGGCCAGGAGCAGTCATTATCACTTCACAGGATTCAGCTCTGATTTTTGGTTTTGGTCTTTGCTGCTCTTCCCATCCACGTTTTAAAATCACCGTGTGTTTTGTTTTCTTGTTTCTGCCTCGGCTGCTCTAGGTCTTTGTGCTTCTCTGTATTTGTCTTGTCTATCTTTTTGTAGAAGACAGATATGCTCCATTATTCTCTAAGACCACAAATTGCTTAGCCATTCTCCAGATGATGAGGTCCATGGAATGCTAATGTCTCCTTCTTGTGGGTCGGGCAATTTCCTTGTGAAGGGTTGCTGGGCGTGTGCACGTCAGCCTTTAGCACAATGTCTGGCACATAGTAGGTTCTTAATAAGTGTATTGGTTGGTTGATTGACTGTTAGACTCTTGGGATGAGAATGAATGGATGGGTCCCAGGCTTCCCCACAGTGATGAGATGCCAGAGCCCCTGAAGTCCCAGTGGAAAGGTTGGGTGGAGTCTCACTGTAGAGCTCTCTGAACCCGTTGCCCTGGGAAGTTTGTAAGAGGTGGAGTGAGCTGGTCAGATCAGTCTGGCGTGGCGTGAGGGTAAGGACAAACAGCACCTTCCCCCAGAGTCTCCAGGACCTGGAGCCCTGGCTCATGAGCACTGCAGAGAGAAAAGGGACGCAGGAGAGCCACTAGAGGCAGGCGATCTGGGGGCCAAGGCCAAGGAGACGAGGCAAAGAATCGAAGTCACAGAACACCTACTATGCGCCAGCACTCTGCTAAGCATTTTACAATGATTGCTTCATTTGATCCTCACAACCACCGTAGGAAGCAGATGCTATTTTACAGATTAGGAAACTGAGGCAAATAGAGGGTAAGTGACTTGCCCAGGGTCACACAGCTAGTGTGTGTCTGAGATTTATTGGAATTCAGTGCACTATGGCGCCCCCTGGCTGCCCTAATGATAATAACAACTTCTCCTTATCCCGATTAGGGCAATTAATGGTGGCTCCTTTTTCTGTGGCACTTCACAAAGCACTTTGCATAGGCTATCTCATTGCACCTTCACAACCAACTTATCAATAGGAGACATTCTTTGCCCCTTTTAGAGAGGAGGAGATAGGCTGGGCAATGAAGGGATTTGCCAGGCCCTCACACAGCAAGTCGGGGCCCCAGGGCAGCAGAAGACCCTGGACACTCAAGGGAATCAGAGGAAGGAGGATACCCGAAGACAGAAGAGGGCTTGGGGGAAGGTGGCCGAGAGAAGCCTGGGAACCTTGTTCACTTCATCACTGTGAGTGCCCTTTCCTCCATCCCAAGTTTGAAAGAACATACTTAGAAAGACACCTTTGGAGCAGGACTCCTGGCCAGGTTGGGAACTGTCTGTAGAATTCCGTGTAACCGAAGAAAGACTTTGGAGGTGTTTATATACCTGAGCCTCTATGACCAAGCAAACACGGCCTCCCCTTTTAATCACTGGCCATACAAGGAAAAGGTCTCTGAAGAAGCTTCTAGAAACGATGACCGTCTGGCAGGAGCCGTTGGCCTTGGGAGGCTGACTCATGTCTTCTGTGCATCTCTCTGACTTAGACTGATTGGTCTTGGAGCTGGGCGACTCAAACGCTAGAGTGTTCATCCCTTGTGGCTTGCCCAGAGTGTTCACACCAGGCCACTTTCCCAGTGGGTGCAGGGGTTTTGCATCTGGGGAGAAAACCTGGGTTTTCATGTTTCCAGAGGTTTAGCCGTGCTAGGCTGCTGGCTACCCCTTCCCTTGCTATCCCTAGCCCCCAGGTGTTCTCCATGAAGGGGACAAACTGGGGGTGCTGTCCTGTTTTGCAGATAAAGGGACAGAATCCCAAAGAGAAACCCCAGAGGTGAGGCGGCTGGGGAGTCGTCAGGCTTCTTACAGGCCGAGGTCAATGCCTACATCATGATAAGCTTTTTTCAGGAAGGAAAGCAGACTGAAAAGTTGGGAAGAAAGAGGAGGCCCCTCGTGGGCCACTTACCCCATAGAATCCACGTTCATGGACTTTTGGGTTTCTTCTACATAGACTTTTTTTTTTTTGGTGAGGCAATTGGGGTTGTGACTTGCCTAGGGTCACACAGCTAGTAAGTGTTAAGTGTCTGAGGCCGGATTTGAACTCAGGTCCTCCTGACTCCAGGGCTGGTGCTCTATCCACTGTGCCACCTAGCTGCCCCCCTACATAGACTTTCGAGGGAAGCTAGGTGGCACCATAGTGCACAGAGCAATGGGGAAAACTCATCTTCCTGAGTTCAAATCCGGCTTCAGACACTAGCTGTGTGACCCTGGGCAAGTCACTTCACCCTGTTCCCCTCAGTTTCCTCATCTGTCAAATGAGCTGGAGAAAGAAATGGCGAACTCCTCCAGTGTCTCTGCCAAGAAAACCCCAAGTGGGAACCCAAAGAGTTGGACAGAATTGAAAAATGACTGAATAACAATAAACACAGACTTTCCCTCAGATGAAGCTGAAAGGGCTGCCCATCGCCTTTAGAAATCCGTTGCTTTGGGATCACTTGGGGTCCCCAGCCTTCCTAGGATAGAGTGCCAGAAGCTGGCCTGTTGTGGGGGCATCTCCTCCTCCTCCTCCTCCTGCTGCCACCGCCAGGAAGTGTCAAGTGTCTGAGGCCAGATTGGAACTCAGGTCCTCCTGACTCCAGGGCTGGTGCTCTATCCACTGCACCACCTAGCTGCCCCTGACATCTTTTTGTTTGTTTGTTTTTTGTAGGATGACATCACTATTATGGAATTGGGATATGCTGGACATGGGGACTGGACTCTTGATCTAGGGAACTCCCTTTCCCAATATGGGTTGGCACCATCTCTCACTGAGGGTCTTAGAGAGTTCCTTGGGTCCTGAGAGTAGGAGGGACTGGCCCAAGGTCACTCAGCCAGGTCTTCCTTGCTCTGAGGTTGGGTCTATCCCTGCTGCACTTCGCTGTCCCTCTTAGGGATAGCCCTTTCCCCCTCTTGGTGAGTGAAAGGCTACTCTATTGGAGCTGGGAGGAGCCCCAGAGATTGTCTGACCCAACCTCTTATTTCCCAGAGGACAAAGAGGAAGTTAGAGGATTGACCCAGAACCCAGGTGTCCTGAGAAGCAACCAGTCAACAAGCATTTATTGAGCTCCTACTGTTTACTTGTAGTGCATTTTTTTTTTTAAATGCAAAGACAGGAATGAAACAGCTCCTGCCTTCAAGGACTTATGTTCCTTTGGAAGACTCCACATGGGACACCTATAAAAATGAATAGTGTGATTCTGACCCCCCCCCAAGTCATGGCTCACACAGGCAGACCCTGAAACCTTTGTATGGGGCAGTAATTCAGGCCCAAGGCCTGGGGGCCCCAGTGGTTTCTTATCAGCCCTTTGTGAAACTGGATTAGAAGGCAAAGCTTCGGGAAGGAGACCTTCGGACTGTGCTGGGGGGTGGATTCCCCAAGGTTTTACTGGGCAGGACCGAGCCTGGGGCATCCCACCACTAGGCAAAGATCTCTGCCCCCAGAGAAGGAATCCCCAGGCCTCCCCAGGACCCTGAAGGGGTCCCTCTTGGAGTACTAATTGGGGGCAGCAGGTGGTGGTTCTGGCTGAGGTGCGGTGGGGATGCCAGGGTGGAATATGGGCACTCTGCCCCACGCTCAGGTCCTAGAATGTACTTTAAAGGTCACTTCCAGGGCACTCAAATCACCCCCTTTTAAATCAGAGGGACATACATTTAAAGATGGCAAAGATATCTGGGCAAGGCAACTCTATCACTAAGGGATCTCATACCCACGAGGAAGGGAAGGCACTAGCCTTGGAGGTGTGATTCAAGTCAGGTCCTCAGACTTCAGTGTCAGGCAGATACCTTATTTCATCTCTTTTGTAAAGATAGGTGAATCATATTAAACCAACTCTGAAGGCCCCTTAGGACTTTCTTGGGTGGTGGGCTGCCTTCTCTGCAAGCTGGGGAGGTGCAAAAGGCTTGGTGGGGAAGGCTGGCTGAGTCGGGGCCCTGGCCCCTCTTCTGGAACCTGCTGCCGTCTTAGGCATTTGGAAGGGCACCTTTTGCTGGTGAGGCCAGCAAATTCCTCTCTTCTTACCTCCTCCACTGGGGATATCAGCCTGGGAGGGCTTTTAGCTTTGTTTACCAAAGATATTCTCTCCTCTATCCCCAAACTGGTTTGGGGAGGTTTGTCATCCTTGACCAGAGGAAAGAGAGATTAAGGACAGCATAAGCCTTTGGAATGGTCAGAGGACATCAGGACTGATCAGCATCTGCCTGGGCTTGAGTGGCCAAGCCAGCTGAGCACTGAAGTATGAATACCCCCTACCCCCAACACACACGGCTAGGGGAGGGGTGCCTCAGGATCTAACCCCAGACATTAAGCATTGGCCGAAAACTAAGCCAGTCTACAGAATTCCCTGGGACCTGGAATTTTACAGTTGCAACCCTTATTTTTTACATTCATTGTATTTCCTGTTCATTTGTTGGGATACCTGGCAATAATTTTGCATTGACTTTAAGAAGTGGAGAACCTTGGCTGTGGGACCTGAAAAAGATCTTAGTGGAAGATCCTGTGGTGCAGGCTCCCACTTGCTTTTTCTAGAGTGGGGCTGAGTTCTGGGGAGCCCTTTGCCTCTAGATCCCATAGGCACCCTTCAGAAGACTTTCTGTGGTACCAGTTGGGCGCTGATGGATAGCTCAAGAACCTGACTTCTCCTTCCCCTTTTGTCATTCCCCTGGTGGCAGCAGTGGGGCAGGTTGGGACCCAGGGGAGGCTTACTCACCACTCATCAGGAGTCTTCAGCAGCAAGGTTTGGGCAAGGTGGAGGCAGCAAAGGAGGGAGGGTATTTTATTTAATTTTAAAAGGTTTTGTCATAATTTGGAGTAATAATGATGACAATGTTAGCTACATTTGCATAGTGTTTTCTTTTTCCCAAACCCTCCCCTCTTCTTAACTTCCTTAGTGCTGGTAAGAGCACCCCTGTCCTCCCAGTTTTCCAGGATCACAACCTGTTTGTCACCCTGGATTCCTTACTATTTCTCATCCCCATATCCAAGCTATTGTCAAAGCCTGTCAATTTTACCTCTCCAACATTTCTTGTTGATTTTATCTCCACAGCATCTCTTGCCAACCTCACCTTTGCAACATCTCTTGTCAATTTCACTTCTGTAACATCTCTTGTTGATTTCTCCTCTGTAGCATCTCTTGTTGATTTCACCTGAGCAGCTTCTTTTGAATGTGCCCCCTTCTCCCCCTGACTTACCCCCACCTTGGTATAGATCCTCATCACCTCATGCCTGGATTGTTGCAATAGCTGGGGGTGGGGGGGTGGGGGAGATAAATCTGCCTGTCACAAGCTTCTCCTTTCCAATCCACCCTCATTCAGCCACCAAAGTGATTTTCCTGAATCTCAGGTATGACCATCTCACTGCCCTCCTCAGTAAACTCTAGTGACTCCTTATTCCCTCCAGGATCAAATATAAAACCTTCCATTTCTCCACGAAAGCCCTTCACAGCCTGGTCCCATCTTGTCTTTCGAGGCTTCTTTACACCTTGCTCCTTTCCACAGACTCTTTGATCCAGGGACACTGGCCTCCTGGCTGTTTCACAAACAAGACATTCCATCATCCCCCATGCCTGAAGTGCTCCTCCTCCCCTCTGCCTTCTGGCTTTCTTGGAGACTGACCTCAAATGCCACCTTCTATAGGTGGCTTTCTCCTGGTCTCTGCAGACTCGTGCCTTTTCTTCTCAGATTACCTCTCCCTTCTCTCCTCTTTGTACCTGGTTATTTATATGCTGCTCCTGAGAGCTAGATATAGCTTCCCCTGGACGGAGAACATTAGGTTTGAGGGGACTTACCAGAAACTCATTCCTCAGGGAGGCTCCGGTAGCAGCCCTTGGATCCTGTGATTGTCTGTGAATCTCTCTTCAGGGCATCCTCAGGAAGGGCCAGTGAATACAGGGAACGAGCCCTCTGGGGGATGGGGAAGGATGGAGCAGGAGGTGAAGGAGTATCCTGGCCGTGTATCCATTGTGTAGGCCCTTTATAGGAATGGCCCGCCTCAGAGGGCGTCTCCTCCATCCCCCTGGCCCAGAGAGAGAAGGGTATGTAGGTTCATAGGCTTCAAACTAGAAGGGACTCCAGAGGTCATCTCATCCAACCTCCTCACTTTAGAGAGAAGGAAACTGAGGCACAGAGAGAGCCAGGTGACTGATTTTCCCATTATTGTTTATTGCTACTGAGTGGTATTTCAGGGGCTTGTTATCAAGGTTTCTGACACTCTAACACCCCCCCCCCCCACCAGCCCCAAACCTGGCAGTGTGGTGTAGGAAGCAGCCCCGGACTTGGGCGTGAGTCAGGAGCCAAATCTGGCTTCTGCCACTGGACTTGTTCTGTGACAAGCATCCCATGGTCTCTCACTCACAGTGCGCTTGTCGAGGTCAGTTGAGACAACATGTTGCTTTGCCAACTTTCCAAACACCCTCTGGATGTCGGTGGCTGTCAGAGGCCAGGGCCGATGGGCCGAAGAAGGGGCCTGGCCTGTTGGAGTCAGGGCTGTGTCAAACTGGGAGTCATTTGTTGTCCCCTGGGATGAGCTCATGGAGCTGCCTGTGGATGAGAATGGGGCGGGGGCTGGGCTGGGGGCCCGAGCCTTCCTCCAGCCCCTCCCTGGGCTCTCCTACTCTGGCTGGAGCCTTTTTAGACCAGCTCCGAGGGCATCCCGGCTTGGCTGCCAAAGGCGTTTGAGTACTTCCACGAACATCAGAGACAAAGTGCTGGCTGTCAGGGAGGCTGTTTAAATGGACCGGTGCCAGGAGGAGAAGCCCAAGAACAGCCTTTTTGTTCCCTGACTCTTCCTAGGTCTGTCTGTCCAGAAGCAGGCCCAGGGGCAGCATGGATCAGGTCTGGGTGTCCCCAGTGCCTGAAGGAACCTGCCTCCTTAGGCTGGAGCCTCCCTCGGAGCTTCTCTCGTTGTCCTGTACTTGGCTGAGGGCGGCACCTGGCTGGCACACAGCCCCGGCACACAATGCCTGGCACACAGTAGGCCCTCAATTAAGTGCCTGTTGACATGACAAGGGCTTTTCTGTGAACAGGACTTGAATATCCCAGGCTTCTGGGCATCTGAAAAGCCCCTTCTAGGCCCTTGTTCCTGACGTGATCTGGGAACAGGTGTGCTTTAAGATGGTGCGGATGGAGACATCTTCACCAGGCTTCTTCCAGAGCTCTGCTTTGCCCCCAGGGAAGCAGCTGGACTGGGGCGGGGGGCACTTCTGGAGGCACCTTAAGCAGCTAAGCCAAGTGGCTCAGTGGATAGAGCCCTGGATTCAAACCCAGCTGCTTGAGAGGCGGGTGGGTGATTCACTCACCTTCTGTTTGCCTCGGTTTCCTTAGCTGTAAAATGGGGTTATTGCCTGTCAGATCTGGGACTTGAACTCAGATCTGCTGCCTCCAGAGTTCCTTCCTTTGGACCACCCTGATGGATTTCTCAGAGAAATCCCATTTACCAAATGACAAAGGATCAGCATGAGAGAACAGGGGAGATACATAGGATTTTCCTCCCTCTTCCCTCCCCTCCCCTCTCCTTTATTTTCTCTGACCCCTCCCATCTCCCCCCTCTCCCCTCCTTTATCTCCTCTCTGTCCCCCTCCCATCTCCCCTCCCCCCTCCTTTATCTCCTCTCTGTCCCCTTCCCATCTCCCCTCCCCCCTCCTTTATCTCCTCTCTGTCCCCCTCCCATCTCCCCCTCCCCCTCCTTTATCTCCTCTCTGTCCCCCTCCCATCTCCCCCTCCCCCCTTTTCCTCCCCTCTATCTACTCTCTGCCCCCTCCCTCTCTCTCCCCTCCCCCACCCCTCTCTTTTATATTCTGTCTCTCTCTCCAGCCTCTCCCCCTTCTCTTCCCTCCCCCATGTCTGTGACTAATGGCATTAGGGCCCGTTGCTGGGCAGAGTCCAGGATCAGTCTATGCCCATTTTTTGGTTCCCAGGAAGGGGAAACTTCCTTGGGGAGGTGATGGCGGTGGTGGGGAGGTGGTGGCGCCTTTCCCCGTCTGCCTGAGAAACTTTTCAATGTCTTTTACAAAAACGCTTCAGACAAAGTGTCTCGGGAGCTCCTTGGCCCAGTGTGGCCTTCATGGGTAGCCCTCATGAGTAGCCCCAGTCTGACCTGATCTTGGTCTTAGAAGGATGTGGGGGTGGAGAGTCCAGCCCAAAGTCGCCTGCTTGGGATAAGGGATAGGACTCCGATTTGAGCCCAGGCTGTGGGCTCCCGACCTATCGGCTCTCCTCTCTCGGCCCCCCAGGGTCTGGGAATTGAGGTTAGAGGGAGGGAGGCCAGTCGGGAGTGGGTGGGAGGTGGCAACACCCATCCTGGGCTGGATTCTCTTGCCTGGTGCTCCCTCTAGTGTCTCCTCGCAGGACCAGCTCTGAGCCCGGCTAGCCTCGCCCATGGCTCTTCTCATCTGGCTGGCTTCTCCCCAAGCACCAGTGGTGTGGGCCCAGTTCAATGGTTCTGCCACAAGACTCCTGGGAGTAGCTCGGGGCCCAGGGGAGCACCAGGGGGTGGCCACTGCCCGGCTCCTGCTTCAGCAACCCTGAAATGTCTGCAAAATGCCTCCCGCTCTCTGGTCGGTCATTCCCAAGGCCTTCCCTCCTCTGCTTTGACAGCTGACCTTCTTGGCTTCCTTTGGGCCCAGACTAAAATCCCACCTTCTCCGGGAAGCCTTCCCCAAGCCCTTAGTGCCTTCCTCTGTGAATGTTTCTATATATTCTGTGTAGGGCTTGTGTGTGTGTGTGTACATATGCAAATATATAGATGTATGCATATTTGTTTGCTTGTAGTCTCTCCTGTTAGACTCTAAGTTCCTTGAGGGCAGGTACCACCTTTTGCCTCTTTTTGCATCTCCAGCTCTTAGCATGGTGCCTGGCACAACATTAGGTGCTTCAAAATAATTGTCAGAGCAGCTGGTAGTGTAGAAATCGTTGTGCTTATTTTATAGATGAAGAAACTGAGGTTCAGTGAGGTTTCAGGGTTTACTTTGGCTGCTGCCAGGTGCCTAGCTCCCCACGGGAGCTGGGGTTCAAACCTAGGCCCTTGAATTTAGGACACTTCCCACCAGGTACAGGAATAAACTATGCTTCTGCCACCCCTTCCCATGGGCCTACAGGCTTAAGGGCTATCCAAAGTAAAGAGGGGCCCATATTGGATCCCACTGACTGAAGCCCTTGGAGGGGAAGGGAGTGAGGGGCAAAGCTGGCATCTGCACCCAGGTTCTTGGGCACTTTGGAGTGGATGCTGCTTCTGTCCCGCTGTCTGGTCAGTTTGTTTGCAGTGTCCAGAGAGGGAGAAGCAGGCTTGGCCTCTGATTCAGAGGCTCCCTATCCAGGGATGGTCTCACTTGTGTCCCCAGTGCTGAGACTCATAGGAGGTGCCACAGAGAGCACCTGGAGCCCCCAGGGTCCTCTGGCCCAGATGTGCCCCTTAGATTCCAGCTGCACTAGTCTCCCTTAAACCAGCTTGTGGATACTGCTCTGTGGTGGGCTGCCCCCCTGCCCCCCAGTGGTCAGGGGGCTCTCTCCCCGAGTGGGTGCCTGGGCCTTTGCTCCTGGGGAGCTCGGGTTTTCCTGTTTTTCTCCTTACTCACGTGGGGGTATCTCCTCTAAAGTTTGTTACCCAGCATAGAAGACACTTGTAAGGGGATAAAATTCTAGCTATTATGTCTTTCAGGTGTTTCAGATACTGGTAATCAGTATCCTACAAAGTTGAGCTTAACACAATTTTAAATAGCTTTGCTGATAATCAAATCAAACAATTAGAGTTCTCAAAAAAAAATGTCTAAGGAAATTCAAAATCTTAGTTGTTACACATGATAAATCTAAGTTGTTACACATATAATAAATCTAAGTTGTTACACATATAATAAAAACAAAAATTGAAACATTCTCTAAAACTTAATATTATTACACTCCTCTAAGACTTTATTACTACACTTCTCCCTGTGGAGGATAAATTGAGACGACAATTGTGATGTTAATTTAGAAAATAATTTTTGTCTTTGTTTCATTACTTTTTGCATCATCTGCCTAATTATCCTCATGCCACTATGAGAAATTAAAGGATCTAATATAATTGGCAGCAGATGTCAAGGCCAAATCCAACATTGTATTTATCATGACACCTGAGATAATTATGGGGGTTACCATAAAAGAACAGAGAAATAACTGAGTCAGGCTTAATGGATAGGATTGAGATGTCCATGATACCAGGCGTATAGGAGGGGGGATTGAAGTCAGGTGTCGAATGAGATGGCATAGCCTGGCCACCCGGTGCCATGTGGAGGAAAATTAAACCAAGAAAATCCAACTTCAACTCTTGCCAATAACCATTTTCTCAGCCTTTCCCAAAGCAGTGCAGTACCTGGACTTTGTGCATATCTCCCCCTTTGTGACAGTTCAATGTCTGATCTTCCATGTATTCCTCTTGTGATTGGATGGTACTTTGGCCAACTGGCATCTGATAACTCAGAATGAAGGCAATTAATGTCTTAAATGATAAGTTCCCGTAACCCGAGTCTCATATGGATTTAAAACTTGAGGATAATAATGATTGCAAAAAATGTGAATGTACCTTGACTCAGAATATAATATACAATTATGCAATAATTCCAAGTAATAACTTTTTTTACTAAGTATGCAATTACTTTTGTAAAAAATCAGAACATATTTTAATACAAGTTAAAACACAATCTTAAAAGATAAGAATCTCTACAAAAATAAGCCCATACTATTGAGTTCAAAATGTAGTTGCAATAGCATAAAAAAGAAACCCTTATTTAACATTTGAACTGACTTTTTTTTAGACCAGAACAATTTTTATAATATCTAAAATCCCCAAATCACATATTATTATATTATACAATATGTCCCTATTTATGGCAATAATAAATTTGATTACATGAATATGAAAAAACTTTTGCAAATGTTCCCCTCTTTTTTAAAATGCTTATCAAAAATAAAAATAATAATTTGCCAGTGAAATGCTTTATAGAATTTGATCAAATAATCAGTTAGAAAGAAATAAATGATTCAGAATATGAGAGAATGATACTTCCAGACTTAATATTGTATTGTAAAATCAAAACCATCTTGCACTGGTTCAAAATTGGGGAGATAGATGAATAGAACAAAATACACATGAAGAATAAGAGACAACGGAATTCAAACTGGGGATATCTAAAGGAATATGAACTTAAGAGTATTACACAATATAAATTTGATCATGTTTTCTTTTCAGGCCAGAGCTCCCCTGCAATATCTTTCTCAACAGGTTGGTAGCACTCTAAATCTCACACATCCCACAAGGCAGGAAAGTTCCCACTTTCTGCTGCGAGCTCACCACCAGGCGGCGCTCAGGGACCTTCCAAGGGAGGACGAGTTTTCACTTGGGAAGAATGAGACAGACCCAGAGGAAGCAGAGCAGGGCATGGGACAGAAGGCAGCACCTTGGGGCTTTTGTGCTAAAAATAAAACAAAGCAGGCACTTGTGCACACACGTGCACACGCCCATACACAGAAGCATACATGCACACACGTACGCACACAGCCCCTTCTAATGTTTCCATCTTCCCACTCCACAGTGGATCATTCAAGAAAAACCAAAACCAATCCCGATGGCTCATCTCCAATGTAGAACAAAGAGCCCTGGTACACCCTAGCTAGCTTCCCTCTGTTGAATGGGGCAGCCTCGGGGACCACTGGGGTCCCTTCCTCTTCACAATTCTGTGATGACTCCGGCTCAGCCTCAGCTGTCCCACTTTCTCCCTCTGATTCTGTGACTCTGGGCAAGTCACCTCCTTGATCAGGGCCTCCCCTGAGGCCCCTTCAGCTCCAAGCTCATCATTTTGTGGAAGTGTAGCCACATGAGATTAGGATGGAGGGACTGGGATTTTCATCCATTGTCAAATGATCAAAGCCCAGATGGGAACCTTTTCTCCCATTAGGTCCATGTGAAATGGACTCGATCATGTCTCTTTATTCTTCTTACCCTCTTTTTCCTCAACTCTGGTTCATTGAGTCCAAGACTTCAGAGGTGAGGAGAAGAAAGTAGAGTGGTCTCAGGAATCCACATTCATAGACCATCATGGTGTAAGATGCAAGAAGGGAGTGGGATGGATGGGTGGGTGGGTGGATGGATGGATGGATGGATGGATGGATGGATGGATGGATGGATGGATGGATGGATGGATGGATGGATGGATGGATGGATGGGTGGGTGGATGGATGGATGGATGGGTGGATGGCTTAGATGGATGGATGAACAGATGGAAGGATGCGTGGATAGATGGAGACAGAGTTGGCTCACAAAAAGCTATTTGTGTTGGAATTAGCTGTTCCTCCTGAAATGAAATGATTTCCCACTACCACATGCTTCTGCAATCTGGAATGGGGCCTTTCTGGAGTTTCACAGTCTTTTATGTGAGAATGAGGGCACAAGGTCTTTTTCTCTTGGTTCCCAGTAGCCAAAGGAACATTTCTCAGGCTCCATTCTTTTTTTTTTTTAAAGTGTGTAGGACTAACTTTCAGCTAAGGAAGGAGAAAACAGATGCAAACTCCCTGGAGAGGCCACTAAAGGATTTGGGGCAAGTGTATTTCTGCCAAAGCTCAGATGGTGGTCAAGTTTTCAACACTGGGAAAATTTCTGCCTCTTTCCCAGTCACCCAGGAGGGTTTGCCTGCAGCAAACCACCTTTGTGGGATTCCAGAAGACAGACACAGAGGAAAATGATCCAACTTGGGAGTTGGGGGTGGGGTGGGGCAGCAGGAGGTGGGACAGCTGGTTATGAGCTTGGTTTGGACTGGGGCAAGTGGCTTCCTCTCTGGGCCACATTTTCCTCTTCTGGGGGTGGGTATCTCACGTTTGTGTAGTGGTCCCAAGCAGGGAGTTTGGGCTAGTGAGTAACCACTGAACTTCTAGCCTGGGTGAGATGGGGAGACAGAGTCCTCCCCTCCCCCAGTGGCTGCTTGTCTTTCTTGCTTTTTGGTGGTATTTCTTCCTCATTTTATTTTTTCCTCAATTATGGGTAAAAAATTATCATTTGAAAAAAAGTTTTGAGTTCCAATTTCTCTGCCTCCCTCCCTCTTCTCTCCCCTCCTTGAGAAGACAAGAAATTTAATATAGATTATACATGTGAAGTCACACAAAACATAATTTCATATTAGCCATGTTGCAAAAGAAAACACAGACCAAAAAAAAAAGACCTCAAGAAAAATAAAGTAAAAGTGCTTACTCTAGAGGTGAACAGCATTTTTCATTATAAGTCCTTCAGAATTGTCTTGAATCATTGCATTGAACAGAATAGCTAAGTCATTTAGAGTCAATCATCATACGGTACCGTGTACAGTGTTACGGTGCACAGTGCTCTGGTTCTGCTCATTTTACTTTGTCACTTTGTCTCCTCATTTCACATAAGTCTTCCTATGTTTTTTCTGAAAGCACCTCTCTTGTCATTTCTTACAGCACAACAGTATTCCATCACAATCACATACCACAACTTGTTCAGCCATTCCCCAATTGAGGGGCATCGCCTCAATTTCTGATTCTTTGCCACTACTAGGAGAGCTGCTATAAACATTTTTGTACAATTAGGTCCTTTTCCCCTCTCTTTGGAATACAGACCTAGTGGTGGTATTGCTGGGTCAAAGTGTATACATTGCTTTATAGTCCTTTGGGCATCATTCCAAATTGTTCTTCAGAATTCTCGGATTAGTTCACAACTCAATTAATGATCCATTAATGGCCCAATTTATCCACATAGCCTCCAATACTTGTCATTTTTTCTGTCATATATATATATATATATATATATATATATATATATATATATTTTAGTGAGGCCATTGGGGTTAAGTGACTTGCCCAGGGTCACACAGCTAGTAAGTGTTAAGTGTCTGAGGCCGAATTTGAGCTCAGGTACTCCTGACTCCAGGGCTGGTGCTCTATCCACTGCACCACCTAGCCGCCCCCATTTTTTCTGTCATATTAGCCAATATCATATGTATGAGGTGGTACTTCAGAGGTATTTTAGTTTGCATTTCTCTAATTAATAGTGATTAATTTGAACATTTCTTCCATATCACTAAAGATAGCTTTTATTTCATCTGAAAACTGCCTGTTCACATCTTTTGGCCATTTATTAATTGGGGCATGACTTGTATTCTTATAAATTTAACTCAGTTGTCTATATATCTGAGAAATGGTGCATTTATCAGAGAAACTTGCTGTAATTTTCCCCCTCCAGTTTCCTGGTTTCCTTCTAATCTTGGTTGCATTGATTTTGTTTGTGCAAACTCTTTTAAATTTAATGTAATCAAAATTATCCATTTTACATCTCATAATGTTCTTTAGATCTTGTTTGGTCATAAATTCTATTGTTATCCAAAGATCTGACAGTTAAATTTTTCTATGTTCCCCTAACTTGCCCATGACCCTTTATGTCAAAATCATGTACCCATTTTGACCTCATCTTGGTATACGGTGTGAGATGTTGCTCTATACCCAGTTTCTGCCAAATTGCTTTTTAGTTTTCCCAGCAGTTTTTGTCAAATAGTGAGTTCTTGTCCCCAAAGCTTGGATCTTTGGGTTTATCAAATATTAGATTACTATGGTCATTTACTATTGTGTATTGTGCATCTAATCTATTCCACTGATCTACTGCTGTATTTCTTTCTTTCTTTCTTTCTTTCTTTCTTTCTTTCTTTCTTTCTTTCTTTCTTTCTTTCTTTCTTTCTTTCTTTCTTTCTTTCTTTCTTTCTTTCTTTCTTTCTTTCGCTGGGCAATTGGGGTTAAGTGACTTGCCCAGGGTCACACAGCTAGTAAGTGTTAAGTGTCTGAGGTCGGATTTGAACTCAGGTCCTCCTGACTTCAGGGCTGATGCTCTATCCACTGCGCCACCTAGCTGCCTTACCACTGTATTTCTTAGCCAGTACCTGGTAGTTTTGCAACAAACATTTATTTTATTTTTTTCCAGTTACATTTAAGTGTAGTTTTCAACATTCATTTTCATAAGATTTAGAGTTCCAAATTTTTCTCCCTCCCTTTCCTCCCCCCTCCACAAGACAGCAACCAGGTTATATATGTACACAAGTGCTCTTTTTATCAGTTCTTTCTATGGGGGTGGATAGTAAGCTTCGTCACAGTACCTGGTAGTTTTGATGATAACTGCTTTGTAATATAGTTTGAGATCTGGTACTGCTAGGCCACATTTTTAAAAAAAAATTAATTTCCTTGATACTCTTGACCTTTTGTTCTTTCAGATGAATTTTGTTATTTTTTTCTAACTATGAAATAATTTTTGGTAGTTTTATTGGTATGACACTGAATAAGTAGATTAATTTAGGTTGAGTTGTCTCTATTATATTGGCTCAGACTACCCAAGAGTCATCAATATTTTGCCAATTGTTTTGGTCTGACTTTGTGTGAAGTGTTTTTTAATTGTATTCATGTAATTCCTGGGCTTGTCTTGGCAGGTAGACTCCCAAGTATTTTAGATTGTGATATTTTAAAATGGAATTTCTCTTTCTATGTCATTCTGTTGGGTGTTGTTGGTAACATATAGAAATCTGATGATTAACCTGGGTTTATTTTGTCGCTTGTCTTTCTATCACCTCCTTTCCCCCAAAATCTTTCCCTCTCCCCCCTCCCAGAATAGGCCCTTATAGCAATGACAGAAAAAAGGGAAAAGCTGTTCAACCAAAGGACCCCCTAGCTCCATGCCTATGCAGGGCGCTCCCCCCAGCAACCCTCTGTAGGGTCAGTGTAATTTCATGGCAGTTTTCATAGAAGCTGCTGTTCTTCTGTTTCTATAGCGTCCTCAGGGTCAGGAAGCCCTTCTTCCTACCCACCTTGTCCCCATTTTATAGAGGCAAAGTGACTTGGTTCGACTAGTCCCCCAGCTGGAAGGCAATAGACCCAGGCCCTGAGTCCAAGTCCTTGCTGCACCGGCAGGGCCTGGGGTGTCTCGCCTGGACATCCAGACTCCTCGGAGCCTCTGCCAGGCTACTTGTATCCTAGGGATTGGAGTCAGGCCTGTTTTCTCTGTGCGATTGTCAGCCCCATCAGGGCAGGGCTTGTGGCTTGTTTCTCTCGGTGCCCCTCAATGCCAAGTCCAGCACCTCACATCACTGTTGACTGCTTTCCCAGCCCTCACCTGGGAGCGGGTGTGATCAGGAGACAGAGGGATGTCCTGTCCCCTCTTCTCATGGCACCCACTCTGGTCTCTGATTGGGGTGGGATGAGGGATGAATGGGGAGTGCCTTTGACCCTTTTAGCCACAAGTCGTGGGTGAGAATGAAGGTTTGTCCAGGCTGTGTTCAGGGGTTGTTGTTTTCAGAAAATGCATCACAGACAGGTGCCACCCTTCCTGTCCATGAGACACCAAGGGTCCCTAGGCTGGCCCTTGTGATTCCAGGTCTTGTGGGCACAGGGACCCAGAAGATGAGCATCCTCATGGTACAAGAGGAGCCATGAGCTTGGACCAGCGAGGCTGGATGATGCTGTGCCTGGGACAGGGGCAGGGCTAGCTGCAACCTCCCTCCCTCCCTCCCTCCCTCCCTCCTTCCTTCCTTCCTTCCTTCCTTCCTTCCTTCCTTCCTTCCTTCCTTCCTTCCTTCCTTCCTTCCTTCCTTCCTTCCTTCCTTCCTTCCTTCCTTCCTTCCTTCCTTCCTTCCTTCTTCTCTCCCTCCCTCCTTTCTTCCTTCCCTCCCTTCTTCCCTCCCTCCTTCCCTCCCGTCCCCCCTTCCCTTCCTCCCTTCCTTCCTCCCTCCCTTCCTTCCTTCCTCCTTCCCTCCCTTCCCTCCTCCCTTCCTCCCTCCCCCTCCCTTCCCTCCCTTCCTCCCTCCCCCCTCCCTTCCCTCCCTCCCTTCCCTCCTCCCTTCCTCCCTCCCCCCTCCCTTCCCTCTCTCCCTTCCTTCTTCCTTCCTTCCTCCCTCCCTTCCTCCCTTCCCTCCCTCCCTCCCTCCCTTCCCTCCTCCCTTCCTCCCTCCCTTCCCTCCCTCCCTCCCTCCCTCCCTCCCTTCCTTCCTTCCTTCCTTCCTTCCTTCCTTCCTTCCTTCCTTCCTTCCTTCCTTCCTCCCTCCCTCCCTCCCTTCCTTCCTCCTTCCCTCCCTTCCCTCCTCCCTTCCTCCCTTCCCTGCCTCCCTTCCCTCCCTCCCTTCCTTCTTCCTTCCTTCCTTCCTCCCTTCCTCCCTTCCTTCCTTCCTCCCTCCCTTCCTCCCTTCTCTCCCTCCCTCCCTCCCTTCCCTCCCTCCCTCCCTCCCTTCCTTCCTTCCTTCCTTCCTTCCTTCCTTCCTTCCTTCCTTCCTTCCTTCCTTCCTTCCTTCCTTCCTTCCTCCCTCCCTCCCTTCCTTCCTCCTTCCCTCCCTTCCCTCCTCCCTTCCTCCCTTCCCTCCCTCCCTTCCCTCCCTCCCTTCCTTCTTCCTTCCTTCCTCCCTCCCTTCCTCCCTTCCCTCCCTCCCTTCCTTCCTTCCTTCCTCCCTCCCTTCCTCCCTTCCCTCCCTCCCTCCCTCCCTCCCTCCCTCCCTTCCTTCCTTCCTTCCTTCCTTCCTTCCTTCCTTCCTTCCTTCCTTCCTTCCTTCCTTCCTTCCTTCCTTCCTTCCTTCCTTCCTTCCTTCCTCTCTCCCTCCCTCCCTTCCTTCCTTCCTTCCTCTCTCCCTCCCTCCCTTCCTTCCTTCTCTCCTTCCTCACAATCTGACCCTTCTCAGGGAAGCATGACATATGCATTGTGGAGGACAGAAGGAACATGACGTGGTGTGGAGTGGTGCAGAAGGTCCAAGGGACAGTCCTTAATCAAGGTTAGCAGAAATAAACAGGGTGATGTTGGCCACGGCCCTTGATCGGCCTCAGCCCGTCTGACTCCAGAGATCAGGAAAGAACAACAAACAGTCAGTAGCACTAGAACAAATAGGGCAGGAAGAGAAGCAAACATGGCGCTGATATCAAAGAGATTGGCCAGGTCAATGAGTAAGCCAGAGAGCCTTCATCCTAGGCCGTCCTTTGGGCCCAGCTCAGGCCTTTCTGCAGAGCACGTGTTGTATGGCCAACGGGGCAAGGAGGGGAAGGCACAGCTATGGGAGGGACCAAATGTTGGGTCAGAATACCTGTCACCGGCATGGCTTGCTCTGGTGTGGCGAGGTCAAAAAGACTTGGGTTCAAATCCTGCTTCCGACACGGAATACTCATGTAACTCTGGGCAAGCTCCTGAAGCCGTCTGAGTTTCTTTAGCTGTAACGTGGGAAGAGGTCTATGCAGTCCTCTCCCATAGGGTCATCCTGAGGCTCCAATAAGAGAGTGCCGTCACATGCTTAGAAGGAGCATAAATATGCCCGCTGTCCTCATCATGTCACTGTCATCATGTGTATGGGTGGGTCATTGTGGGGTTTGCTGGGACTTGTCCAGGTCACCCAGCCCTTCCTGAGCTCCTGCACCTCTGAAAGCTCTCTCTCCAGAACCCTCCTGACTAACTACTCCCATCTTGGAGCTGAGGGCTCGCCCCCCACACCTGGTCTTGGTGAGCTTACTCTAGGGCACAAAGTGCACATTTCCCATCATCCCCTGCTGCAGGGGAGGGAAGGTGGCTGTGTCAGGAGCCCAAATGCTGAAAACCTCAGTGAATAAAGACTCCGTGGTTTCATTGTAAAGAAGACCACGGCCCCCCGTGTTTTAGTCAGTGGCTGCCAAGGGTGCAGGGGCCTAAGAAAGTCAAGCCTCCATGACCAAGCCAGGATTCAGCTCCATAGACTAACCCTTGGAAGAAAGACACCATGTCCGCCCCTGCCCGGGCCCTTAGTCAAAGCTTCTCTCGTTTCTTTGGGTCTCAGAGCTTGCGCTTCCCAGATGTTGCCATCATTCACTTTCATTTATTCATCCATCTGTGTATCTGCCCATCCCTCTGCCCAACAAGCATGTATCAAGCTCCTAGCGTGTACAAGGGCCTTGGAATACAAAGGGTTCCCCAAACCATGCTGACATGACATTGGTGGTGGATAATGTCCATTAAACTCTTCTTGGGGCACGTAGGAAACAGTGAGAGGCAGTGTGGTGCAGTAGAAAGAGCACTGGCTTTGGATTCCAGGCACCTGGGTTCAAATCTCACCTCAGGCTAACCCCCTATGTGACCTGGGATAAATCATTCCAAAGGAATTGGACTAAGTGGCCTTGGAATTCCCTCTAGCTCTTGAGCTGGGGTGCTCCACCCTTCTTTGAGTTCCCACCTTATCTGCCTCTTCCTCCCCTGGTTGGTGTCTTGTCCTGCCTCTGGGGCATTGGGGCATGGTCCTAGTCTGGGACAGGGCTAGCCAGCCACTTGGATGGGGGGGGGGAGGCGGGGTGCAATTACAGGCCTTCTTTGGCAGCTCCAGAGGCATGGAGAGCACAGTGGCTCATCTGTGGCAACTTTGGCTGCCATATTGAAAGCAGGAGCAGAAGTGGGAGGTAGATCCATCTCCAGGGCATCGACCATTGCGATTTAGAGCAGCAAGGCTCTCCTTCTCTTACTTTACAGAAAGACTGAGGCCCAGAGAGAAGTGACTGGCTCGAGGTTCCATGCACGATGAGGCATAACTCTTAAAAAGAGGGTGCCCTGATTCCGAGTCACACTCTCTCTGAATGCGCTCTGGATGGGCTGGGCCGGGCAGCTCTGAAGGGCACTGGGTTTATTTATTTTCATGGATGTTGGGCCATTCCCAAGAAGTACCACATCCCTCCTGGACCCAGGGATGAACCAGAAAACCAGGCTTGCTTCTCCCTGCTTCAGAGGCTGAGGTGCTGGGGTGCACCCCAAGTGTAGGTACAGGGCAAATCTTAATTCCTTGGGCAACAGGTTTCCTGTTAAAAACACCCCCCGCCCCCCAAAGGTCCCCATCCAGGGCCTTCTGCCATGAAGGCCTTCAGAAGACCATCAAACAGCCTGCCCCAGTGAGCATCACTAAATGTGTGATCTCCCCTCCAGGCTTCTCCTTGTGGACAGGATGGGGTGGGGCAGAGGGCTCAGAGGAGGCCTGCCAGCCTGTGGGCTGCTCTGACCCAGGCTAGTCAGTGGCTTCTGCTGCATCTGTTCACACCTGTCTTAGTAAACAGAAGTGGGCACAGCCAGCTCATCCCTCTCCGATAAGAGGCAGCCCCGCCCCCTTGCCTGGGGACAAGCTTCTTTATGGGAGGCTGGTAAAATAGGCCTTGGGTTACATATGGGAACATGCTTATTCCCTGAGCCTAGCCTCTGTTTCTGGAGAGATGCTCCCCTGTGCCAAGACGAACTCACCCCTGTAGGCTGTGCTCTCAGAGGCAGCGAGAAGCTGGGTCGACCCTGGCCCCGGCACCAGCTTCATCTCTCAGTAGTGGATGGAAGCACAATTGGGGAAACTCGACCCGGTCATGCTTAATCGCCCCACTGTACATGGGAAAGGCACGCCTGGCATCCTCCCTGGTCTGGTAGGCCCAGGCTGGCAGGCTCGGCTCCCCTGGGAGCCCCCGTCAGGCTGATGGGAAGCAGGCACATGGAGGGCTTGGGGCTGTTCACAGCTGCTTGGCACTGGTGCTTTCTCTTGGGGACAAATGCTAGCCATGGTGGGGAAACTGATCCTCTGAAACAGGAGAACTCAGAACAGATTGATCTTTCCCTCTTAACTTTGCCCCTTGAGGCCTCAGGAAAGAGCTGATCTGCCCCTCTCTGGGTCTCAGGGACTGGACTTCATGACCTCTGTCTGAGGTCCTCACCAGCTCTACAGCTGTGATCCTGAAATTCCAAAGATCCAGATACGGGAGGCTGGGGGATGGGACCAGATACAGGAGGATGGGAGATGGGACCAGATACAGGACGGGAAGCAGGGGTCAGGATGTGACCAGATATGGGATAGGAGGCCGGGGTGGTGGGACCAGATACAGGAGGATGGGAGATGGGACCAGATACAGGACGGGAAGCAGGGGTCAGGATGTGACCAGATATGGGATAGGAGGCCGGGGTGGTGGGACCAGATACAGGAGGATGGGAGATGGGACCAGATACAGGACGGGAAGCAGGGGTCAGGATGTGACCAGATATGGGATAGGAGGCCGGGGTGGTGGGACCAGATACAGGAGGATGGGAGATGGGACCAGATACAGGACGGGAAGCAGGGGTCAGGATGTGACCAGATATGGGATAGGAGGCTGGGGTGGTGGGACCAGATACAGGAGGATGGGAGATGGGACCAGATATGGGAGGCGGGGGTGGGGGGGGTGGGACATCCAGGAGGAGATGTCCCGAGCACTGCTGATGATGTGGGACTCAGGAGAGCAGACAGGACTGAGAATAAAGCTGCATAATTGTGGTAACTTAAGTCATGGGGACGAAGGAGAATGTCAGGGGGAGACAGGGTATGAGGCAAGGTGGAAGAGAGCCGGGAGCCCTAAGGAACTGAAGGCTGGATCACGGCTCATGCCTCCCTGGTGGTGACTACATGTCCCCCCTGCCCTCAGGGTGGTACCAGAGACGACACATTTGTGCCACTGAGGTAGCCGAGGGCTCTCCATGAATCGGGGCTACTTGTCTCTGGCTGCTGCCTCGAGGGTGAGGCAGTGACAACGAGGAGGTGGCAACATGGAAATGAAGCGAGTCAGTCAGTGCACCTTGGGGCTGTCTCCCGGCCTCTCCCCAGGCTTCACCTGGCGGCTGAGGGGCCTCACCTGAAGAGGCTCGTTGGGCAGGTGTGTCCCAGCCAAGCAAGAAAGGCCATGCGGGTCCCTGAACCGTGCCCGGCTCTCATGCTGTGAGTGATGATTGGTCAGAGAAGGAGGCGGGCCACTCACAGAGGCAGGGAGGGCACATGTGATGTCAGGCTCCCAGCAGGTCCCATGGTGCCATGGCAAGAGTCACTGAGGATGAGGAGGGCAGAGACCACCTCCCATTTCACCTCTATGACCGGCCCAGCTCCTCTCCGGGGCTAGAGTGGCATCCCCCTGCAGGCAGGCACAAAGCTTCCTTGTCCTGGTAACCCCGTCAATCGTTACTGAGGTGCCTCGTGTGCAGTAGGAAACGGCTGGTTTGGTTCTCATTAGATGCTGGCTTCTCTGGCCACTGTGACGTATCTGAGACCCTACCTAAGAACCCTGAGCTGCCTCCAACTCTCAAAGAGAGGCCCTCCTCAAAGCCCTCCTTGTATTTCCTGCACATGAGGCACCTACCGAGGGCTTTCATTAGGAGGTTTGTGAATGTTCTTGTACCTCCCTCCTCCACGGTCATGATCACCAAGGAGGCAGTGTGGCCTAGTGGATAGAGAGGTGCCTTCAGAGTCAGGAAGTCATGAGTTCAAGTGCTGCCTCGTGCTGCTGGACCATCCCCTCCACCTCTGTGCTCTGGGGGGTGCTATTAGCTGCAGAAGAGATGCCAGTGTGCGTGGCTGAGGGGAGTTCCCTAAAGCTGGCAATCCCAGGCTGGGAGTACTCTTGTTCAGAAGCAGCTGTGTCCTCACGGGCCTTGCAGCCTCATTTCAGGGACAGTTTTCTTCTGAGAGGACATTGGTCTGTCATCTTCTTTTTCTAAATTGAGCAGGAATGAGTCCAGGAAGTGGAAGAAAGCTGGCATTGGGTGTGGTGGGGTGGGGCTGACTGTGGGTGTGACAAGGTCCCCTCTGATTCAGTCAACACTCATTAAGCGCCTGCTGTATTCTGGGGAGCTTACAGTCCAATGGGGAGGTCAGATAGCAGGAAGCCACCTGGGAATGAGGAACGGAAGGCAATCCTTGGCCAGTCCCAGGGAGCCGAGTCATTTTTAGGCTGGTCTGAATTCTCACCAAGAATGAAAGTCTCCCTGGGTCTAAGGGGACTTTCCTGCCTCTTCCCACCCTCTGCTGAGTCATGTCTGCTTCCGAGGAGCAGGAATTCATTTAGAAGTTGTTCCTGCGGGAACTTTGGGAAAAAGGCCCCAGCCGCCAATGGAATGAGCTGACCCAAAGGGTCAGTTGGAAGAAGCCAAGAATTCTGCCCTCTTGAGTGTGGACATGTACATGCCTACGTCCATACACATGTGAGTGTTCACACGTGTATGTGTATTGCACGCACACCTCATGTGTGCATGTGTTCACACATGTACATGTAGTTGGGGGTTTGAGGGGGGGCTCTCAGGATTGGTCACTACCAGCCCTCAGGCTTGTCTGGGCTTCGATATTGGGTTAACTGAGCAGGAGATGGGGCCTAGTGAAAGAATGCCCCATGTCCTACTTGTAGGAGGCCAGAGGTCATGTCCAGCAGCGGCCTCCCTTTCAGACCAAACTCAGTGATATTCAAAACCAACCTTGAATTTATTTTGTTTGGGCTGATGGCTCCATTGGCTTTCTTTGTGCTGCTTGGTTTTTCTCTTTCTTCTCTTTGGAGAGATCTGCTGCTGTTGGTCACATGCCCCCTGAGGCGGGCGTGCGTACCGATGATGTGTGCCTGCCCTCAAGGAGTTTACCTTCTGCCGAAGACCTTGTTCAGCATCATCTCTAGAAGGGCTAGGTCTGAACGGAGTCCCCGAGGAAGGAGAGCCTTCTGGGACAGACACAACCGCTGCACCCAGGAAGGCATCTTCGCCCTTCCCACATTCAGAGGTACAGCCTGCTTTGGGATGGTGAAGATAGACGCTTTATTTAGGTGGGTCCCAGGCTCAGTGATGTGAAGCTGGCAGGGGCCTTCCAAGGCATCTAATCAACCCCACCATGTTACAGTTGAGGAAACTGAGGCACGAAGCTCAAGCCATGGTGGGGGAGATGTGTCTTTGCAGTATACGTTGATGAAGTCGATGGGAGGTTTGCTGACTGTGAGAATCAGGGTGCCACTCCCTGCTGAGAAAGACCACGTGAGAACCAGGGCAATGCCCCCCTGAAAAGAAAGCATGTGACTAGCTTCCAGAAGCTGCCTGGCGCCAGGAAGTTACATCTATTCCTAGACCGCCTGTAAGTCATGTCAATCAATGCTACCAGCCAGTTAGCTTGGAGCTGTGTGTGGGGACTGCCCTGCTCCGGGTTCCACAGGGGGCTTCTCCCAGAAGCCACTGCAGAAAGGCAGCAATAACTTTGGGGCATCTGGGGAACCTCTCTTTTTGTCCTTGACCTCCTCGGGGCATATCCTTGCACTGCCTCTGAAGGTGTCTCCCCCACAAGAGGCGGGGAGTCTAAGCTAGGTCTCACAGGATGGTCCTGTCTCAGCCAGAGGGCAGCAGCTGGGAAGAGTACTCCAGGCAGGCTCAGGCAAGGACATGAGCACAGGAATGCCCATGGGAGAGGGAACATTGCATGTCTGCTTGGAAGGATGGGTAATCCAGTGTGTCTGGAATTCAGAGCTTATGGCAGGGCGTTGTGTGAAGTAAGCCCAAACCTGGTGCCAGAGAGCAGAGGGCTTTGGATGCCTGGCAAAGGGATCTGAGCTTCTGACAGCAGGAAGGGATGGAATTCAACTGACGCATTAAGAAAGTCAGTGTGGCAAGAATGGATTTGAGGAGGGGAAGGGGGGGCATGAGGGGCTCTTGTGACCATCCCAGCAAGAAGCAGGGGGCCGGGCCTGCGTGGGGGGAGGCGGAGGAGGGAGGGAGGGAGAGAAGGGGGCCGTGTCCTGGAGAAGACGGGAGGACAATCCAGTCTACTCTGTGGGGAAACCTGCCCAGAGCTCAGCATATATGTGTGTACACACACATGTGTACGTGTGCATGTGCCTGGGGGGATTGGCATGGAACAAGGCCCAACACTGGGATGAAGAAAGCGCCCTTGGAAGCTGATCAATCGACTTCCCTCCGGCCCACCAAGGCCAGAGCCTCTGTCCCAGCTTCGCTGGATGATGGCGGGCCATTGCCCCTTGATGTTCAAAAGGCTGGCGGGCCTTGGCCGATGACCTCTGGGCCAGAGCCAGATGGGCCGTGGCAGGGTTTCCTGTCCCTGCCTCTAGGCTGGCGACTGACCTTCCCGCTGGCCCCTGGCTCCAGCTTTTGTTTATATCTTCACCTAAAGGGAGAAAACCAAACCCCAACCCCGACTTCTCGTTGGGCGTGTAGTTGGGATTGGGAGGAGGGGGGAGATAGAAGCCTAATGGAGAAAGAGCAGCCGCACAGAGCCTGTGTCTAGCTATAGGCTGATGGGAGAGAACGGTGTGTGAGCGACGGTGGGAGCACAACCTTTCCCAGGGTCTCTCTTGGTGGAGGTGGAGAAATGTGGGCTGGATGGCAGCGGGGGATAGAGCGCTGCCATTAACGCGCACCCTGGGCGGCATCTAGGCGGAGTCTGGGTGGGATCTGGCAGGATCTGGAGGTATCTGGGACTTGGGCACTGGGATCTTTCCGTGGATAAAGCATGCCCAGAGGGAAGGCTTATTTATGGGAGCTCTGAGTTAGAGCTAACCACAGGGGAGCCACAAGGACTTGGATTCCAATCCTTCCTCCAGCCCTTGCTAGCTGTATGACTTCAAGTAGCTTATGTCCCTTCCCTGAGACTCAGTTTCCATATCTGTAAAATAGTGATCATAAGGCCAGGACTTTTTGTGTCTCGAGGTTATTATTGTGAGCTTCATATGAGAGACCTTACAGCACGACCTGTCAGGCGCCATGATTGTTGGGATTATCCAAAAATACTCAAGAGGCTAAGATGTTGGCCCGAATCTAACAAAATGAAGGTTAATATGGAAAAATCCAAAGTCCTACATTGGGGCTTTAAAAAACCAGGCTCACAAGTAAAAGATTGTGGAGATTGTTTGGAAAAGATCTGGGAGTCTTAGTGGCTCACAAGCTCAGTCAAACAGCAAGGATTTTGGAGCCCCCATTATGGATAAAGGGAGAAAGCCCAGCTTCCCTTCTCTTGGAGAAACTCGCATAAATGTGTAGGGAGGTCATAGCTCTCTGGCCCAGCCTGGCACCTTCTCTGCATCTTCCTGTGCTGTCTAGGGCCACATGCCCAGGGTATGAATCAGAGGAGGTACTTGGACCTGACTCTTCTTGGTCTCTGAGGCCATTTCCCTATTGTCCGCCAAATGCGTCCAAGGTCAGTGTGGTGGGCAAGGACATCAGCAGCTAGACTCCGTGTAGGAGGGGTGTTTGATTTTTTGGGGGGGGGGCAGGACAATGAAGGTTAAGTGACTTACCCAGGGTCAGACAGTTAGTAAGTGTCAAGTGTCTGAGGCCAGATTTGAACTCAGGTCCTCCTGAATGCAAGGCTGGTGCTTTATATCCACTGTGACACTTAGCTGCCCCCAGGAAGGGGAGTTTGAAAGAAGCTAAGAGGCTGAGGTGAGGAGGGAAGGCCTTCCACAAGTGACCAACACTGGACCCCCCCCCAGCCTTGCATCTTCCTTTGACCCCTGGGGCTACAAGGGTTTGATTGGGTGGTAAAAGGGACCAGAGAGGCTGTCTGCTCCAATCATTTTGCAGAGAAGAAACTTGAGGTGCGGAGATCATCTTTGAAGTGGGTCCAGGGCTTGTCCTAGATGAAGTCAGGGGCACCTCAGCATCTCAGAGATGACTAGGACTCCTGCCTCTGCCAGAGCCTTCCCTGGGCCAGCTGCTCTTGATCTGAGGCAGGATTTGGGTTTGGGGGCCTGCCTCGACCATCAGCAGGGCCCCTTCATGACCTTCTGAATGGAGGGGGGCCAAGAGACACATCCCAGCGCCACAGGAATGGGGGGCGTTAGCCAGGACACTTTGGAAGGGTCTCTGTGTGGGTAGCAGCTGTCCCGGAGGAGGGGCTGGGGCTGTTGGAATCCTCCCCGTCACCTTTGCCAGGGGGGCTGCGCACACCACAAAATGGGTGTTCCCTCGGCCCCTCCTTGGGAGCAGAGCTGATTCTCGGAGTGCCAAGAGGCGAGCTGACACATATGGATGGGTTTAATAATAGAAATAAAAGGCCTCTACCCCGGCAACAGGAATGAACAAGCTCCCGTGACTCCATGGTGGTAGGGAGGGAAGAAGGAGGCATGTGTGTTGTTGTCTTATCACAAAGGGGGACTGGGAAAAGAGCTGTGGTCCTGGGGGAGGTGGGGGATGAGCAGGCAAAGAGCCAGTAACTAAGACGCATGGTGGGGACAGGCCTAACGGAGCCCCTTCAGTCGCCTGGCGCTTTGTTTGTGCCCAAAGGTTCCCACCCATTTCCCGGAGGGGAGCTGGGACTGAGCTTCCATCAACGGCAGCTGTACCTGGTGGGTGTGCACGACTTTGGCAAGTGCTGTGTCTGTGAGGCACCGGGAAGCACCCACCAACGAGGGAAGGCGGGCTAGGAGCCACAGACCAAGGGCACCTCGAGGGCCTCAGAAGTGGGGGACTTGGGGGCAGCAGGAAGGGGCTGGCCTTCCCCCCCTTGTCCTCCTCCCCCCTCTTCCGCCCTCCCCCTTCCCCCCTCCTCCTTCCCAAGAGCCAGGCATGATGGAAGGAGAAGCTACAAAGAAAGCGCCGTGGGTTTATGGAAGAAAGGGCTTCTTGCTAACAAGAGCTACCCTAGAGTGGAAGGTGGCGGGTCTGTTCACCACCCAACAAACATTTATGAAATGCTTGTTGCATACCTGGCTCTGGACTTGATGATGGAAAGAAAAAGGCAGACATGAGTCTGCCCTCCCAGAGTTTCCCTTCGGTGAAGGCTGATGTCCTCTGCTTGGACTCGTTGTTGACAAGATCCTCAGTCAAGTTCACTTTGTACTAGATGGCCACCAGGGTCAGTTGGTCAGTCAGCATGCATTAATTAAACACTTACTGTGTACCAGATACTGCCCGCAGTAAAAGTGAAAGCAAATCCCTGCCCTCAGGAAGCTTGTATTCTTTTGGCGGGTGTAAAGATATTTTAACTGACCAGGCTTAATTTGGGGGGACTACACTAACTGCAAAGCCTCATCTAACTGGAGGACTAATCTGGGGATTTTTGACTGGCTGGCTATCAGACTGCTATTAATTTAGTATAGGCCATTTACAAAATTTCTCCATACTGCTCCCAAATTGATAAGCAAACAATTAACAAGCCTCCTAATTAAATAAGCAAAGCAGAATTTATTTATAGAAATAAATGAAAACATAAGGGTTAAGAAGTGCAAATTATACAGCCTGTCTGCTTTTAATACAATAAGGGCCTTGGCCGCCTCTTGCCTTAGGGTATGCTGCTTGGACAGGTTCTTTCCAACTTTCACCCTTTTTCTCCTTCCCTCCAACTTTCACTTTATTGATCCCCCTGAAAAGCCCCTTAGCGTCCTCACCTCTGTTGCCAACCCCAGCGTCCCTTTCTCATCAACCTCTCTGCATCTCTAGCCTTCTGGCATTCTTCCTTGCTCTTAGCCTTTTCTCTGTCTCACTAGGGCTGTGCCCAGCGGGGCTCAAGGGGCCCGTGCCCCCCTGCTGCTTGCCTGGGAGCTCCGCACGGGCCTGGCAGGACAAGCCTGGGATCTCTGGGGCAGCTCCCCTCAGGGCATAGAGAGCTGGGGCTCCCCCCCACCACCCCGTCTGACCTGGTGTCCTGAAAAGCCCATTTTTGGCTCAGCTGAAGTGGAGGGGGAGGGGCACCAGCCCCTCACACAGAAAAAAACCCTGAGGGCCTAAGGCTTTTTAATCTCAGCTCAAAGGCAGGGTCCCCAAATCAAAATAAATTCCCACATGGGGCAATGAGAGTTAAGTGACTTGCTCAGGGTCACACAGCTAGTAAGTGTCAAGTGTCTGAGGCTGGATTTGAGCTCAGGTCCTCCTGACTCCAGGGCTGGTGCTCTATCCACTGCACCACCCAGCTGCCCCCTGGGAGCTTGTATTCTAATGAGGAGACAAGCCCAACAAGACGAGGGGCAGGATTGTGGAATAGGAGGAGGGGAATAAAGTGTTAGAGAAGGCTAGAAGGTGCAGTCTTTAGAAGGTACCTTGGTTGTGTCACTGCACTGAGTTACTAACAGCTTCTCACCTCACATCTGGGGCAGTGGACACAATGACGCTTCTCAGGCAGCCCCGAAAATCATAGGGTTTAGTGTTGGAGGGATCTTAGAGACTCCCTGGGCCACCCCCTTGTTTTACAAAAGAGGAAGCTGAGGCCCAGCAAGGGAAGGAGACTTGTCCAAGGTCTCACAGGGAGTGAGGCCTCCCCCAGGTAACCGAAGCCTTAGCCCCAAGGGCAGGAGCTCTCGCTCAGTTTTCTCTGGCTGGCCTCAGGCCAGCGTCTCCGTGGGGATCCCTTTCTTTCTGCTGGGCTTTCCCAGCATGATTGCTCCTGCAGTTCAGATTGGGCCCCTGGCCCCTGTGCCCTCTGGGTGAGCCAGTGATGATGTCCTTCCTTTCCTCTACTTGCACTTGAAAATGTCCTTCAAGGTTTCATTACTCCCTACCCTTCCCCCAGCTGTGGGCCAGTGAGGCCAGCTGTCCCTCAGAGGGAGCCACTTCCAGTCCCCACGGTGGTGGCCACAAAGGGGGTCCTGGGCTGACCCAGGTTGGCTTGGCACAGGGATGGGAATACAGTAGGTGTCTCATAAATGCTTATTGACTGACTAGTTCCAGTTTTCTGCATTTCCCCCTTAGGATTCGAAGGGATAGATTAAGAGTGTTTTTCACCGCTTCTCTAGGATGGCTGATTTCTCAAAGCGCGGGCTTTCCCAAGGCCTTGGGAACTTCCCTACACATTTCTGGGTCACTCCAGAGCCCACACCTCCACTTTCTTATGGCCAGTGGGGCCTAGGTCCTGGAGAGCTGGAAGGGGTCTTGGAGGCTCCTCTGCCCAAGCCCCTTATTTAAAGCTGAGGAAGTTGAAGTCCCGCACAGAGCGAGTGACTGCAGTGAGAGGCCCCCGTGGGTCTCCCTGCGCCCAAGGCCAGTTCCAGGGGCCCCTTCTGCTGGTCAGGTCCTGGATGGTTGAGCCAGAAGGAAGTCTAGAGATCACTTAGTCTTGCTTCCTCCTGCCCCCTTTTACTGTTTGGGAAATTGAGGCAGAAGCCACGGAGAGGTGACTTGCCAGGGGGTGTCGCCGACAGCTTGTGGCTCAGGCAGTGCCAGGAGACGGGCCTCCGTGATTCTCTTTCACTTCTATCCCATGGGCCATTGCCCCGGGGACTGCATCACCCCACCGTCACAAGGAGATCCCCGATCCTGCTTCCCTGGAAGGCTCATCCAGCTTAAGTATAAGCTTGCATTAGGCTTCCATGATCTCATCAGCCCTTTGTTTGTTGAGCGAGGTGAGCTCTGGAGAAGGGGCAAGAGGAAGGAGGAGTGGCCAGGGAGTCCAGAGAGCCGGGCACACCCCTGCCGTGTGGCCCAAGGTAGGTCACTGCCCCTCTGGGGCCTCAGTTATCCCATTCCATGAAATGAAGGGGGAGGCAGAGTCGCCCTCTGCTCCTCCCAGCTCACGTGATCTGTTAGTCTGTGCATGTGTGCTGGTCTAGGCCCCAGACCGACATCTGTCTCTTCTTTGCTGTCCCACCTCAGGCAGTTGGGGATGCTGGGTGGGTGAGGCTGTGCAGCTTTAACAAAGGTGGCCTCCTGTCTGTGGGGGAACGAGAGGAGCCGTGGGGCATCTGGGTGCTCGGGGGCATCTGCACGGAGGTCATTGGCTCATTCCTTCATCCAGCCTGGACCTAGGGTTTTGTTGGGATGAGGTAGTCCCTCTGAAGCAGGTCAGCCACCCGTCTGTAGCTTCCTGTCTCAGAGAGTGGCCTGAAACGCCGAGCAGCGAAGAGACAAAGGGGACAAAGGTCAAGGGAAAATCTACCTGCCCTCTGAGAGCTTCTATTCTCCCTTGAGCTAGGGCAGTTGTTGGGCTTGTGCAGGTCTGGCGGGGGTCACTGACTTCCCACCTATGTTTAGGTTCCAGGCTCACTTTACGTGGGTCCTCAAGTCAGCGATTGCTTTGTGAGCTACACTCACCCTGCATGCCTCAGTTTCTCCCTCAGCAGAATGAGGAGTCTGGTCTTGATGGCCCCTGAGTTCCTTTCTAATGCTGATGCCCTGCGACCCTGCATTGGTGTGCACAAGTGCTGGAGGCCAGCCGGAATTCCCCCTTGAGTGAGAGGCTTTGGAACATCTACCTATCTGTGTGGGTGTGAGGGTCCTAGGGAAGAAGAGAGAGAACTGTCTGTGCTTGCCTCCTTGGGGAGGGGAGTAGGGACACCCAGACATCCAGGTGAGGGGAGAGAAGGTTCTTGGTTGACATCTGAACATCTGATTTTCTCTTTTGGGGGAAACCTCCTTCACGGGGCCCATTTCTCAAGGGACCCTGAGAACAGTTTGTGTGAACAACGTGTACTTCCTTGTGATTGCCAAGAGGGTCCCTTGAGATCACAGAATATAGCATAGGAGAATAGCCTCTCTAACCCCAACACCTCCTCGCTTCACCAAGAGAAAAATGAAGCCCAGAGAGGAGAGGAGACTTGTCCAAGGTCTCACAGGGAGTAAGGGGTAGAGAGAGGATTCAAACCCAGACCCTTTCCCGTAAAAGCCAATTGGTTCTCCACCACCCCCACATACCTCTCTACCCTACAGATGGGCAGAACTGCCCTAACAGAAGTAAGATGTCTCCCTTGGAATGGAAGCTAAGCATGTTGGGACAGAAACATGGTCTGGCTGTGGGTGTGGGATGCCAGGAGAGCAGCTGACATGTTGGGGCACATTTCTCTATCATAAAAGGGGGAAAAAGGAAAATCGCAAAGCTTTGAAGACAGAAGCTTCATCTGGGAATTTAGAACTATGATCTGGAAGCCAGAGGGGATGAAAGAAGGCTTATATTGAGCCCTCACTTGGAAGTCAGGGAACCTGGGTTCAGATCCCAGCTCTATTCCTTAATCCTTCTGTGACCTTGGGGAAGAGCCTTACCTTCTCTGGCCTCAGCTTCCTTGTCTGTAAAATGGGGCCCTGGATTGTATGATCTCTAAGTTTCATTCCAGCTTCAAGTCCTATGATATTCATATTTGATTTCTGGGATGTCCACATAGAAAGATGACCCCAAAGTCTGAAACCCTGAGCACTTGTTTCTCCCAAGAGGGCAATGGAGTTTGATGGGCTGTCCGTGGCTTGCTAGCCAGTGCTGCCTCATTACCCAATTCGTGTTAAATTTCATTTCTTTTCCCAGCCACTTGTGTTAATACTCCAGGCATCATCCTGGACTTTGCATTCTTTCTCATTCCTATATTCAGTATGGTGCCAAAGTCTGATTTCACCTCCTCAGCATCTCTTGCCAGTTTCACCTCTACAGCATTCTGTAGAATCTCTTGTCAATTTCACCTCTGCAACATTTCTTGTTGATTTTGCCTCTGCCCTATCTCTCATAGATTCCACTTCTGCAGCATCTCTTCAATATACACCCTTCTCTTGTCTGGCACTGCCCCCCTCACCTCCCCCTGGGACTATGGCAATAACTGTCTCCTGCTAGTCTCAGAGAAAGACTTGGTCCTCCTCACCAGACTGAACCCCCTCCACCACTGCCCTCTGTCCTCTTCCACACACAACTACTGTCTTTCCTTCTCAGTCTATGGAACATACTCCCGGAAGTGAAATCAGACGTCTTCTTTGCCCTGTTGCACTCACATAACTGCCAGAGCTCTCTCACCCTTGTCTTACTGTCTGCACATCCTCATTTCTTGGCCCCTTCAGTCTGGTGTCTGGTGTCCACCATCCTCCTCTGCTGATGCTGCTCTGATTATCAGGGTTCCCGAGTAATCCCTTAGCTCCAAGGCCAGTGTACTTTTTTCCCTGACCTTTCCTCGCTGATGCCTTGTTGGTATTTCACACTTGGACAATAGAGTATTAAAGAATTTCCCCTGAGAATTCCAAGGGAAGACTCCTACCCGCTGTCACCCACCTGCCACCCCAGCCTCCTTCAGAGCGATTACCAAGGCCGTCATGCTCAGAGGGAAGATTTTAGGGGATCATTGTCGTACCGTCACGGGCCAGGTTAGAGAACTAGGGGACAGCAGTGGTCTGGGAAAGGATGATTCTGCTGAGAGGGCTGGCCAGGATGGCACCAGGGCAGCTGGCAGGGATTCGGGCCCAAGACATTGACAGAATTGCTGCTGTTCTTTGGGGCCAGTGCAAGTGGTGGTGGCGGGGGAAGGTGTCTGTGCACACTTGGGTCTTGTTTAAGAGTCTGGGGGCATTCGTGTCTTTTGGGAGCGTGTCTGTGGATGTGTCCGCCTGCATAAGCAGCCGGGCAGGTCTATCTTCGGACATCTAGGGCAAAGACATCTTCCTCCACCATGCTCCAATTTAGAACATTCTGTGGCAATTACTTCGGCCCCCCCCCACCTCCCAGACACCCCGCAACCTTGGCTTCCTCAAGGCAGCTCTCACGTGCCCAGCCCCTCTCCCAGTGGCTGATGTCAGGCTGGACTTGGTGTGAGCCAGGAGGAGGGCCCAGCTTGGGAGCGGGGAGAAGCCTCCAGGGCTTTCTATGGAGCACCTGGCTCGGGGAGCCAGGACCATCCATCCAGTCCATAATCCAGATCTCTTGGAAGGAGATGCTGCAGGGAATGGTCTCCTCAAAGAATACGCATTTAGTAAGCACCTGCTCTATGCCGAGCACAGACCTCTGTTATGTGGATGCAAAGCACAGAGAATAGAATGATTCCTGGCATTTTAAAATGGATCAACCTGAGGCTCAGTGCGGTGGAAAGAGTGTTATCTGGCTTCGGAGGACCTGGGTTCCAGTCGTGCTTTAAATGTTTGCTGTCTCTGTGCCCTTGGTCAAGTCGCTTCATCGATTTCTAACCTCAGTTTTCTTCTTTGTAAAATGAAGGGGCTGGAGTAGGCCAGTCAACAAACCTTTATTGAGCACTTCCTTGTGCTAGGTACTGTGCTAGGTGCTAGGAATACAAAAGGCAGTGCCTGCCCTCCAGGAGCTTATAGTCTAATGGATGAGGTTCTTCCCAGCTCATGCTCCTAGGGAGTTTCTTCCCCTTCCTGGGCCTCAGTTTCTTCACCTGTAAAATGAGGGAGTTAGACTGCCTTTCCAACCCTTATGAACTCATTGGCCCATGGCCACACTTCTCGGTATCAGAGACAGGACTTTTGTGAAGCCAGCCCTCTGCTGCCTCCAATGCCAGCTTCCTTCCCACTGGCAGGCACTTCAAGCTTCCTCGGTCTCGCCTTTCTCTCCATCCTGTAACTTGGATTCAGACCCTGCGGACTCAGAGTGAGGGAATGAGGAAGGGAGGGATAAAGAACCTTGCATAAACCAGAATCTGAGACCCTGAGGATTTTCAAACAAAAGGACACTATTCTATGATAATTTGTTTAGGATTAATCCTCTGCATTAGGGGATTAATCTTGAGAGCAGAGGCTGCTGAAAAACAGATGTTTGCATCTGGCTGATCCCCAGCCCAGGGAAGGAGGGAGGGACCACGTCCAGCTGCCAATGGCCAAAGTCTCTTAACTAAGTAATTTGGTTAACTCTCCCTGAGAAAGTTCTCGGGGACACGAAATCACTCCAAAGGCAGGTTTATTAATAAGTGACTTTCTGTGGTAGCCCTGGCCATCAGACAGCTGTTAGCTCTTTCACGTGTGGCTGCTCCTGGGTCCAGCCTGAGAGAGGGCAGGCAGTGACCCTTTGGGTACACACAAAACCTGGGAGGGAATGGAGTGGAAAGGAAAACTCTGTTCTCCCTGAGCCTTTCCTTCTGGGGCTAAACATCTCCAGTCCCCATCCAATAATATCATTAAGGGCCTGCTCTGAGCCCAGCACTGGACTAGACACAGAAGATACAAAGATAAAGGTAAACTAGTCCCTGCCCTCAGGAAGCCCATATTCTTCCAGATGGGATCTGCCCTAGAATCACCTAGTTTTAGAATTTAGAATGCCTTAGAAGCCATCGAGAAGCCAACCTAGAGAAGTTAGGTCAAAAAGTACGAAATAATTTGGAGAAAGAAGACCCTAACATAGAGGTGAGATCAGGAAGGAAGACACACAGATGGTGGTCATGCATTCCAAGGGAGCAGGCATGGAGTTGGAGATGGAATGCTGAGTTGGCTGGTTTCACTACTTCCCTTGTACATGAGATAAATCTGCAATTAGGTTGGAGCCAAATGCTGAAGGATTTTGGAGGAATTTGTGACTTGTCTTAGAGGTGATAGGGAGCCACTGGAGTTTATTGAGGGGGGATGTGTGTGGCATGATTGGACCTGAACATTAGGAAAATCACTGTGTCTAAATGGAGGGTGGACTAGAGTGGAGAGACTTGAGGAAGTCAGACCCCTTGGCAGCTATTTCTTTTTTTTTTTTTTGCACCCAGGTCAGTGCCTGGTAGACCCTTTAATGTGGCTCCTGTCATGACATGCCTTGGTGGGTTCTGCGGGGGGCGGGGGGGAGTTTAAAAAATCCTCGAAGGGCAGGAAGGGGAAGGACTGACCACAGGCTCGGCTCACAGGCCCGAGCCCTAGTCCAGACTTCTCTGGCCCGTGTCCGGAGGCTCCAGCCCCTACACTGGGGCAGCTATTTCTATAATCCAGGCATGAGGTGATAGGGGCCTGCACCATGGTGGGGGCAGTGTCAGAGGAGAGGAGGGGACAAATTGGAGAGACAGTGCCAAGGTGAACTCTGGAGAGATATGCAGAGGTGAAATCAATGAGAGATGCTGCAGAGGTGAGATTGATGAGAAATGTTCCAGAGGCGATATTGATGAGAAATGCTACAGAAGTGAAATCAATGAGAAATGCTGCAGAGGTAAGATTGACAAGAGATGTTGCAGAGGTGAGATTGGTGAGAAATGCCACAGAGGTGAAATTCAGGAGAGATGCTGCAGAGGTGAAATGGATGAGAGATAATGCAGAGGTGAAATCAACAGGCCTTGGCAACAGCTTGAATTGGAGGGGTGAGAGAGAGGAGTCCAGGAGGACCAGTGGTTCCTTTAAGTGGGACTCCTGTGACATGATTGGGAGACATCTTGGTTTCCCTCCTCCCTGATGCTCCCTAGACTGTCCACATCCTGCTTCAAATGTGGCACCCAGAACAGAACCCAGTGATACAAGTGGGATCGGACTGGGGCAGAGGACAGCAGGATTGTCACTTCCTCCTCCCAATGCAGCCTAAGCTAGTGTATGGGGAAGAGTTTGGGCAGGTCAGTGGTATCACTCATGATAAAGAGTGCATGAGTGGAGACAATCTGAAGTCAAAATGCCAGTGTTCACATCTGGGCTCTGCCATTCGCTACCTTTGTGATGTCAGCTGGAGGTGGCTCAGTGGACAGAGCTCTGGACTTTGCATTTGGAAGACCTGAGTTCAAATCCAACTTTAGACATTTACTACTAGCTATGTGACCCTGGGCAAGTCACCTAACCTCTGTCTGCCTCAGTTTCCTCCATAATAAGGGAAGATAATAATACCACCTACCTCCTCGGGTTGTTGGGAGGATCCAGTAAAATAACACAGGCAAATGCCGGATATTTTTGTTTAAAAGAACATCATTTGCTAGTGGTGAAAGAAAGTTGTCCTACAGTTGGCTAGAGTGTGGGTCATGGTCACCTGTGAGCTTTGTTCTCTTCTTCTTCTTCTTCTTCTTCTTCTTCTTCTTCTTCTTCTTCTTCTTCTTCTTCTTCTTTTTGAACAGGGCAATGAGGGTTAAGTGACTTGCTCAGGGTCACACAGCTAGTAAGTGTCAAGTGTCTGAAGCTGGATTTGAACTCAGATCCTGCTGAATCCAGGGCCAGTGCTTTATCCACTGCTCCACCTAGCTGCCCCCCTTTGTTCTCTTCTGTGGCTGCAGATCTCACCTTTAGCCCAAGACATCCCAGAGCCCCTGGCTACTTCCCCCATGAAGAGCATTTATTTAGATTTTGCTTGGCCCCAAGGGAGGGAGCAGAAGGAATGGCTGGGGGGTGGGGGGATAGAGAGAGGTCACTTTTATCTGGATATCAAGAATTGACTCTAGAACTGCCTAAACATGAAGGTGGCTTCCTCAGGAGGCAGTGAGTTCCCTGTTGCTGCTGGAGGCCTCCAAGTAGAGGTTGGGCTTGACTTTCTTATGGGGTAGGATGATTTTTGAGGGGGTTTACATTTCAGGTCGGCTGTTGAGCTAGATCTCCTCTAGGTAACATCTACTGTGAATGTGAGCTTCTAGAAATAATCTAGAGAAAGGGGACCAGACACCAGTGTGGGGATGGGAGAAATAATTCAGATGACTGTGTTTGTGAGCTGCCTGTTAACCCCAACAGACTGAATTACACTGGCTGGAGTTTTTCATGTTAGGAGACGTCATCGGCTTCTGTCTGTCTGCTCCCTCAATCTCTCTGTCTCATCTCTCTCCATCTTGTCTCTGTGGCTTTGCCTTTGTCTCTAGGGCACATGGAATGCCCTGTTCTCCTGCCTGTAATCTCCCAACAACCCTTTGGTCCCCCAATTCCTGCCCTGTTGAGTCCTCTCCCCATAGCATCAAGCTGAACTGGGTTAGACTGGCCTGTCCTTACCCAGCACATGATGGTATTGAATGGAAGGGTAACCCGGTTGGCTCCGGAATTGAGCTCTCTCTGCATTCTAATTCTTGGTGTGTCTCCCTGCCCTGCATGTCCAAGCCACATTATTCTTCAGATTGGAGCTCCCCCCCCCCCATCCCTGCCTTGGACACTGCCCCCCCCAGATGCTGCTGACATCTGTTTGTTAAGAGGAGGCTCCTTCTAAGGGGCTCGCTTCCCCTTCAAGTTGTGTTGTTGTCCAAGGGGAACATTTACTTGCTTGGTGACCTCTGGAAGCCCCCTTGACTGTGGCTTTGCCAGGGTTTGGTGATGCCCACGACCCTCCAGCAGCCCAGTTAATGATAAGTTTTGTGGCCTTGCAGAGAGAGGTGTAACCATTTGCTCCCTCCATCTGCTCAGCCCCCACGGTTCAGTGCCGCCCTGAGTGGCATTTCCACCCCCCCTCCCTTGAGCCACCTTAGGTAAGGAGCTTTTCATACTGATAGGTCTTCTGTTGCCTGACCCCCCCCCCCCCACGGACCAACTTTGTTCTAGAGAGAAGGGCAAGATTGAATGAGCATTTGGCTCTCTCACTGTCCACTGTCCTGGAGCTGAAGTCTCCCTATTGTCTCCTTCCCTTGTAGTTAGGAAGGAGTTAATGGTGGTGGAGTGGGGCATGGGCTCCTGCACACAACCTTCCCAGAACTGCAGGCAGCCCAGAGAGCTGATTGCAGAGGCTTAGAGATGTTCTGCTGTTTGTTTCTCCCCCCTCCCCCAAGAGAGAACTTTGATTTGAGAATTAAGGAGGGGGGAAAGGCACCTCAGGTATACTAGTAAATGCACCCTACCCCCGGGGTGGGGTGGCTAGTCCTCTCCTGAGAGATTGGGACACCGCTATTTGTGCTGGGGGGCGGGTGGAGCTGGGGGAGGGAGGCTGGGAGGAGGCAGGGAATGAATGGGGGAGGCTGGGGGAGGGCCAGCCTGGGGATTGGACAGGCCACGCCCCTCCTCAGGCGGCTGCCAACTGGGAAGGGCGCTCTGAGTTCCTCAGAGCCAGAGAGGACAGACTCCGGTTGCCATTGAGGAATGGTGGAGCGGCTCCAGACTTGAGAACCTCCGGGGGTCTGCGCAGCCCCAGCCGGCCCTTATTCCTTTGATGGCGTCCCTCGGGAGCAGCTTGGCTCTCCTCCTCTTGCTGGCTGCTCATTGTCCCAGTTCCGGGGCCCAACTTTTTAACTGGTGGACCCAGAAGGCAACAGAAGCCCCAGTAGAACCCCTTCTCCGGACCGCAGAGCCTCAGGGCGAGAGTGCCCCCTTTGCAGGACCCGCAGCCCCCAACGCTACTCCGGCAGGTGCCCTTGGACCTGTTCCAGTGGAGCAGACGGAGCTGGACCCTGAGGTCTCAGAGGCAAATACAAGTGGTGCCACGACCCCTTCTCGGGCAGCCTCCGTGAGGGGAGACCTCAAAGAGGAGAACATCGCTGGTGTGGGCGCCAAGATCCTGAACGTCGCCCAGGGGATCCGCAGTTTAGTTCAGTTTTGGGATGAGAAAGGCGACGTGGAGAGCTCGGCTGGGACTGAGGCGCCGGCTGCTGACGCCCCCACGACCCTTCCCGCCACCCCCTCTGTGTCTGGACCTGGGACGGAGCCAAGTGCCCCTGGGAGTGTGCGCACGGGCGCCGCCAGGGAGGCTTCGAGCCCGACCGCTGCAGGCTTGCCAGAAGACGCCCTCCACCTGACCGCAGCTCCACCATCTCCTCTGGGAAATAGGTCCCGGGAGCTGCCCTTTGGGCAGGCCTCCGCCCCTCCCCCAGGTAGCGGGCCTTCTCCTCTCCTCCCGGGGGGCCTCCCTCCTGGTGCCCCGCCCCGGCAAGTGGCCGGCAGCCAAGCGTCCCTAGAAAGAGAAGGCTTCCTCCCCATCGTAGTTCCAAGGGACCATCCGAAAACGCCAGCTAAGCGCGGCTCTGGGGCCTGGCTTCTTTCTCCTTCTGCGGTGGTGGGTGCTTTGGGGGATGGGCTCTCCAGCTCTGCGGCCAATCGGCGAGCCCCAGGCGGAGGCCGCGCTCACCGTGGCCCCCACCGTGACTACAGCGGGCGCCCGGGGCTCCTGGTGGCCAATCTCACCGGCCACAGGCCCGGTTCTGTGTCTAACGCGCTTGATTTGGGCTCCTCTAGCGCTGGTGTCTCGGGGTCTTCGGGGTCTGATCGGCTATCCCCTTCTGGGCAGTTCTCTAGCCTGGGAGGCCACGATGAGGGGCCCTTCCACCCGCCGAGCCTGGCTTCGGCCCCTGGTCGCTGCTTGCCGCTACCAGCCTATTTGCCCTTCTGCAGCCGCCCGGGCACTGAGTACTTCTGGCTGCCCAATTATGCCCACCATGACAGTGCCCAGGAGGTGTGGGCCGCCCTGCGAGGGTGGGAGGGGCTGCTGCGCACGCGGTGCCACCGCTTCCTCGAAGCCTTCTTCTGCTTGCTGCTCGTGCCCCAGTGTAACGCTTCCAGCACCTCTGTGTCGCCGCCACCATGCCGGGAGTTCTGTGAGGGCCTCTGGGACCAGTGCTGGGGCCACCTTCACGAGGGCCGGCTGCCCATCCCCTGCTCCTTGCTCCCAGCCCAGGGGGATGGCCAGCACCCCTGTGTGTTTATTGACATGACTGCAGGTAATGCCACGGTCCAGCAGCCGCTTCCCTTCCCACCATCCTTGTCTTTGTCTTTGTGCCACAGGTGAGCAGAGGTGAAGGGAGGAGGGAGCTGGGCCTCTGGCCGAGCTTGGCGTGCTCCTGTGCCAGCAGCCCAGGAGCTGGGCCCAAGGGGCAGCAGGATCACCGCTGACTCCTCTGGCTGTGGGCTTCCTCTGCTTCTTAAAGGAATTGAAAAGGATCATCCCCATCTCTGGGCCTCAGTGCCTCCATCTGTAAAACGAGGCAGTCTGGTTCAGTTCCACAAACTCTGGCTCTGGAGCCAAGCCCTGGGTTCGAGTCTCTCCTCTGCTCCTTATAACCTATGGCTCTGGGCAGGTACCTTTCTGTGGGCCTCAGTCAGCTCCTGTGCAAGGCCCGGGATCAGCTGGGCGGCCCTGGAGATCCAGATTTGTAAGGGATGCTTGCTTAGGCTTGTCCCCCGTCGGGGCCCGCCCTGCTCATCCTCACGGTGGGGATGGGAGCAAGCCTTGCTGCCGCCATTTCCTCCTCCTCTCCTTTCCCCCAAAGTGCTGTGAGGGGACCAGCCTCTTCTCTGGGTGCCCTGTGGAGGAACAGGGTTCCAGTCCATGTCCAGAGCTCTGCACTCCCAGGGTCGGCGCAGCCTGGCACTCTGCTCGGCTCCTGGAGTGGGAGCACTCCCTTCAGTCCTTTGACCAGGCCCTGACACCCATACTTATGAGTGAGCTCTGGGCATCTGGGATGGGGAGCTGGTGCCGAGGGAGGGCGGGGAGCCCTCCTCTGTTAACCAGCCCCCTCAGGCAGAGGCCAGCCCAAGGGAAGGCTCCGTCCTCCTCTCTCTAGGCTGGGGAGACAAGAAGAGGAGGAAGGCCCCAGGGTCCTGCTTCCCCTCAGTCTGTTTTAAGGTGGGTGACCTTGGGTGACTTTGGCTGTCTCTCCCCCCCCCAATGTCTTTTGTCCTTGCCTGGGTTTGAGGGCTCCATTTCCTGACCAGGCTTGTAGAGACCTGTCCTTCCCTCCCCAAGGCCTTCATCACTAATGGAGTTAGTGGGTCAGTGGCCTTGGACTTCATAACTGGCCTGAGTGTGTGCGCGCACATGCATGTGTGGTATGTATTGTGTGTACGCATGGCACATACTGTGCACATGTGTGTATGATATGTGTGTCTGGTATGTATATGGGTGTGCATGGGTGATGTGTTGCAATGCATGTGTGGGATGTGTGCATGTGTGTGTGCACGTGTGCATGGTGTGCATGTGCTAGGGCCAGAAGAGGCAGGTGGGGACCAGGGCTACTTCCAGTTCCTCTGCCTTGGATTCTCCTGAGTGGAGTCAGGACTCCAAGAGCCTCTGCTGAGGTTCTGGTAGGCAGAGGCCTTCCCGGCCCCCAATGACCAGCCCTTCCCCCATGGGCAGCAGTTTGTCTTCCTCACGCCCCACCTTCCACTGTGCACCCTCTGAGTGTTCAGGAAGCAGGTGGGCAGTGCAGAGCAGGAGAGGCCTGGTGGCTGCCCTTGGCCCCTGCCCCTTGTAGTGAGGCCTCAGAATGGAGCAGAGGGGCTTCACCATGCCCAGTCTCCCTGAGGAGCCGGCCAGAGGCAGGGGTGAAGGATGTGGAGGGGCACTGGTGGGTTGCTCTGTGGCTTGCCCCTTTCCCAAGGCATCAGGGCCCCACCTGGGGCTATGGGCTCATGAGCCCAGACAGGCTCACTGGCTGAGCCTGTGAGATTTCCCAGGCCAGGGCCACTTTTGGGTGGAAAGGCCTGACCTCCTGGAGGCTGGCAAGGCTGAATTCTCAGGCTGGGATCGGGGAGAATTTCTTTTTCCTTCTAAAGAAGGCTCTGGTTTCAGGGAGGTCCCCAGGGCCTCATTCGTGTTCCCTTCCAACAACACTGTCCAGGGGCTCCCTCTGTCTCTGACCATCTATGGATCTCCACTGCTGTCCCCCGGGGGTCTTTGGCTCGAGGTGGCTGGCCACTTGGGCATCCCGTAGGGGCACTCTTGTTGAGGGCCCTTCCCTGGACTCTGGGATTCTGGGGCAACCCTCTCAAACTCTGAAGGAATGGATCTTGTCACCTGCTTCCTAGCTGAGAGAATGAGGAGTTGGTGGCTGAGGTAGGCAGGCCAAGAGCGGGTCCAGGAGAATGTGGCAGGTCATGTCACTGAGGCCCTGAGGCTCTGGTGACAAGACCCCTGGGGCTATTTAGCTGGTTTCCCACCAGAAATGCAAAGGGCAGATCATGCTGCACTCCTGAAGCCCCTTCACACAGTCCCCCCGGGGAGCCCCTGAAGGGCAGCCAGCCCCTCCCTTTGCTTCACCCTCACTCCCCCACCTGCCCTTTGCACACACCAAGCTGCCCTGGAACTTCCTCTCTCCAAATTCCATTCCCCCTCAGGGGAGTGTGAGTTTGTGACTCTGGCTGGTTAATATTTGGGGCTTGGGTTACCTGGCCCATTAAACCTGGTGGCTTCCTCCCTGCTCAGTGGGGAACTTGACCCCAAGAAGGCTCCCAGCCCCTGGACTTCTCCAGGCCCAGCTCCCTCTGATGGCCCCGGGACCTTCTGCTGAAGAGAGTTGGGGGCGCGGGGGAGGACAGAAGCTTCTGACTTGCTGCCAATTGTAGGATCTCATAGAAACTCAGCTAAAAGGCCAGTAAGTTGGGCTAAGTCTCTGGCTGGATCATCTGCAGCCCCACTGCTGTGCTGGATGCCGAGTGACTGAGCCCGGGGTCCTGGGCACACTGTGTTATCATCCTGGAACCACACCCCAGACTCTGTGTGGATCCTGGTGCTGGCCCCTGGGGAAGATGCAAAGATTGGGTCTGACACGGTTCCTCTTTTTGTAGAGCTTATGGGGTGGGGGTGAAATACCTCACACAAGCACACACATGCACACACATACTTGCACACACTCACAGCGCTTATTCACATATAAACACATAAGCACAATGCACACATGCATGTGCTCACACTCACATGCAATCCATAGACACATATACATGCAGGCACACATACTCACAAACATACAATCACATACACTCACACATGTGCATGCAAACATGCAGGCATACCCACCCATATATGTGTGTGTGTACACTCACACATATGTACACTCACATACATACACACTCACATGCAGCCACATCCAATGAGCCATGATAAATGTGTGGAAGAGAAGCAGCCCCAATGCTTTGGGGCTCCATTGGAAGGAAGAATCATTCCTCAGGCCTTTGGGGAGGGGGCAATCAGGGCAGACTGCAGGGAGGAGGTGGCAGCAGGTGAGCTCACCTTCCAACACAGACCCGCTCATTTGTACTCTGCTGTCCAGGCTGGCAGCCCTGATGTGGCAGATGGGGGGACATGGGGAGGCTGTGAGCTGGCACATTGGGGGAGGACCAGCCAGGACCCATGAGGTCATAGGGAAGCATCCCAGGAAGAGTGTGAAGATGTTGCCTGCCAGCAGACAGAAATAGCCATCCGTCCTGTGACTTGGGGTTCATGGTGGGGTCTCTGTCTTCCCGAGCAGAGGCGGGGAATGAGGCAGACAAACGGGCCTGCTCTTCCCAGACATGCTGACCTTTGGCCCTCAAGCGCTCCCGGGCCTTTGATGCCGCCTGTCCCAAACCAGGGGTAGCCCTGATAATAGAGGGACTGTTTCTAGTGTCCTCAGGAATTCGGGCTGTGGGATAAGGGCTCCTGTGTGTGAAACACAGAGACCGGGAGGCTGCAGCCCCCCCCCACACACACCCCCCCACGTCCTGAGCTGCAGAGGCTGTGGGTCCTCCTGACAGAGAGGAGGAGCCTGCAGTGTGAGTGAGTGTCTGGTGTGAGCGAGTGTCTGGTGTGAAGGGCTTGTAGGACTGACCCTGAGGATGCCCAGAGGGGCAGCTGGGGCAGGGGGCTTTCCCTCGGGTCTTTCTTGTGGGTTCCAAAGCATCTTCAGGACGGTTGGGCAGCCACCAGCTGTGCTGTCCCATGCCCTGCCTCTGAGTTGTGCACCCACCCTATCTCTACTGGCCAGAGTTCCCTCCATAGCTGTCACTGCTCTTTGGGCACTGCCGCCCAGCAGGATGCTCCACAGGATAAGCCCCTCCGTGTCTCGGAGCCCTCATCTGGCTTCTTGGGCTGGAAGGGGCCCCGAGGTCATCCGGGCAGAGGGACCTGCCCAAGTTAGCAATCTGGCCTGGGCAGGAATCCAGGTCAGAGGCAGATTCAGAGCCAGGAGGGCTGGTCTGTTGTGGCTCCTTCACTTCACAAAGGAGGAAGCAGGCCCAGGGAGGGTGAGTGACTTTCCCAAAGGTCCACGCTAGGAAGTGTCTGAGACAGGACTGGAACCCAGAGCTCGTTTCCCCAGCCCAGATCCCGTGCCGCGTCTGAGAGACATCCTTTGGCTCAGTCACAGCTGGCGATAAAACAGAAGGGGGATGTCCTGAGGGGGTGGCCCTGGGTCCAGTGCCCCAGGACATGATTTGAACTGTGTGACCCCAGGCTCCTTCCTTACCCTTCTGGGCCTCTGTAAATACATGGGGCTGGACAAGATGAGGCCTAGTGAGGTGGCAACAAACAGTTATTCATCACCGCCGGGCCTGATGCCTTAGAGAGGAGAGACAAGACCCATGGGGCTGGGGCTGGGGCTGGGGGCTGGGGGGTGGGGTAGAGAACCTCCAGCTGGGGAGTCTTAGGGGCCATGGAGCAGATAATGGGTGGCTGTCATGGGGGTGCTCCTCGCCCCTCCCCCTCCAGAGTCTCGAGCTGTCGTCAGTGCGCCAACAGTGAGCCAGCAGGCTGCACTGGGCTCTGGTCTGGCCCGGAAGGAAGTCCACAGGGCCTGGTTCTCTTCTTCCTAAGTGGTTCGACCCATTGAGGTCACACTGGCTTTGTTCATTCTTCAGACAACACTCATTCAGGCTCATGTAGGAAGATTAAGGCCTGATCCGTGCCCTGGGGGAACCTGTCATGCTGGGGGGAGGTGGGGGGCGGATAGGATGGTAGATATATTGGACTTGGATTTGGGAAGACCTGAGTTCCAGTCTGGCCTCATACACATCCTACCTGTGTGACTCAGGGCAAGTCACTTCACCGCCACATGCCTCAGTTTCCTCACCTGTAAAGTGGGGAACACTGACTCAGAAGCCCTCCTTTGGCCGATGCCTTCCTGGGTGGGTATAGAGATGCTGAAAGCTCCCCCGTGGCCCATCCCTCATGCCCCGGACAGCCAGCAATATCACCCCTCCTTGAACCATCCTTCGACAGGGGGACGTGGTGGAGAGGGCACTGGGGTGACCCCGACTTGCTCACACTCATACAGCAAGAAGATGTTGGAGCCAAAAGACTTCCTCAAGCCCATTAATGGAGCCCAAGGTTCTATCCATCACTCCACCTGCTCCAGAATGTCTCTGGGAAAGGCTTGCCTCTCAGAGCCTCAGTTTCCTTATCTGTAAAGTGGGTACTTACAGCACCTTGCAAACTGCAGCACTACTTAAGTAGGAGTCTTTTTGGATTATTGGAGAAACGGAGGCAGCAGGTGTCCTGGGGGGTCCGGAGCTGGGCATCGAGAGGCTGGGGTCCTTGTTCTGCCCTTAAATCAGCTGGGTGTCCTTGAGCCAGTCTCTCTTAGGCCCCTTATGGCCTGAGGGGTCTCCGATGGTGGCAGGCTGCTGGGGGCGTGGTCAGGGGTTTCATTGTCCTGCAGAGTGAATGGGATGCCTTTATTTTTGGTCAGGGGCAGCCTGGATCACTGGGCATGCACCCAGACCCTTGAATGGGGTGTGGCCCAAAGAAGCCTAGGGGTCATTAGGAGTGATCTAGGGAGAGTTCAAAGGCTCTAGTTGATCCCTAATGGAGCTGTGAGCTCCTCAGTCCCATGAGACTGGCCTGTGCCCTCCCATAAGTGCTTTGTTCTGACACCAAGGGAGTCCCAGCCAGGCTATTTCATCCACCCCCTTCAGGGCCGTGGGGCCAATACATCTTATATAATCAGATGTTCCTTTGATGATCTAATTGGTATTAAAGGCTGGATCTCTGGTTGGGGTGGGGGGACCACCATGTTACTTAAGGAACTCTTCTCTGTGCCAGGATCCTCTTCCTCCTGTTGTGCCCTTTCTGTTTACAGTGTCTGTGTCACTCTTTGGAGACCTGTTATAAACTCTGAACTAACACTTTGAGGGGCCGTTAGGTAGGCTATCTCATCATTAGGGAGGGGCTCACCCTCCACTGAGACTGATTGCAGCCCCTCTAGGGTGTGGTAGATGATCTGACATTGGCCCCCAAACTTATCCCCGTTTAGCCAGACCTGGTTCTGAGCTCAACTGGTCCTTGGACATGAGACCCCAAGCCCACTGTCTTCCCATCTTGGGAAACATCTGCATGAGGAGGTGTGGATGAGGCAGGACTCCATTCCACTCTGAGATCTGGCATGTGTGAGAGGCCCTGCCTAATCATTGTAGCCTAGGGTTAGACTGTCACACTGTTAGGGAAGTGTGCGGGCAGTTTGCTGATTGTTCTTCCTTGAAACAAACCCTTTAAAAGGTGCTCTGTGAGGGGCAGCTAGATGGCACAGTGGATAGAGCACCGGCCCTGGATTCAGGAATACCTGAGTTCAAATCTGGCCTCAGACACTTAACACTTACTAGCTGTGTGACCCTGGGCAAGTCACTTAACCCCAATTGCCTTACTAAAAAAAAAAAAAAAGGTGCTCTGTGGAATAAAAGCTACTAAGGACCCCAGACTCCAGGCCTCTTCCGGGTGACTTGGACTGATGATTCAGTCCCCTGAAGGGAATGCCTGTGAGTCACGGCTGACTCAGGCCTGCTGGGGAGCCTCCAAATGTAAGGGAGGGAGAACTCACCCTTCCCCTCTTCATCACCCACCCCAGGGGCTCCGGCTGGAGGAGGGAGGAGGACCTTGAGCAGGGCTGTGCCATGGCTCCCTGCTAGCCTTGTGGCTCTCTCTGTAGGAGGGCCATTTCTGGAAGTCCTGAAGCGAAGCCCCCACACAGCAGCTGGGGCACCCAGATGGTTGCATTTGCATCTGGAGAATCATTTTTTGTGTATCCAACATTTCATTAAATAGTTTCATTCTCCAGAGAAGATGGGTGAGTCACTAGCCAGAATCTTGGATTTCCCAAATTCTTTTTCTCAAAGTAATTCTTTCTGAGTCCCCTGAAGGGGGTGATTGTCCACTGGCCAAGAACAGACCCTCAGAGGTCATTTTTCCAGGGTGGACGAGGAGGTCGCCAGGTCTCACATGTCTGGAGCTGGAGCCGGGTTTGGCCGGGGTGGGCCCTGAGACGCTCTGCCCAAATTCCCTTGGTTTTGGCTGTGGCTGCAGGCGATTTGTGTTGGCCGTCAGAGAGGCCGGGCCCCCAGCCTCCTTCAAGTGTCTCCCATCTCTGGGCCCTGCCCCGGGGGAATGTGGGCTCCCTTACTTGGCTCTGAGGGCCTTCCTGGCGCCCATCTGGGGCTCTTCTCCACAGAGATCCCCGATTATCTGGGAGAGAAGCTGGTCCCTGCACCCCTTGGGAAAACCCAGGGAGGGAGGCATGTCATTCCATAGGGTGAGACCATGTCCACTTTCATCATAGAGGAGGGAGGGGGGACACTTGGGCTCATCTCTGCCTAGGAGTGAGGGGCTCACTGACCTCATGAGCATCCAGAGTGAGGCTGACCTAGGTCACTAGTGCAGAGAGGGACCTGATGGGAGCATCAATCAGTGGATCCTGGAGCTTCCATGGGCTAAACGCTGGTCCCAGAGGCACAAAGTCCTGGGTGCAAATCCCACCTCAGATATTTGGTGATTATGTGACCTTGGGACAGTCTCTTGACCTTGCTGATCCTCATGGAGGAGCAGTAATTTGTTGTGAGGATTAAACGAGGTATTTTATGCAAGCCCTTGGCAAATCCCAAAGTTCCTTGCAAGTTGAGCTATTTCTACCTAAAGTGTTTTGCTGTCCTTATAGGCAGAAATGCTTTCTGAGTCTCCTCCTCCTCTTCCTCCCCTTCTTCCTCTTTCCCTTCCCCTGCCTCTTCCTCCTCCTCCCCCTCCTCCTCTTCCTCCTCCTCTTCCTCTCCTTCCCCCTCCTCCTCTTCTTTCTCCCCTCCTCCTCTTCTTCTTCCCCCTCCTCCTCTTCTTTCTCCCCTCCTCCTCTTCTTCTTCCCCCTCCTCCTCTTCCTCTCCTTCCCCCTCCTCCTCTTCCTCTCCTTCCCCCTCCTCCTCTTCTCCTTCCCCCTCCTCCTCTTCCTTCTCCTCTTCCTCTCCTTCCCCCTCCTCCTCTTCTCCTTCCCCTCCTCCTCTTCTTCTTCCCCCTCCTCCTCTTCCTCTCCTTCCCCCTCCTCCTCTTCTCCTTCCCCCTCCTCCTCTTCCTTCTCCTCTTCCTCTCCTTCCCCCTCCTCCTCTTCTCCTTCCCCTCCTCCTCTTCTTCTTCCCCCTCCTCCTCTTCTCCTTCCCCCTCCTCCTCTTCCTTCTCCTCTTCCTCTCCTTCCCCCTCCTCCTCTTCTCCTTCCCCTCCTCCTCTTCTTCTTCCCCCTCCTCCTCTTCTCCTTCCCCCTCCTCCTCTTCCTCTCCTTCCCCCTCCTCCTCTTCTCCTTCCCCCTCCTCCTCTTCCTTCTCCTCTTCCTCTCCTTCCCCCTCCTCCTCTTCTCCTTCCCCTCCTCCTCTTCTTCTTCCCCCTCCTCCTCTTCTCCTTCCCCCTCCTCCTCTTCCTCTCCTTCCCCCTCCTCCTCTTCCTCTCCTTCCCCCTCCTCCTCTTCTCCTTCCCCTCCTCCTCTTCTTCTTCCCCCTTCTCCTCTTCCTCCCTTTCTTCCTCTTTCTCGCCCTTCCCCTGCCTCTTTCTCCTCCTCCCCCTCCCCACTTCTTCTTCCTTCTCTTTCCTGCCTCACAGGCCCCACAGAGGAGGAGGGTAGTGCTTAGAGCTGGGCACGCATGTCGTCACAAGGGTGATGACAAGCCATCGCCTTCCCACCTTTCTCAGTTGGGTTCAGTTGGAAGCAGTCTCAGGGCAGCTGTTTGTACTTGAATTCAGTGGTGGGATGTTTGAGACCCTCCCTGGCTCCCGGTGATATCCTTGGTCCAGCTGCAGCAGGTGGTGCACAGTGGGGCTGATGTGGCCCCTGTTTTAGGCCTCTGGGTTCCTGTGGTTTAGCAGTCCTGGGTATAGTGACGCCCAATAAAGATGGTGGTCTTAAGGGTGCATGAGTCGTCGTGGGTTGGGGCATGTGGTCTGTGAATCCAAGCTCATTCCACCAAGCTGCCTCTGGGGAGAGGGGATCAGAACATCAGGATCTTTAGCAGGGAGAGGAAAAGACTCCGGGTAGGGGTAGGGGGAAGATGGGATCAGCCTTATTCTGCTGGGCCCCCAAGGGCAGAGCCATCAGCCCCAGAGGATCATTGAGGATGGATGACAGAAAAACCTCCTAATGAAGCTTTTTTGCTTCATTACAGGGGGCTGCTGGTGTAATGTATACAGTGCAGGACTCCGGGTTAGGAACATCTGAGTTCAAATCTGGCTTTAGACACTTCCCAGCTGTGTGACCTTGGGCAAGTCACTGAACTTCTGCCTCAGTTTCCAAATCAGTAGAATGAGGGGTTGGCCTTGCTGGCTTCTCTGCCAGCTCCAAGTCTGCCCTCTGACCCTCTGTGCACTGTGCCCTGGGGTATATGATGTGACAGATGAAGTTCTTGTGCTTGGGTGGGACCGACGTTCCTAACTGTGGGCACAGGGCTGATGCTGTCCTTAGCTTGTACTTTAGAGCTGTCTGTGCCCAGGTTTGGCCTGAAGGGAAGAAAAGGGAAACCTGGACCAGGAGCCCCACTGGAAAAAACTTTTCCCCCGGGTTCCTTTGATGTCTGAATGCTGGGCTGTCCAAGGGAGGCCACTGGGGCCTTGGTCCTGGCCCTTTGGGAATCCTTGGCAAATCCCTTCCCATTTCGGGACCACGGCCCTGGTGGCATCCAGGGGAGGCCCAGGAGTCCTCTCTAGGCCTGGGGATTCTAACTCTTGTAACCTGTGTCTGCCGTGGGGTCATGAATCCCCACTTCCTCCTGCCCCCAACACTGCCCTTTCTCATGCTCCTCACAGAACTTTGTCTTCACAATGAGCCTGTGAGGTCCTGGGGCAAGTCGTCCTGTCTGATGTCTGTACAGATCTTCAAGGCTTGCCCAGGGCTTCTGTCCTTGGTATCCACTTTGGCGCGGGATCGTCTGAGCCCTGGCAAGCTGGGCTGGCACTGAGAGCCACTGGGTCAGGTCCGGTGCTCAGGCCAGCTCCCGTGCCTCCGTTTCTCCTCTTGTCCTTCTTCATGCTCCCCTCCCCATTTCTGAGCCTGCTCCACAGAAGGCCCTTGCCCACCTCCGGCCCCCTGCCTCAGCAGCTCTCACAGAGAACATGGTCTCTCTTCTTTTCCAGAAAACTTGAGCACAGAAGTGAGCCTCCCGCAGCTCATCGGGCAGCCTCCCCCCAGACACATCTCCCAGATCTACGACCCTGACAATGGGCTCGCCTATGTCTTTGGGCCCAATGCCAACAGCGGGCAGGTGGCGCGCTATCACGTGCCCAACCCCTTCTACCGGGACTTCTCGCTGCTCTTTCACATCAAGCCCACCAGTGAGCGGGCCGGGGTGCTGCTGGCGCTCACTGACGCGGCCCAGGCCGTCATCTCCATGGGCGTGAAGATCTCAGAGCCCCGCGGCGGCAAACAGGATGTCCTATTCTTCTACACGGAGCCGGGCGCAGGGGAGACGCGCACGGCCGCCAGCTTCAGCCTGCCCTCCTTCGTGAACCAATGGACGCGCTTTGCCCTCAGTGTGGACAGCGACGAGGTGGCCCTCTACGTGAACTGCAAGGAGATCCAGCGGCTCCCTCTGGATCGGTCTGCGCAGGAGCTGGAGCTGGAACCCGGTGCCGGCCTCTTCGTGGCCCAGGCGGGAGGAGCCGACCCGGACAAGTTCCAGGTAAGACGCCCATCTGCTGTCCAGCCGGCCTTGGTTCGGGCTGCGGGGAGCAAGGAAGCCGGCCAGCCCCAGCCCCTCCCTGGCTCCTGCCCAGCCTCCCCCAGGCTGGGAGTATGAGGGGCTGTCCAGGGTCCTGAGGACCAAGCTCCAGAGGCTGCTCTTGGGGAGCTTGTGCGGGGGGCTGGGCTAGGCCCATCCAGGGACCTCCAGGGCCGGGCCAGGGCTGGTTTTCAGTGGTGGGACCCAAGCGCCCGCAGAGGGTTTGGGGGCTGAGACCGGTGCTCAGAGGGTTTGGGGGCTGAGCCTTGGTCTTCTGGAGGGCTTAGAGCCCCTGGCAAAGGCCCAGCACCTCCTTGCTCCTCCATGAACAGCTGCCTTGGGGGCAGTGCTGTAGCCACTGACCCGCTCTGGCACTGTTGTGATGTCCAAGGCTATGTTGGCCATCACTGCGTGGAAGCGACCCGAGGTCCCCTGCGAGCCCTGGAGGCTTCCACCAAGCCAGGGAAGCCTCTAGATGGGCATAGTGGGGAGTATGTCTCTTTTGCAGATGTGCCAGGCTATGTTGTTGTCGGGAAGGGCTGGTTGTAGTGGAGCCCACCAGGTGACAAGCTTTTTCAGCCCTAGCATGCCACAGAGACAAACCTAGGGACAGCTAGATAGAGCACCTGCCTCAGAGTCAGGAGGACCTGAGTTCAAATATGGTCTCAGACGCTAGCTGTGTGACCCTGGGCAAGTCACTTAACCCTGATTTCCTCCCCCACAAAAGGGCAAGTCTAGCTGCTCATCTGTGCCCCTGCTGAGGCTGAAGGGCCCTGATCTGGGCAACTCAAAGGGTGTGTGGGGAGGATCAAGCAGGCAGGAATCCCATAGGTGCCCAGGCATTGGGCAAAGCCCCAAGGATAAAAAAGCCCCAGCTCTTGTCTTCAAGAAGCAGCTCACATGTTCTCTGCAATGGCAGTGGGAGGGAGGAGGGATCTGGCATCCAAACCCTCCCTCTGCCATCGTTTTTCTCTGGGACCCTGTCAGCTTTCTGGGACTCAGTGACATGAGGAAGGAATGAAGATTGCCTCTCGGCTCCTCTTGGGGTCTCCCCTGCTGTGCATGTGTGTGAGTGTATAGGTAAATCCACAATGTATTCGTGCATGTGTGCATGATGCGTGAACACATGCACATGCGTGTGCTAGCACGTGCATAAACAGTGTACTTGTGTATTATGCACATGTATTTTATGTGAATGCAGTATGTATTGTGATGCACATGTGGGTGTGTACGTGTAAATGTACCATATTTGTGCATGCGTGTGTAGTCTATGCTATGTAACCACATAGTACACACATGCATATGTATGTGTTTGCATATGCATTGTGTATTATGTGAGTGTACATGTAAATGTACCATGCATATATGCATGTACATATTCTGTGTGGGTGTATTATGTACGTGTATGTGTTTGTGTATATATACAGGCATAGTGCATTTGGGCATACATGCATGCACGAGTACATGCACATATGCATATGTATTGTGCATGTGCATGCATGTACCTGTGTGTGTGTGATGTCTCCTCACATGAGGAAGCTTCCTGTGACCATGGGCTGGGTCTTACCTCTCTTTGGGTCTGCTTGCCAGGCCGTGACCACCAGTGCCCTCAGTTACATTCAGTAGATATTGGCTGGTAGATTGAGAGCAGGGTCCCTGGTGGGGCTGCAGCCTGGGGTACGTCCTTCAGGTTTGTCCTTGATACCGGCAAACAGCACCCAAAACATCTGTTGATCTAGGTAGGGCAAAGAACCCTTGGGTTCATGTGGGTCAAACCTGCTCATTTTACCAATGAGCAAAGCAGGGCTTGGGAGGTCATGGCACCTAGGCTGGGGTCCTGTGCCCCTTTCCCCCACCCCCAGCTGGCCTTGGCATCATGGGAACTAGTGTTCAGGTCCCGCATGGCTGCCCACACCCTGTGTGACTTTGAAGCATCACTACTCCCTGCCTACTCTTAGCTTCCTTAGCTGTCAAGTGACAAAGTTGGACAAGATTGTCCAGGGGGCCCCCTTCTAGCTCTTAGTATGTGGTCCTGTGATCTAGAAGCATCCTTGGCCCTGTGGTCTACATTGGTCCTTGGCCCCATGGTCTCTATTGGTCACTGGCCCCGTGGTCTCTGTGGGTCCTTGGCCTCATGGTCTTCTGAGTAGGTCCAGGAAAGAAGGAGCCGCATCTACTGAGGGCCTGGACAATAACATAGTGGCAGCCCCAGACTTGTGGCTCTTAGCATTAGAGTGGGCGGTGCCTGTCTAATCCAAGTCCTCATTTTACAGCCTAGGGAACTGAGGCCCAGATAGGGGAAGATACTTGTCTAAGGCCACACACCCACCTTGGTATCTGAAGTAGGATTTGAACACAGACACAGTGACACCAGAGCCTGGGCTCTTTCTTTTCTTTTCTTTTCTTTCCTTTCCTTTCCTTTTTTTTTTGTTTTTGTTTTTTGTTTTGTATTGGTTTTGGGGGGACAGGGCAGTGGGGGTTAAGTGACTTGCCCAGGGTCACACAGCTAGTAAGTGTCAAGTGTCTGAGGCCAGATTTGAACTCAGGTCCTTCTGAATCTGGGTCCTATGCTCTATCCACTGCGCCACCTAGCTGCCCCCCGCCTGGGCTCTTTCCATTCATGTTCTCCCCCCAGCCCTGTCTGGGTCCCTCTTGGACAAGTCAAGGCTGGGTGTTCAGGTCACCACACTGGGCACTGGCTGAGGAGAGATGCTCCTGGGAGCTTCTTGGTGGTGCCTTGTCCCGTCCTGAGGCTGGAGGGAGATACTAGGAGTGAGGTATAGGGGTGGCCTTGCAGGGGCTTCACTGCCTCACTTTGAAATGGGCCTCACTGGGAGGGAACAGAATCCCTGTGGTGGAGACACAATGGGGTACTTGTGCTGTTCAGCAGGCCCCGGGAGAGGCCTGGGGAAACAGAAGGTTAATTCTTTGTCAGACAAGCTCCTGCTTGTGGTGGAGGTCTTGCATCCTGGCTCTCAGTGGCCTGGAGACTGACCTTTCCCCTCCAACAGGACCCCAGAGTCCACTGCTCCCCCTGGGTACAGGGGCCTTGACTGTCAGGGTTGGGTCTCTTTGTGAGAGTCTGAAGGCAGAGACCGCAGTGGAACAGAAAGGCCGCAGAGGGAGAAACCTTGGCCCTACTGGCTCTCAACAGACTAATTTCTGAATGTTTCTGGGGGACCCCCTAAGGCTGTCCCCCTTCAGGGGTCATCATCTTCCTGCTGACCCTGGAGATCCTGGGCAGAGGACCAGTTGGCCAGAGGGCATTTCCAGCCCGTGGAATCAGCATACTCATCCCTCCTTAGGGGGGCTGAACTAGGAAAGGGTTACGTGTGGGCCCACGGTATTGAAGACCAGCTTGGCCATGGGGGTGTGAACATTTCAGTCTGGCTAACGAGTCATTGAGAGTGGATCATCTGAGGCAGTGAAGGTACACCCGACCTAGTGGAGAACAAGGGACCCATCTTGGGCTTCTGTGTCTGAGTTAGTTTGACTTGTGGACATTTTAAAGTAAAGTCCTGTGGACGACTCAGAGAGGAACACGTCTTATTTCCACCCTTATAAGGCTTGTAGTCCAACAGGAGCCCAGAATCTAAAAGGTGAAGTGTTGCCTCCGTCCTGCCAACCTATGCCTCAGCCTCCTCCTTAATGGTGGCCCCAATAAGGGGCTGTTCGGCTTTTGCCCAAGGAGGTGCCCACTGCCATCCAAGGATACCCCTTCCCCCAGGGGATGCTCCACCTTGGCGCCTGGTTCTGCCCACCGAGGTTAAGCAGATCAAAGCTGCTCCCTGCTCGCCACCACAACCCTTCAGATGCTCGGAGGCAGCTCTCCTGCCTCTGAGTCTTCTCTCCAGGCTCAGCATCCTTGGTGCCTCGAACCACTGCTTGTACGGGTCCAACTTGAGAGCCTTCAGATTTCTGGTACTAATGCCTTCCAACTTCTCAGTGTGCTTCCTAAAATGTGGCCCTGAGGACAACGCTCCAACTGTGGGCTGACCAGCAGAGTCAAGGGGGGCCCGCGCCCTCCTTATCCTTGGAAGCTGGGCCCCTCTTCATGTTGTCCAAGTTGTACTAGGTCTCTGGGGCTTCCACAGTACATGAGCTTGCAGTCCACTGAGGCCCCTACATCGTTTTCGGACTAACTGGCCCCTGCCTAGCTGTGCCTCCCCTACCTTGTAGCTACGAAACTGGTTTATCTTTTTAGTCTGAGTGTAAGACTGTCCAAGTCTCCCTTTCAGCCCAAGGTTTCTCTATTTCCAGAGCTCTAGGGACCCTGCCCCTTACTGTATCAGCAAGTGCAGTGTCACCCATGAATGTAATGGACTCACCTCCTGTGCCTTGACCCAGAAAGGAACAGCAGGTCCCACAGGCCGCCTCACAGTCTCCCCTTTCCCTCGAGGGGCCATGACAAAGCAGAGGCCCGCCACTCTGGCTGATGAGAGGCTGTCAGTGGCCGATGTGGAGGTCGGGCAGGGCTGAGGGCTCTCCTCAAGGCTCCTGGACTCAGGCTCCTGCACCGTCTTCAGGGGATGGGGGGTCGAGGCGGGGGCGCCGATGTGACCTGTGTGGTGGCCACGCTGCCTCCTCTCTCTTCTGAGGTCCTGCCGCTCCAGCAAGGGCGGCTTCTGGTGGGGAGGGCTGGGCTGGACCATCTTCTTTTGCTGTTCTCTCTCTTCTGTCACCATTTCCACAGCCAGTGGGGCTCCAGACTTCCCTCTGCCTCTGTGCCTACAAGTTTCCCCCTGCTTCTCCACAGTCTTTTCTCTTGGCCCCTCCCAGTTCTTTGCTACCACAAAAAGGGCCGCTTTCGATATTTTGCAGTGTCTTTGTCATGGATCTCTGGGTAGAAGGGATGGACCTTTCAGTCACTTTCTTCCCATAATTCCAAATTGCTTTGAGGATGATTGGGCCAATGCACAGCTCCACCAACCATAAATCCATCAAGCTAACTTGTGTGAGACGATAATCAGTGAATAAATATCAGCAAGGTGTCTTCGGCACTGGGCTGAGAGAGTGCTGAGGTGTGAGGCTGTCTTGGGACACGACTATTTTTCTCTCCCTGAGTGGCAGCTTCTTTCCTTATTCTGCCGCTTTTCACTTTCCCACAGTTAGAATTACCCTTTTCTCTTCCTTTCTCTTCTCAGTCTTGTAGGGTTAGGAATTCTCCCTTGGGCCATAGCTGGGGGAAAGAGCTCCTCACCCCCCTGCATGGCCCAAGGCTGTAGGAATTCCCCTCGCTTAGGACCACCTACCACACAGGCTCTGGGAAGGTGTTGGCAAGTTCATTTGGATTTCAGACGCTTTCTTTGTGGATATTTGCAGTCTTTCTCTTGGATCACCCCCAGATGGGGAGGTCAGGGGGGTCACGTATGGGTCTGAGAGGCAGCTCACCCCACCCCCGGCCCTCCAGGTGGCTGGGCCAGGGAGACCGTGCCTGCATTGTGCATCCCTGGGCACTTGCGTAGTAATCTTCCCTCAAAAGAGATCTGTTCTGTTTCTTGGTCAGCAGAAAGTTTCCCATGAGAACGTGGCGGTTTCTGAGGCTCTTGAGGTTTAGAGTTGGTGGGGCCTTCTGTGGTTCCCTAGTCTTGTTAGTAGCAAAACCGGAGAGCAAGAGTCCAGCTCTCCCACCTCCTCATTCACAGCCGGTTGGGGGCTGGTGATTCAGCAATCATAGTCCCCAAATGCCAGGAATATGCTAGGCTGTGGGCCCTTCCTTCCCCTCCATAGCCTGGGGCCTTTTGGAAAAGCAGAACTTGCGCCAAGCAGGGCTGAGGACCCTCACTTTACTCTCTCCTGCCAACCACTTCCCATCCCTCGAAAAGACATGGATTCTGGGGTTTGCTCAGGGGCCTTCTTGAATGTCGATCCAGCCCATCAGCCTGGGCTCTGGAGTCTTGGATCCCTAGAAGATGGGGCTTGTCATCAGGGAGCTTATAGTCTAGCAGAGCCCCAACAGGCCCTTGGCTCCAGGTGCTTAATAGGTATTGGGTGAAATGGTTTTTTGTCAGACTCCATAAACAAATATGGAAGATCACAAAGTGGATCATTGCCAAGTCAGCCTCCCTTTCAAGGGGGTCTCTGAGGTCCATCCAGTTTTTTTTTTTTGCTGTCTCTTTGCTCATCTCTCTCTCCCCACTCCAGTCCATCCCACACTCAGTCACTAAAGTGATCTTCCCAAAGCACAGGTCTGACTATGTCCCCCACCCTGCTCAGTAACCTCCGGTGGCCCCAAGTCCTCTGTGTGGCCTTCAGACCCTTCATCACACAGCCGCCTCCTCCCCTGGCCTCCTGGCTGTGTCCCTCTCCCGGCTCTGGGCATCCTCTCTGGCTGCCCCCCATGCCCGGAATGCGCTCTCGCCTCTGCTCTGACCACAGACGCCCCAGCTTTCTTGAGGTCCTTCTCCAGGACGCCTCCCCAGCCCCTCTTCATTCAGTGTTCCCTCTATTCAGTATTCGTAGCTGATTCATCTGCTGGCGCCCACCTCCCCCATTAGACCTGGAGTTCTTTGGCAACAGCAACTGCCTTGGTCTCATTTTCTACCCCCAGGCCTTAGCATCCGTCTGGCACGTAGTAGTCGGCCTCAGCAGGGAGCCCCCTCTCCCGCCTCAGTTTCCTCTTCTGTAAATAAGGGTCTTGCTTAAATGGCCAGCTCTGGGTCTATGATCCCATGTGATCCCATGATCCCCTGGGCCATAGGCCACCGGTGCTCACCTCTTCTTACCCTCTACCTGACTTCTCTGACTATGACCTCAGTGACCAGCTACCTGGCCCCCCAGGCTCCCCTGGGCCCCCCGTGCTCCAGAGGGGCCTTGCTGGCCAATGTGATGTTTAAAATCTAAATGTGTGGTTGCCTTAAATTAGAAGCTTTAGTGGGCATTAAGCATTTATTAAAGCATACCAGGTATTAGTAAAAGGAGAACACGTGGAGTTCAGAAAGTTAAGAAAAGGCCTTTCTAGCCTAGAGTTCCAGCCTGGTCTGTTTCTTCCCCTTCCAGGAGCCTGCTTCAACCATGAATTCCCCTCAAACTGAGTGCGGAAGCTTTTAATCGGTCCAGAGCAGAGGCGGGCCTTACACACTGCTTCAAGCTGATTGGTTAGCATCATCCAAATCCATTGGTTCCATGGACTTGAAGGTGGTCTCAGGCTGAGCTAGCTTCTGAGAACAATACCTTCTTAAGGGCCAGCCAGGTGTGCTTACAATCCAGTTAACTTGAAGTAGGCTAATCGGCAGGCAATCACTCTCACTTGATTCAATCAATTTAGGCTAATCTCCAGGTGGGCCTTTGAGTATCTGCCAAATTCCATTATTGTCTCACACCAGCCTGGAGCTCCAGCCTGGGCCTTGGAGCTGGGAGGGATAAAGGCACAGTTGAGTCTCCCAGACAGACCTGCCCCAGGTCCCATCCACAGTCCATGGGGCATATACACACGTGTGTGTGTGTTGGGGCGGGGAGCAAGCAGGGCCAAGATCATGGCCACAGCCTAGCTAAGAGAGTTGATGTGAGGGACTGGAACAGGACAGTGTCCTGGGCCTGGGTTCTAGTCCTGCCTCAGACACATAGTGGCTGGGGGAGACCAGGCCTCTCAGTGCCCCATGATGCTTTGAGCCCTAGAGGCATGAGGGTGGATGTTCCACCCATGACAGACCCCACTGGATTCCTCTGTTCATCTGGGGCAGCCCACTTGGAACTGGGGGTGACTGGAGGGTGCCCAAGGAGGGGAAAGAGTCCCAGGCTTACACAACTTGAGGCTGTGTGGAGGTGTAAGGATGTATAGCCTGGAGGAGAGAGGGCTTAGGGAGGGGCCACTATTGGACAGGTGAAGGGCTATCCTGGGGAAGTGGGACCAGCCCCTTTTGTTTGACCCCAGAGGGTCTAGCCAGGAGACATGGCAGGGGAGCAGAGTCTGGGGTCAGGAACTGTTCCTTCACACGAGAGCTGCCTCCGGGATGGGTGTCCAGCAGGCAGCTAGAGATGTGGGACTGACATTCCAGACAGAGGGACAGGCACAGATTTGTTACTGAGCGACAGAACTATGGGAACCAGATCCACTGGAGTGGATCACCACGAGGGAGAGACTGTAAGGACTGGAGAGGGCCTCGGATAGAGGCTTGGAGGATGGGGCGGGGGGACAATCCATGGAAAGAGCCTGAGAGTGAGTGGTCAGCCAAGGGAGAACGGCATCCCTGAAGCCAAGGGAGGAGGAAGGGTCAGCAGTGTTCCGAGTGCAGAGAGATACAAGATGAGGCCCTCGGACTGAGAGCCCAGAGATCGCTGATGACCATGGAGAGAGCAATTTCAGTGAAGGGCCCATGGGAGGGACTCACTCAGTCTCGCTCTTTCCCAGCTGGTCTCTGCCTGCTCTTCTCTAGAAGTTTGTGTTGGCCCCACCCTCAGCCCATACTGAGGAGGCTAGAGTCCCAGGCCTCTAGCCACTACCTTTCTGGGGAAGGGCCAGGCCTGCATTGCGTGCCAGGGAGCCGGGCCTGTTTTCTTTTAGGGCATCTTGGCTTTTTCCTCTGGTCTCACTGTTTGCAGCATCTGCCTTTGCCTGTGGCCAGCTAGGTCTCCTTGGGGACATTTGGCCTCCTTGGGGAAAATGGGTTTCTTTAGGGGCAACTTTCTTTTTTTTTTTTTTAGTGAGGCAATTGGGGTTAAGTGACTTGCCCAGGGGCAGCTAGGTGGCGCAGTGGATAGAGCACTGGCCCTGGATTCAGGAGTACCTGAGTTCAAATCCGGCCTCAGACACTTAACACTTACTAGCTGTGTGACCCTGGAGTCTTGCTTGGGCTGCTGTAGACCTTGGTTGGGAGGGAGGGAGGCTGACCCCAGGCGGCTTTGTCTCCAGATGGGGCTGAGGGGGAATTTGTCAGCTCTGGAATAAAGTTCCGTGCAGACACCCATGTCCACATTCCTTAGATAGTGAGAGCAAGACCCCAACGAGCCCCATGGATTAAGAGTGAGATAGAAGAGAAAGTGAGAGCTGATGAGGGGGAGCTGTGGTGCCTGTGCCCCCTCTCTCCCTCCCTTCCCATCTGTGATGACACCAAGAGTGTTGGGCATTGCAGTCCATGGTGGCCAGGAGCAAAAAGGCCCTGCCTGGGAGGGGGGGTGGGGAGGGGCGATGGGATGGTTGGGGGAGGGGATGGCAGAGCGGTGGCCTCCGGATTCATGATCCATTCTTCCTTGCCCTCACTGCGACTCAGTTTCCCTCATCCATAAAATGAGGGACATTGAGCCAGCTTAACCAAGTGCCACCTGGTAGAGAGGATCCCTGGGGGGCATCGTCCTGGAAAGATGGTCAGGAAGTGCGGCCCTTTCTTTTGGTCTTGCCCTCATGGTTGCTTCTCCATGCCAAGCCTCGGGGGCCTTCTAGGCCTTTGCCCCTCCCCGTCTCCTCCTCTCCTGATGAAGTTGAGGCCCCATCCCTGATCACCCCTGGCTCTAACCACTCACCACTCTTCTGAACCTTCCTTGTCCTTCCTCCTCTGCTCCAGGAAAAAGGGTTGGATGAGGTGGCCTTTTTCTTCACCACTTTAGTCATCAGCATTGATTAAGTACTTGCTGTGTGCCCGGCCTGCCCCTGCAGCCCTGCCTGACCTCAAGGCGCTCAACTTCTGTGGTGGAAAAGGGGTGGGCAAGGGGGCTGCCCTAGCTCCACAGGGATGCAGATTGAAGGGAGTTGGAGGAGAGGGAGAGAGCCCTAACCAGTAAGAGGACCAAGGCAGGATTCCCAAGGGAAGCAGGCCTCAAAAGATGATGGGGATGCTGGGAGGTAGCGAGGAGGTGGGAGGGCCATGAGGCCATGGTGTCTCCTCTGGGAAACCGATCTCCTTGGGCCCTTGGCCAGGCAGCACTTTGTTATCGGCCCTTTGGGTCTCAGAGGCTGTCTAGTCTACCCTTTCATTTTACAGAAGGGAAATTGAGGCCCGGGGTCACATTGCTGTTGGGCGACAAGAGGCAGGATTAGAATCCGGGTCCTTGGACTCCAGAGCCAGTGCCCGTCCCCTGTGCGGCACTGCCTCTCCAGCAGCCCTGACCCTTTGTGGGTTAGTGGAGGGTGGAAAGGTGGTTTGTGGAGCTTCCACAGGGATTCACAGGGCCCCCCCCTCCCCCCGCTCCAGATGACACCTCCTCCAGGCAGCGTGATCGGCTTTTGGAGTAACACGGAGCAGCTCCCTGTGCTAATATGGTCGTGATGGGCCCCTGGGTTGAGGGCCACAGATGGGTCTCCATCCCTCTGGCAGCCTAGCATCATCTGTAGCCACCACCCTGGTCAAGCACGCGGGGCTTCTTGTGATGTGACTTTGTTTCCTTCTTTTCTTAGGGGGTGATCTCTGAGTTAAAGCTGCGAGGGGACCCCCGGGTGACACTGCTGCAGTGTCTGGGTGATGATGATGACGACAGTGACGGGGTGAGTGTCAGCCCACCTGGGCCCCTGGGCCTGGAGGGAGGGTCTGTTCCAGCTCAGGACAGCCTTCCTTGTGCCTCGGGGGAAGAGGCCAAGTGTCGGTGCTGGGCTCATCACGCTCCCAGACCCAAAGGAGAGCCCAGGGGAGCTGCCCCTGAGGCTGGGCCCATCCCTAGCTCCTCCTTAGGACGGGGGCCATGTGCATCTGTTTTGTCCCTCAGCACACAACTAGACATGCCATGGGAAGTGTCCAGTCTCCAGGGAGGTCTGGCGTGGTTGATGACAAGGGTCCCAGAGACCCAGCATTCCCTGGGGCCCCTGGCCTTGGCACTCCTCTGGACCCTTCACTGTTCTTTTTTATTCTGAAACAATCTAGGCATCCGGAGACTTTGGAAGTGGAGCCGATGAGCAGGGGGGGTCCTCGGGGTCAGACATGGTAAGTCTGGGAGAGCCTGAGAGTCACGTGCATGCACATGCAGGTGTGTGCTTGTGCACAGACACGTGTAGGTCATATGTGAATGTGTGTGCGCGTGTGTGTGCTTGTGTGTTTCAGGGGGCCTTCTTTATAGCAACAACAACCATGGGAATGTGAATAGCATTTCTTCCATAATTTAAGGGTGCAGACCCCGCTTCTGCTTTCAAATGGCTGAGGGATTTGGGCCACGGCCTTTCCCTCTGGACCTTGGCCTCATCCTTTATAAATAAGCAAGGATAAAGTAGATGGTCGTTGAGGTCCCTTCTGCCCAGAGGGGTGCTGGTAAACATTTAATAACCGGCTCTTTGGGGAAAGAAAACAGCTGATAGATTTTTGAGTTTAAGGTGCATTAATTGGTAAGTCTATACAATCACCAAAATAACAAATCCATCCCTGCTTTGTCGTGTTTGCCAATTTTTGAGGTGTAAATGCTCACTCTGAAAATTTTACAGTCGGCTGTCTCAGGCCAGTTCAAGCCAGCGCTGGCACAGCCCTGTTTCCACCTCTCATTCCTATGACCTGAGGCAAATTCCTTGAATTTGTGTTGCCAGGGACCATTAACCTCGACATTTCAGAACTGAGAGACCCTCTGTCTGTCTAGTTCTACCCATTCCTTCTTCTCAGTCCATGGGAGTCATTTTCACATCATGCATCTGTTCAGTCAGACATCAATTGTGAGCATCCAGATCCAAGTCAGGATCAAGCAGAAGAAAAGAATAGAAATAGGAAGTGTCCCTTTAAGATGCCAGTCTTGACTCTCTCCATGAGAGTCCTGGCAAAAGAGAGTCAGAGAGCCAGCCCCCGCTTCTTCCTCCCACAAGCAAACGTCACTTTCTGACACCAAAGAAAAGCCGCATGGTCCTGCCCTCAGACGCCTTCGTCTCATGGCCGAACTTTCCCACAGTAGCGCTCCAGCAAGTGGCATCATGCCAATCGTTACACTTCCTTTCCTCCCTCTCTCCCTTTCTCCTTCCTTCCTTTCCTCCCTTCTTTCTTCCCTCCCTCCTTCCCTCCTTCCCTTCTTCCTTTCCTTTCCTCCCTCCCTCCCTCCTTCCCTCCATCCCTTCCTCCGTTCCTCCCTCCCTCCCTTCCTTCCTTTCTCTCTCCCCCTTCCCTCTCCCTTCCCTCCCCCCCTTCTCCCTTCTCTGCCTCTATCTCCTTGTCTCTAGTACCTGGATCATGTTCTTTTTAAAAATCCCTTTATGTCTCATTAACTTAGCTACTGTTAAGAAGTGCAAAGCGACTGCTAAGCTATTTGTACTGTACTAGAAATCCAGATGGTGCCCGTCTTCCCTGGGCAGCACCCAGCTAATTGGCTTAGTGTAGCTAGAAGCCTGGGCCTTCTCTGAAGGTACCTTTGCTAAGCAGAAGGGCCTGCAGTCACTGGGCCGTGCTAAGCCCCATCCTTTTTAGGGGGAAGGGCACCAGTGGGTGCTCGCTGCTTCCCTCCAGCCCTCAGGGATCTCAGGGGCTCCCAGCATCAGCCTATAGCTCTTGAAAGCCCTGAGATGCCTGTTACCAGAGCCCCCATCATTGGGGCTGAGCATCTGCTGACTGCTGCCCACACCCTGCCCAGTTCCACAAGAGCCTCCCAGGAGGGTCCCTTCTGGGCCTGCAGCATCAGGGCTCCCCCAGTTTGTTCTTGCACTCCTCGGGTCTCTGAGATCCTGCCAATGGGGCAGAAGGAAGCGAGAGGGGAGTTTTGTCTTCTGGGTCCCCTGGGTGCAGGAGCCAAGCGGGAATGAGTGTGAGCAGGCCTTCCCTGTGGACAATCTCCGTGCAGCCCAGGGACCCCTGGGGAGGGTGTCTATCAGGTGACCAAGGCTGGAGAGGGTGGCGGCCTCTGGCCCTATGGAGGCCAAGTCAGTGTCTCTTTAGGAAGGGGGTGGCCTCTAGGGAGAGAAGCCATGTCTGTGGAGCTGCCCCAGAAGGCTGTCTGGGCTCCCAGGCCCTGGCTCTGGCACTAGAAGGGACCCTGGAGGCGGGCTGCATGAGGAAGTCAAGACCAGGGAGGCAGAGTCATGGAGGATCCCAGCTGGAGCGAGTCTAAGGTCCTCATTTCCCAAATGAGGGGATGGAGGCCCACAGAAGTAAGGGACTTATCTAAGGTCACTCACGTTGTCAGGTCTGAGGTGGGATCTGAACTCTCCTGTCACCTTCCCCCTGCCTCCCACATCCTGCCCTGATTGGTGCCTGCATGGCCTGGAGCAGACCCGAGGCATCCCCCCCACCCCCCTAGCTTTGCTGTCAGACAGTGTGGAATGGGCAGGCCTGGAGAGGGGCTCTGCTTCTGGCCTGAGGAGGAGCCTGGCCCAAGTCTCAGCAGGCCTGGGCGGAAGTGCGGAGGGGCCTCACAGCCCTCTCCAAGGCCCAGGAATTGGGCCAGTGGGGTGCAGGTGCAGGTGCAGGCTTCCCTGCTGGTTATCACAGGGACCCAGAGTGGGAAGGGCCCCGAAGCCCTGGGCATCACTCTGCCAGGCTGATCCGTACTCCATGAAGGACCCCAGCTGTAGCATCTCCAGAAAGTGGCCTCCAACCTCTGCTCAGCCACTCCAGTGACGGGGAGCTCACTACCTCCTGAGGCAGACCATTCTGTACTGAGACGCGTCTCATTGTTAGGATTTTTATCTAGCTGGAGTCTCAGAGTCTCAACCCGCCCCTTCACATCTACCCCTCCCCCTCTTGCTTCTGTCCTCAGAGCGTGGGCCGACCGGGTCTTCTCCTTCCTCTGCAGGGCAACCCCTGTCCTGCTCCTTCCCAGTCAAGGAGGCTCCATCCAGTGGGTGCTGTCCAGGGTCCTTCCTGAACCCAGTGCCCAGGCTGACTAACCCTGACAGAGGCAGCCTGGAGGGAGCCCGAAGGCCTTGGGCCGCCCCTTGGCTTGAATGGGAATGAGAGCATGAGCTCTCCCATCTTTGGCACTTGCTTCATGCTCGACAGCCACTGTCTCATTGTAGTCCAGGGCACTGAGGATTGCCGGGCGTCCTGCCCCAAACACCTCCTCAGGGACAGGAACAGTCGTGCATGAGACCCACCCCTTGTGCCCTTCACATGCATGTCCCTTGGTCTTAATGTGGTACCCTGCCATCCTGCACATCTGCACCCCTGGGTGTCTGTGCGTGTGCGTGTGTGTTTGTGTGTGCATGAGCAACAGAGAGAGAGAGAGAGAGAGAGAGACAGAGACAGAGACAGAGAGACAGAGGGACAGAGACAGAGACAGAGAGAGACAGAGAGACAGAAAGAGACAGGGACAGAGAGAAACAGAGACAAAGAGAAGACAGAGACAAAGAGGGAGAGAGACAGAGAGAGACAGACAGACAGACAGACAGAGACAGAGAGACAGACGGGGGAGAGAGAGACAGAGAGAGAGACAGACAGAGACAGAGAGACAGGGACCGAGAGAGACAGACAGGGAGAGAGACAGAGACGAGAGAGAGAAAAGAGGAGGGAGAGAGAGAGGTAGAGACAGACAGACAGATAGAGACAGAGACAGACAGGGGGAGGGAGGGAGAGAGAGAGAAAGAGAGACAGAGACAGAGAGACAGAGGGGGACAGAGAAATAGAGAGACAGAGACAGAGACAGAGAGAAGACAGAGACAAAGAGGGAGAGAGACAGAGAGAGAGAGACAGACAGGCAGACAGAGACAGAGACAGAGAGACAGACAGACAGACAGAGAGGGACCGAGAGAGACAGACAGGGAGAGAGACAGAGACGAGAGAGAGAAAAGAGGAGGGAGAGAGAGAGGTAGAGACAGACAGACAGATAGAGACAGAGACAGACAGGGGAAGGGAGGGAGAGAGAGAGAAAGAGATACAGAGAGAGACAGAGACAGAGAGACAGAGGGGGACAGAGAAATAGAGAGACAGAGACAGAGAGGGACAGAGACAGAGAGAGACAGAGACAGAGACCAGGGTAGCACTCCTCGTGTTGCCCAGGGCCTCTGGCCACAGTTAGCATGAAATGGGAAACTTCAATGTCTTGTCTTCTCTCTTTCCCACCCCATCCCTCTCTCCTCCGTCTTAGGGGCTTCCCTTGTCACCCAGCCTTCCCGTGCCTCCTCCAGTCACATTGCCACCCCTGGACACAGCCACCATGAGTTCACAGCCAGGCCTGGGCCAGGCAGAAGGAGCCCTCCTGTCTTCCTCAGGAGGTAACATGACCTCTAATGCAGGCTTTTTAGACCCTTTTGGGTGGGCGTGTAGAAGGGTTGGTCCTAGGTGGGGGTGTACCTTAACCTGAAAGGGAGGTTTGTGGCCCACAGAGCAAGCTGGGCCACAAAGGGAGCCCCACTCACCCCTAGGGTGGGGACTCGGATTCCTGCCAGTCAGCACTGGCTTAGGCCCACAAGGAAAACCAAGGAATGTCCTAGAAATGGGAACCTTCACTTCTGTCTCAGGTGGTTTTGCTCTTATGAGAGGCAGTGTGGCACAGTAGGCAGGGCACTAACCCTGATGCTTCCTACCTGTGTGGCAGGGCACTTCGCTGTGCTGTGCCTCGGTTTCCCTGTCTGTGAAAGCTTGGGAGCTGCATGTGAAGGTCCCTAAGTCTCTTTGGTTTCCAGAGCCATGCTGCTTCTCACACCTTTGCCTCATTTCCCTCTTCGGAGAGACCCAGGGAGGGAGGATGGCTGCTAGGAGGGGCAGGAGACAGCAGCTTCAGGGAGGAGGGGTGGTACAGAAAGAAGGACTGTGCCCATGACCTTGCCAAGCCAATCACGGGCAGAGAGTATCCAGTGTGTTGGGGGATGGGATCTTGGGGACCAGCTAGTCCAGCTCCCTCACTTTACAGCTAAGAGGCCAGAGGCCCAGAGAGGGGCAGCAGCTCATCCAAGGTCACACAGCTTAGGGGAGCCTGGGCTGGGTCATGAGAAGGGAAAGAAAAGGGTGCTGTTTTTGCATCTCGGGAGCCCCAAATGAGCCGTCGGACACTGTTGGCACTTGCTTGGGAAGCCTCGGCCTGGTCAGCCCAGCATGGCCACCCTGCCTGGCTCCCCGCTGGCTGTTCTGACAAGGAGAGAAGGCCCTGAGTCCTGACTGGCCAGACTGGCGTAGGAGATAGTAGCCAGGTGGGTGCCTCGCCGGCACATTGAACCCTCCCAGGGTCGGGGGCAAGAGAGGGACCCCCTTCAGTATGGCTGGCTTAGTTCTGCCCAGCATGGCCCTGGGGCTTCAGAGAAGGGCACCAGTGCCCCCTTGTGGGCTGACCGGGGGACACACTGCCCAGTGTGTGCTTCCTGCTCCTGCCTGGGGACCCTGCCTAGCATGGTGCTTGCCATGAGTGAGGGGACGCCGGCTACCCATGAGCCTGCCTCCCTTGGCAGCCGTGCCGTGTCACAGGAGTCAAGGGTACAGGTGGGGCCTCACAGGCATGGGACTGTGAGTGCAGAACGCTCATACAGCTCCAGACGTTTGGGACACATTAATAAGTTTTCCTTTTTTTTCCCCTCTGAATTATTTTCCCTTTTCTTGTCATAAGGTTTGGCTCCTTGAGGGAGGCTTGGGAGGATATATCAGAGTGGGGGATCACTACAAATTTATTTTAAAAAGAAGCTGTTGGTTTCTGAGAGTGGGCATCAAATGGCTAATGTGGCTGGCCAGGACCTTGGGCTTCCCTCTCTGGGCAGGCGGCTCTTTGACCCCCAGCAGTGCTCGGCCGCCAGCCCCAGGCTCATGACGGCCGCATCAGCTGCAGTAGTGGGGTGCCGCCCAGCCTCGGTGTCATGGGTCTAGCCTATAATGGACTCGGACTCAGAAGATCTGTGCTTGGACCCTGCATCTACCACGTGTGTGACTTGGGACATGGCTAAAGTGAGAGGCTTGGCCCAGCTGGACTTGCTGGCCCCTCTGATGGTCCTGGGAGCCCAAGGCATTGGTGATTGGTGAGCTGGGCAGCTCTACCACTTCCTGGGGGGCCACTGGGGGCCTCAGTGTCCTCCTCTGTACAAGGAGGGCCTTGGGCCATGTGGTGCCCGAGGCCCTTCCAGCTCGTGTCCCCAGTCACAGGCAGCTGCCGGTGACTCTGCTGCCTTGGGGCCTGACTGGCACCCATGGGTGTGCTGTTGCTTCCCATTTCAGTTCAGCTCAGCAGTGGAGAGGAGGGGGCCCAAGGCCCAGAGGATGTCATGAGGCCCGGAGGAGCTCAGGACCAGGACAGGAGAAGGACAGAGGTGAGGCCCGGGGGCTAGGCTCCCACCCGCCCCTCTCCCTTCTCAATGTGAGCTCGGGTGGCCGCCCCGCTCCACATGCAGGGCCAGTAGAAGGGGGAGCTGGGATCACTTTTCTGAAGCTGCTGTCCTGGGGCCATCTCCAGAATCCAGACCGGGGTTGGGGTGGGGGGCTCTGGCAGACCCTGCGGGCGGCCATGGCTTGGCGGCGGGGGGGGGGGGGCTGGGAAACCGCTGTCTCTATTTATGGAAGGTGTGTGTGGTCGTCAGTCAAGGAATGGGAAGGCATCTCCCTTCAGACAGTTGTTCTCTACCTGGCCTGAGGTAGAGAGGCAGAGGTGGGCTTGGTAGCAAGAAATCTCCTCCCAATTAAGGCTGGTGGGCAGTGGGATTGGCTGCCTCGAGAGATGTAGTAGAGAGGCCTGGGCTCTGGTATCTGACGACTTGAGGTCAAATCTGGCCTCAGACACTTACTAGCTGTATGACCCTGGGCAAGTCACTTAACTTTAGTTTGCCTCAGTTTCCTCTTCTGCAAGATGAGGATAATAATGGCAACATGGTTGTTGTAAAAATCAAATGAGATCAGAATTGCAAAGTGTCTAACCTAGTGCCAGGCCCCTAGTAAGCACTATATAAACATTAGCTGTTATGATGAGGTCCTTTTCGGCGGAGGGTCTTGAAGCCATGGCCAGGTGAGCACTTCTGGGTGACACCGGACAAGAGATTCTGAAACAGGGATGGATTAGGCCGGATGCCCCTGAGAATGCATGTCTGCCTCTGGCAGGGAGCAGGTGATACGGAGGGAGGTGTTGAGGTAAACCTTCCAAAGTCCAAACTCTATTTTAAAATTATCACTTGCTGTTCTTCATGAGCAGCTAAGAAGCCCCACTTCTGATCTTATGGGGCCTCCTCTGTTCCTACAACCTTTCACGTCCCTCCCGGCTCTGGGCCTGCCCATTCTGAGGTGCCCAGGCTGTGGCTCGCCTTGGTGTGAGGGCAGGAGGAAGGATGGATATGACAGGGTGGGCAGGTGGGCAGAGCCTGGCTAAGCAGGAATGGACAACAGTTTTCCCCTCCTGGAGGACTCCAACTCCCTAGACAAGGTGGGCCTGGAGAAGGCTGTGCACGGGAGGCCGCCAGGTAGTCACTATGCTGTTAAATTCAGTGGCCATCTGGGCAGGATGTGTAGCCACTAGTTAGTCCTGGCTTCTGGAAGTCTGGTCTGCTGACTTTTCCTGAGTTTGTGCCCTTGTCTCCTTGCATCCTTAGGAAGGCACCAGATCTGGGTCTCCAGGCTTAAAGGGACAGAAAGGTGAACCTGGGGCTCAGGGCCCACCCGGACCTGTTGGGCCTCAGGGGCCCGCCGGCCCTGCTATCCAGAGTCCAGATGGCTCCACGGTGCACCAGGTCCCTGGGCCACAGGGACCCCCTGGGCCACAAGGACCCCCTGGGAATAATGGAGAGCCTGTAAGTCAACATTTCACGCCATCCCTCCTAGTCTGGGGTCCTTTCTCAAAGTCAATGGGTTCCCTTAACCTGGGAAATGAGGCTGCCACAGCAACTTCCTCCTGATTGATGCTGAGAGGCTTCTGCATTCATCCCCTTCTTGCCTCAGGGTGAAGCTGTCTAACCAAGATGGCAGGGGGCTTTGAAGACCCCAGGAAAAACTGGGAGCCCACCTCTGGCAGTGGGCAGATTGGAGCAACAAAGCACACTTTGCTTGTAGAGTACCATGAGTCTAACAGTGAAAGAGTTTCTACTTCTCTACTGAAGGAAGGGAGGGAACTTGCTTTCCCCACCTTGGAAAACTGGAAGCAAAGGTTTCTTCTCCCTATGGCCAAATGAAGGGTCTTTGCTTTTCTCTGGAAGTTGGTATTTCCACCTCTTCCATATGTGAAAATAACAGTTTATTTCTTTACCAGGTTGAGGTTTTGCCAGTGCCCTAAGAACTCCGAGGAAACCCCATTCCAAGACATAACTATTAGTTGGTACTTACTCTCATTTTTGTCTTTTATTGCTCCTAGGGTGATCCTGGTGAGGACGGAAAGCCTGTAAGTTTTCCTTTCTTCATCTTTGATTTTTCTTTTAGTTATTTTTAAAATAGTGTGATTTTCAGGCTACATATTCATCTGGGAATTTGCTGTGCTGTGTGGTGTGAGATGTTGATCTAACCCAAATTTCTGCCAGAAAGCTTTCTGATTTTCCCAGCAGTTTTTGTCCAGTAGGGATCCTTCCCAAAGTTTAGTTGTCAAGTTTATCTGACGCTTTCTCCTTTGAGTGTTAAAGTGACAGAGTATCTGTTGAATTTTGAGACTCTCTGTAGGAGATTTCTGATTGTGCAAAGATGTGATCAAAGACACAGTTGTGGCTTTTCCTAGCTGAACTGGGTCTGTCATACCCTGTGCTTGCCACCCATGTATAGCCCAGCAAGGTGTGCAGTCTGCATCCTGAGGGAATGAGAGTCTGGCTCCCATGACAGGCCCCTGTGGACCTTGCTGCGGGTGATGCCCGCTACATCCCCGCTGCTCCTTCTCAGTGCCTCCCTCCAGGCTTCCACGGAGGGTCCGCCCAGCACTCTGAAGGCAGGCCTGTCTGCCGCTGGGTACCAGTGCTCCCTTGGGCTGCCCGGCTCAATTCCTTTGTCTTCCATGGCATGCATAGCTTCTTGCATACGAGTCATCACTGATGATGACGAGGCTCTCCATTTCCCTCTAAAACATGCACAGAATCATCCAGAATTTTGCTGTTGCAAAGTACCATCTAGACGGAAAGAAAAGACCCCTCCCCCTCCACGATGACCTTCCCAATACGTGTGGGTCAAGGATGGGCCTGAAGACCTTAGCAGAGTGGAGCACAGAAGGGGCTGCTATCAGCATCAAGAGACTAGTGAAATCATGGGTCTTTAAGTGGTTGGAAGTCTCTGTCATCTTGCCCTATTTCCCACCCCACTGCTTCGTTGGGGTGGTCTTGGGGAAGCTGCTTCTTAGTTCCTTTATCTGTGAAAGGAGATTGGCCCGGCTTGGGGGGGGGTGATGAGGCACTATTTCAGAACAATTGAGTAACGGGTACAAAGGGGCATAGACTATAGACCCGCTGGCAGTCAAGGCCAGGACACATTCCCTGGCATCCCATTGATCTTCCTGTCTTTCTCCTAGGGCGAGATGGGGCCTCAGGGTTTCCCAGGAACTCCGGGAGATGTGGGGCCTAAGGGTGAGAAGGTGAGGCAAAGACTTCCTGCTGGGAAGGGAGGATGGCTGGTTCAGGGCACCAGTTCTGGGCTACTTGAGCCTGAGGGCCTGGTGGACCCCTGACATGCCTTGTTCTCTGTTCACAGGGAGATCCTGGCACTGGCCCGAGGGGCCCTCCTGGCCCACCAGGGCCCGCGGGCCCTCCTGGACCTGCTTTCAGACTTGACAAGTTGGTGAGTTGGCCCTTTTGGGTATCACCCAGCAGGAGGGAACCTGCCTTGGCTGGTCTATTGGGAAGCAGGGTTTGGTTCTGTTATCATTAATAAGTGTGAGATGGGGAAGGGCTCAGCCCTTGCCTGAGGCAGTGGTAAGAGGTGGGCCAGCAGATGGCTCAGGATGAGGCTGGCCACCTGCGGTCACACCTGCTTACAGAGGTTGGCTTTGGGGTCCACGTCATCATGTTACCCCATGGTCCCAGTGAGCATCGTTAAGGCCACAGGGCCCACAGAGATGTGTCTGGAAGGCCAGAAGCATGGAGCTGGCAGGGCTTGGACGTCACGGAGCCTCAGCCTGAAGCCTCCTTGCCACCTGTGCAAAGGAAAGGTCACCACCTCCTGAGGAGGCCGCTCTCCTTGGCTGTCCCAATGGCAGGCTTAAATCACCACTCTGTGTCCCACCTGGAGGAAAGGGGAGGGCCAAGCAGGGCCAGGGAGGCTGGGAGGCCGGGGCCAGCTGTCAGCCCCTCAGCCCTGGAAGCACCTGTGCTGGCCCCGCCTCACAGCCTGGCTCTGATCCAGCCTGGTGCTCCCCAGCCCCTTCGTCTCAACCTCACGGGCTGAGAACCTGAGGCGCTTCCCCTCCCTTCTCACCCGGCCCTGAAGACCTTGCCAGGTGAGGCCGAGCTGACAGGGCCCTCGAGGCCTGTGACCATTACAGATGAGGCCCAGAGGAGACATGAGCTCATAGTGCTAGAGCTGGGAGGGCCCCCAGAGGCAGTGGGCCCAATGCCCTCACTTTACAGATGAGGAAACTGAGGCCCAGAGTGGTCACTTCCTTGTTCAAGGTCAGATAACCACAGGTACAGTTTGTTCACCACCTACTGCACACCAGGCACCAGCCAAGCAGGTCACAAACGTCACCTCACTGGGTCCTCACAACCACCCTGCAGAGCAGCTGCTGATATAATCCCCATCTTACAACTCAGGACGTGGAGGCCGACAGACTTTCCCAGGGTCGTCCAGCTAACAAGTGTCCGAGGCTTGATTTGAACTCAGAGCTCTGTGGATTACGGTGCCCCCTAGCTGCCTGAACTGCCCCAGGTGGGGAGTGAGCACGGGAGCCAGAATGGTGGTCTGGGTCCTTTGACCGGCCAGCAGGCTCCTCCCCAGCTGCCTCCCCTCTCACGTTTATCAGGTGGCTCGGATCTAGTTGATCATAATTGGCTAATGCTTGTTATTAATTAGCTAGTGCTTTCAGATGTCCAAGATGCCCCTCTTTGATCCAGGTAGCTCGGTGCCCACACTGTTTATATATGACTTTCTCATTGTTGGGCACAACCCCCTAGCCTCCCTTTGCGGGTTCTGCAGCTCAGTTTCCCCCCTTCCTATTCCTTACCATGAGGTTCTTTACTCGTCAGAACATTCTCTTGTCCAAAGAGAGACCCACCCCTCCATCTGGGAGTCAGTCATCCCTGAGAGCCCAGGCCCTTCCTGCCTGGCTGTGGTGGCAGAAGGTGGCAGAGCGGAGTTTAATACTTGAGACTGATGATTACACCAGGCAGAGATAGTCCCTCCACTGAGGCTGATTTCAATCCCTCCATGCCTTAGTAGATAATCTTCAGGGATTTTTGTGCCTGCCCTCTCCTCCAACCCTGACCGACAAAAAAAAAATCATCTTGTTGCAGCTGAGTATTGGAAGACAAGCTTCTGGGAGTGTAGCTGGGCTGGTCCCCATGAGGGACATAGGCTGAGTCCTGAGGTCACAGTAACTCATGAAAAAGACTGAAACAGGACAATGAGGTGGTGTAGTGGGTAAAGCACCAGCCCTGAATTCAGGAGGACCTGAGTTCAAATCTGGCCTCAGATACTTGACACTTATTGGCTATGTGACCTTGGACAAGTCACTTAACCCTCATTGCCCTGCAAAAAAGGAAAGAAAGGAAGGAAGGCAGGCTGAAACTCTGCTGTCCCAGGCCCCAAGAACACAGGCTGTCCCCCCAGGCCTCGGAGACAGACACACAGACAGAAAACTTTTCATCTCACCCCTCACCCTGTGCCCATCCTGCTGTGTCTAGCATTCCCTCATCCTTGTGTCTGCCTTTTGTTTGCTTGTAGACCTTTATTGACATGGAAGGATCGGGCTTTGGAGGGGATCTGGAGAGTCTACGGGTGAGTGGGCCTGGGAAGGGGCTGAGAGTCTTAAAAGGACTTGGGGAGATAAACTCGAAAGGTGATCCTTAGACCCCATTTTAGAGGTGGCTGGAGAAGGCGAACCAAGACCCCCTTATGGCCCTGGACACATTTTGGGTGACACTGATCCCCTGCTGTCTCCTATGCATCAAAGCTCATTGTATCCCTGACCTAGCTCCCTGGTTAGACTGTAAGCTGCTTGAGGGCAGGAGACCTGGCTTATGTGTCATATATGTCTTCCCCCAAAGTGGGGGAAGGAAGCGCCTGGGAGATATTTGCTGAATGAATGAATCAGTCCATTAAAGTAGGTCTGTGCTTCTTAAAGTAGGTCATTAGTCAATAATGGTAGTGGAGTGGAAACAAAAGGAAAGAGTCTTAAGCATGAAGGGAATCACTCTGATTGCGGATTGCTATTGGCTGAGAAGGGTCCGGCCACCTGGAAAGCCTGGCATGAATAGGTGTTTGTTGTGATGGAAGTGAGTGTTTAAGGGGCCTGGGTAGGGATGATTCTTTGGGTCCCATGTCTCATGAGTGAATGTGGTGGGTAAGCCAGGAATGTCCCGGGTCCACCTGGCAGTGCCTCTGGCACCAACCCACTCTGGAGTTGGCCCATTCCATGATGCAGTCATTCGTTTTCTTCTCATTCACACCCTCCAGGGTCCTCGAGGATTCCCGGGACCCCCAGGACCCCCAGGCGTGCCGGGCTTGCCGGGAGAGCCGGGTCGGTTCGGAATGAACAGCACCGATGGCCCGGCCCCCCCAGGTCTTCCTGGGGTACCAGGCAGAGACGGATCCCCTGGACCCCGAGGCCCCCCAGTAAGTCCCCTGTCCTGCCTGGCCCCCTCCACTGGGGGAATCCTAATCCTGACGACCTAAACGTTCATCTGTGGCTCTTGCTGCTCTCCTTTTTTAGAGTGTGCTCTCCTTGAGGGCAGGACTTGGCTTGCCTTTGGCTTCCAGAGCACTTAGCTTGGAGCTGGGCACACAGTTGGTGTGTCCTAGAGGCTTGGCAGTCATTCCTTCAGGGGTTATGGGTCAGATTCTGGCCTGTGTTACTGGGGGCTTATGGAAGGACTCTATTCTGCCATCCCATCTGGGAGGTGGTGGGGTACAGGGAAGGAGTCCCAGTGCAGAGTCAGAGGGCCTGGGTTTGAGACTTGCCTTTGACCCTTACTGTGTGACCTTGGGCAAGTCACTTAGCCTTGCTTCCGGGCCTTAGTTTCTTCCTCTTTACAAAGAGAGGCTGATCCTTGCTAGGCCCACGGCCCATTTATATAGATGGGAGCTGAACAGGAAGGACACTGTGCCTGAACAGCTGAGAGGTCAGCAGGAGCCACAGAAATAGCAGCCAAGCCAGAGAACCTCCCTTGGCTGACCTGGCTCTTGATCACAGACGCCGCCGGCTTGTTTTGCTTGTTTTTTTTGCAGGGCTCTGCGGGCCTCCCGGGAAAGGACGGGCAACAAGGGGAACAAGGGCAGAAAGGAGATCGGGTAAGGGGCCCAGGCCGGGCCAGGTCTGTGTGTCTCTGAGGACTGGAAAGGGTTGCCCTCTGGCCTGTGAGGGGCCTTCTGGAGATGACTCCTCCAGACGATGCCAACAATGAGCAGGCCCCCCTCCCCCTGCCCCCCAGGAGGCCGCCCACCTCTGTCTGACATCACAGTCAGGAGCAGTTGGATCCTTTGGGACTGGCTCTGAGTCAGAAAGCCCTGGGTTCAGGTCCCACCTTTAGCACTCCTGCCAGGGGGTCAGAGCTAAGTTGCTTCACTTTCTTCCTCTCTCCAATGAGAGGAGGGGGCTAGAAGCTCGCTGCCAGCCTATCCCCAGGTCCTTAGATACGTGCATGCACCCCCAGAAGACGTTGTCTCCCTGAGGACCGGGAGCATTTCAACATAGACCACAAGTGTCCTCAGACATGTGCTTTGGCCCCAGTGGGGCAGAGAACGGCCTTGCTGGGAAGCTGGTGGCTTGTTAGATTGAGGGGCAGAAGCGAGGCTGCCCGCTGGGTCCACTGAGCTTCCCAGCCCTCCCCAGGGCTTTACAAAGCTGTGTCCTCGAGGCTCTTCACCTTTGGTGCCCCCGCCCCTGCCCCCCCCCCCCCAAAATGGAGGGCCTGCCTTGGGACAAGGAGCGTTCAGCACGCCGTCCCGCACCTCTCTGCCCAGAGGCTTCCTCAGACTGAGTCTGTTTGTTTTCTGTGCCGGGCCCAGTGCTTGATGTATAGCAGTCACTTAGCAAATATTTATTGAATTGAATTCAACTGTAAAAATGCCACTTAAGTTGGGCACTTGCCCCAGCCTGCCATTTTGAAAGAAAGACCTTCTGAAGTAGACCCAGCTTCCAACCCCCTGCAGGACGCAGGCTGCCCATAGGTCGCAGGCAGCAACCAGTCAAGCCTTGGGGGCTGGTGGCTAAGGGCCCAGTGACTCGGCCCCAGGCTGCAGATTCCTTTCACCGTTGGTCTGATGAGACAGATTGCCCAGCTCCTGGTAGGTGCTTCCTACCGCTAGATGCCTTGATTCTCCCCTTCTTTCTCTTTGCAGGGCGATGTGGGCTCCCCAGGACCAAAGGTATGAGGGAACCTGCTTTTCTCACTGGCTGGTTGTAGAGTGAGTCAGCGTGGGGGCACTTGGGGCAGATTGGCTGCGGTTGTCCGACATTTGAGGGGCAGGAATTTGTGCCATTTTGCTCCCAGAAAAACAGAACAGGAAGCATGTGGGGAGGTGGAGGTGGGGGTAGAGGTGGAGTTTGGGAGTCAGATTGAAGCCCAGTGTAAGGAAAATCTTCCTGACAGTTCCATCTGCCTATTAAAAATGAAGTCGACTGCTTCATTAAGTAGTGAGCTTCCCGTCCTCAAAGGTGGCTTCCAGGCAGAGGCTGGGTGACTGCTGGTTGGAGAAGGCCATTCATCCTTCAGGGAGTAGGTAGCACCCAAGACCCCTTCCCAGCCTGGGATCCTCAGATTTGTGTGGATCATGAAGCAGCCCCGCCTTCTGGGCTGACTCAGGCATTGTTGGGGAGCAGCAAAGCTCCCTGATGATCACAAAACAACTGACTGTCCTTCCAGCGTCCTCATCTATTAAGTGGGAGAAATGGGAATCCTTGAAAGGAGGTGCTGCCGCTTGGACCCCCTCTGATGGCAGAGAGCCGACTCCTCCAGATGAGGAGCAATGCGAGGCCTTGTTGGGAGCGTGGCCTCTGGGGGGCGGCCAAGGTCCTTCTCTAAGGGGGCCTGTCTTCTTCTTACAGGGCAGCAAGGGTGACACTGGCCCAGCGGGCATTCCAGGGGAAACAGGCTTGGCGGGTCTCCCTGGACCAATGGGCCCTCAGGGGCTGCCGGGCCCCCCTGGCCCTCCAGGGCCTCCTGGGCCAGGCTGGGCAGCTGGATTTGTAAGTATGAACCCGGCCCTTTTCTCCCCTCAGCCTTCTCCTGATGGCTAATTGACATCTTGTCTGAACTCAGTGGGAGTCTGGCAGGCTCCTGGGCATGACCCCTGGATTCGATGTCTCCCTCCCTCCCCCCACCCTCCGCCATCCCTGGGGCTTAGGGGGTTTCTGTTTGCCTGAAGCCTCCTCACTTAGATTGGCTTGGAATGAGGGGGGTTGGGGGGGTCGCTCAGACACTCCTAATTGAGGATCAAGTTGTTTTACAGCCCCCCCCCATCCTCCCACCCAACCACACGTTATCCACAACCGGGTTACCTCTGACACATGCTAGAGAGAACTGGGGGACATGGCAGCCACCCCACTCTGATATCTGTTCTGTTGAATGGCACGTGAGGTCATGGACGGCCTGTGTCTTAGACACCAGAGAGCTGCTTTTCTTGGTGGAACCCCCCAGGGGAGCATGAAATGCCCTTAAATCATACCTCATGTATCTGTGGCTTTGCCCATGTGGGCACTCGCTCCATTAAAGCTGTCCCCTGCCCACCAGTGGCTTCAGATGTAGTCTGGGGGAGGAGCCATGCCAAGAAATGCATCCCGAGATCAGCCAGGTCAGTCTCTGGATGGCCCAGGATTGGGCCCAGACTCTGGGCAGTTTTGGCACACGGTGGGCCCTACCAGAGCACAGGCTGGGCTTGGAGAGCTTTGTGAGAGAGCTCAGGGTCATCTCTGTACCCCAGGGACCCTTCCTTATGCAAGCCAGGCTGCTCCTGGTCCTACCTGGGCCCCACCTGAGCCCCACCTGGGTCCCAACTGGGCCCACCTGGGTCCTGCTTGGACTCTACCTGGGCTTTTTGTTGGATTCCGGCAGAGGGGCCTTACCAGCCAGCAATACCCCCCCTACACCTCCCCCCCATCCCCTTGGCCCAGCAGCTTTAGCCAGTCCACATTCATTAATTCAGTTGAACCCAATTCGTGGCTGGTTATTGAGCCACCATGAATGGGGGAGGTCCTTCTCCAGAAGCTGCCCCACCAAGTTCCATCCTCCTGAGATAAGCTCCACTCATTTCCTAGACCCTTCCCCAGCTTTTTAGCCCAAGGTCACCTGCAGGACCCAGGGGCCCTTCCTGTCCCCCCTCCTGGGATCGGTTGCCCCGGGGCTCTTTGCCCCTCTCCCTGGGCCAGGCTTGGCCATACTTTGGCTCTGTGGAAGCCTAGCCTACAGGTGTCTATGCTTCTCCTAGGATGACATGGAAGGCTCTGGGGGGCCGTTCTGGACCACCACCCCCGGCACACGAGGGGCAGAAGGGCCGCAGGTACTGATGAGTCTGGGGGGCGGGCGAGCTGACTGTGGGGGGCCCCTCTGGGATGGCTCTGAGATGCTGCTCGGTGATGCCTGGCAGCAGTTTGCCTCGTGCTGCTTGTGGGAAAACTAGCCTGGTCCCTCAGGAGGAGGGGGAGGGGAGCCCACCCCCTCACCTCAGCAGCCATTGCCTTCCTTTCCTTCTAAGGGGGAGGGTCTGAGCTGAGGCCCAGCCTGGGCAGATGGATGCCCACAGGGCCCCAGAGCCAGAGCAGACAGGGCTGTGAGGCCATGCAACCCAAGCCCCTCTAGGACTGGGCAGATCGATGCCCACAGGGCCCCAGACCCAGAGCGGGCAGGGTTGTGAGGCCATGCAACCCAAGCCCCTCTAGGACTGGGCAGATCGATGCCCACAGGGCCCCAGACCTAGAGCGGGCAGGGCTGTGAGGTCATGCAACCCAAGCCCCTCTAGGACTGGGCAGATCGATGCCCACAGGGCCCCAGACCCAGAGTGGGCAGGGCTGTGAGGCCATGAACCCAAGCCCCTCTAGGACTGGGCAGATCGATGCCCACAGGGCCCCAGACCCATAGCGGGCAGGGCTGTGAGGCCATGCAACCCAAGCCCCTCTAGGACTGGGCAGATCGATGCCCACAGGGCCCCAGACCCAGAGCGGGCAGGGCTGTGAGGCCATGAACCCAAGCCCCTCTAGGACTGGGCAGATCGATGCCCACAGGGCCCCAGACCCAGAGCGGGCAGGGGCTCCAAGCCCTCCCCTTCCAGAGTTAGACAGATGGTTAGTAGTAATTAGAATCTAGAAGCAGTGGCCAGGGTAAGGTTCAGCTGCTATGAGAGGGTTGGTTGTCTGAACAAATGGGGCGTTCAAGAGAAAGAGAATTTACAAAATAAGGCCGAATGCCACCAGCCTTCCCTTTTGGCACTTAAAATTTGCACCTCTCCATTTCCCTTCTGCTTATGCCCCCTGTTAGTCAATCAGCAAACACTACAAGGACTCCCCACTGGGCTCCATGCTGCGCTTTGACGATACCCTTTGTCCCGCCCCTTCCTCCTTGTGAGAGCCTCAGATGCTCAGCCCTCCCTAGGCATGGAGGGAAAGCTTAGCTCCTAACACACTTAGTGCCTTCTTTCCATGTCTGATGGGCATCACCAGTCCATGGACAGTTTCCCATAACACAGCCTGCTTGTTGTTGATGGTGGGTTTCCTTCTCTCCCCTAACAGGGACCACCTGGATTTCCTGGGCCCAAGGTCAGGAAGCATTTTTAATCTCGGTTTTAAGTGACTTTGCCTGAACTTGTCTACTGTAGCCTTGATGGAACATTCATTTGGGGGGAGTATGGGGTGGGGGAGCTCCTCTTGTTCCCGATAAAATAGAAGTGAATCTATTTTCAGTAGAGGGAGAAAGGCCACCAATGACTAGGGACTGTGGGAAATGGGTCTCAAATGTGGGAGGGGGGCTGCCAAGGCAGCAGGCAGGGCCCTGAGAACAGGCGTACCTCTGCCCCCTGAAAAGAGGGGGCTTGAACTGCCCCCTGGCCACTCAGTCCTGGGCTAGAATTCTCACAACAATCCATCCCAGACATAAAAGGAATGGGAAAGAGCCATGGAGTCCAATGACTTGGGTTCAAATCTTGCCTCGGCCGTTTAGTGCCCCTGGGACCTTGGGAAGTCACTTCATTTCTTGGCCTCGATTTCCTCTTTTTAAAAAAAATTATTTTATTTTATTTTATTTTATTTTATTTAATTAATTCATTTATTTATTTTGTGGGGCAATGAGGGTTAAGGGACTTGCCCAAGGTCACACATCTAGTAAGCATCAAGTGTCTGAGATCATATTTGAATTCAGGTCCTCCTGAATCCAGGGCTGGTGCTCTATCCACTGCACCACCCAGCTGCCCCTTGATTTTCTCTTTGGTAAAATGAGGAGCTTGGAGGAGGCAGGGGCCGAGGAACCCTTTCAGTCCCTTGACCGGCCCCCTTGGGTCTGCTACGTCTGTCTAGCAGGGCTTCTCTGGAGATTCTGTGTGATGGAGCCCCCCGGGAAAGTGTCAGAGATCTGACCCCCTCCAAGGCCTCATGTTCAAATTGTGGGCTTGGTGGAGGTGGGCGTGAGAACGCCCCCTGCTGCCTGGCCATGAGGCACAGTGAGCGGGCCTGATCACCAGCCACTGCAGCCTCCTGGTCCATGTGGAGTGGGAGCGGGGGAGAGGCCGTCATGGCTAGCCTGCATTCACCATTGCCTCGCACCTGATTTGTCCATTTCAGGGTGACCGTGGCATAGTTGGACAACCTGGAGAAAAGGTGAGGGTGCTCTGGTCAGACCGAGGAAGGCAATAGGCAGCTGGTGCCCAGCCCGACATGCCCTGGGGGTTGGGGACAGGGTCCCCCGCTAGGGGGTCAGAACACAGCTCAAAGGGCTCGGGCTCCTCCTCACACGGGTCACCTCTGGGTGACTCTCCACTCCCCATCCCTCCATGTCTCCCCCTCTCCTCGTGGCCTCTCCTCCTCTCTTTTCCCAACAAGGTTTTTCTCCCAAATGTTTCCCCCCGCCCCACTCTTTTGGGCACACACACTGCCCCACGGCACACCCATGACCCCAGCAGCCTGGCAACACCCCATGCTTGCTGCTGGCCCAGCATGTGACAGCACGGTGCTGGGCCCCATGGGGGGACTTCAATGAGGCCTGCAGAGTTTATACCCTAGGGTGTGTGTAGAGGGGAAGAGTTGAAAGCCTGCACTCCACAGCCTTGAATGCACAGCAGAATGGGGAATGAATAGGATGAGTATCTTCTTAAAGAAAAGCAGGCCCAGGTCGCAGAAAACCCACTCACTGAATTTGGTCAGAAACCCTAGGTTCGAATTTTGCCTCTGGCCCTTGCTCCCTATGCACTCTTGGCCATGTCTTTCCCCCTGCTAGTTTGTCCATCTGGACATTGGGAGAGGGGTTGTGGGAGGGCGGCCCCTGAGCTGTGATAATCCTGTGATGATTCCTTCAGTGCAGAGGAGGGGTCGGGTGGGATCAGAGCAGCCTTCCTGGAGGTGGGGCACGCATAGGATTTGGGACGTCAGCACAGGGCGAGGACATGGGTGGGACTGGGTTAGGTGAATTCTGGGGCATCCCCAGAGGGTTGCCACACCCCCACCTGCCCCAAAGGGAAGTCCAGGGTGGGCACCGGCTTCCTCTCTCCTAGGAAGGCCAAGAGGGCAGAATCACTGCCAAATTGGGAAAGGGCATGTGCTCACCTATGTGATCCCCCTCCTCATTTCAGGGTGATCCCGGCTTTCCTGGGCTACCGGGGAGTGAAGGCGTGCCAGGGCCACAGGTAAGGCCTGGGAGGGTGGCTCAGAGAGCTGGGCAGCAAGAAGGGAGGGAGTGCAGCCCTCTGGGCCTTTTGGCTTCCGCTCTGGCCCTGGAGGGCCTCCCGGTACCTTGCCCAAGGGCACATGACTTCTGGGGGCACCCTCCTGCCAGTGTCCACAGTGTAGGGCTGCCCTGCCCTCTGGCTCCCCCCAGGATCAATGCCCTCCAGAAGGCAGAGAAGGAGTGAGCCGGAGCATGACTTAACCCCCCAGGCAACCAACTAACATTAAACACCTACTATGCGCTGAGCCAGGTGCCCTTCTGGGGAGACAGAGCTTTTAGATGTGCCACAGCCAGGGAAGCCCGTGGGACCCACTGCAAGAGGCTCGAGGGTCCAGGATAAAGGAGGCTGGCCCTGGAGTCAGCAGGCGGTCACCTGGAGGCTAGAGGCAATGATGGCCCAGGACCTAAGTCCCACGGGGGCAGCTGTGACGGGAAGTGCGTTAGAAACAAGCACTGCTTTGTGCCTTTATGCTGCGGCAGGAGGGTGCAGTGGTTTCTGGCCCCAGCCCCTGCCCAGGCCTCTGGTCTCGGGCCCGCTCTTGGCCTCAGTTTCCAATCCTGTAAAATGAAGAGTTTAGGCCGGCCAGTGCAGAGTCTTTGCTCGGTGCCCCTACCTGGAGGGTCATGGGCCTCTTCCCCATGTCAGACTCTGCTCTGGGAAGCTTCGGAATCCCCTCCCACATGTCTGAATGACCACCTTTATTTCCCTGCAGGGACCCAAAGGGGATTCTGGAATCCAGGGGCAGAAGGTAGGCGAGACATCAGCTTCTCGTTTTTGTCTTTTGCCCGATGGACGGTAACCCCCTCCCCCCCATGCCAGGGGCTCGCCTGGGGCTCACCCACGGCCAGGACGTGGGCATCTGAGGAACAGATGGGAGGCGCCCTGGTGTCTCAGACTGTGATGTTGGGCAGGTCCCTTGAACCCTCTGGGACCTCAGTTTCTCCCTCTGTAAAGTGGAGAAGTTAGCCTCAGTGACCTCTAAGGGTCATTCCAGGGTGAAATGCTGATCTTGTCACCTGTGCCTAGAGCATGAGCTGCAGGTTGGGAGGGTTAGGGTTAGATGGAGGATGCCAGATTCCCCCCACACACACACACACTATTTTGAAGGGGCTGAGGCCATCCCATTGCATGGAAGCCTCTTGGGGTGACATTGCCCCCACTGCCTTGATTTCCCTTCTACGTCAGTGCTGGGGCTGTGAGGGGTGGTGGTGATGGGGGCACAGTTTGACTGGCATTGAGGTGAGGGCAGCTCCCCGGGTGCAGCCTGAGGAAGAAGCTGCCCCCGAGCCGGCTCGTCCTCTCCCCACTACCCCAGCCCTTTCTGCCCTTTTCAAACCTGCATCATGGGGATGCCACCATCCAGATGTTTGGGTCAGTGTCAGAGAACCTGGTTCTCAGGCAGGGAAAAGCTGAGGGATTTCATCATTTTCTTCCAGGGAGAACCAGGGAAGGATGGTGTGGGGCAGCCTGGGCCTCCTGGGCCTCCTGGGCCTCCAGGAGAGGTGACCTACATATCGGAGGAAGGGGTAAGGACCAGCTCCGGGATCCGCCTGCTCACCTCCTCCCCAGCTGTGCTGTAAGGCAGGGCCACTGCAGAAGGCTGCAGAGGAGCTGGAGATGCTGGTCAGATGGCATGTGCGCGTGTGTCCTGTGACTGACCCGAGTGCTCAAGGGGTCCCCGGAGAGGCCACAGTGCCGGCATCCTCCTCGACCCTGGGTGTAGACACCAGGACTCTCTAATACTGAAAGCCAAGGCAGCTGTGATGCATGGGTGTGTCCAGTCCCCTGATAGAGGTGACCAAGGAGGGCAGGTCTATCCACGTCCCCTTCCATTGCCATCCAGACTGCCCCCGCCTCCTCTTTCTGGGGCTCACTCACAGCCAAGTGCCCTGAAAGGGGCTCAGCCTGCAGGAGAGCTCAGAGGAACCACGCTGGCCCCAAAATAACCAACGGCCCTGGGTTCAGATCATGGGACTACTGTTTCTTACCACTGACCTTGGGATGGGAGTCTCAGATCCCTTCCAGCTGTAAAGCCATGAGAGCAGTGGCCAGGCAAGAATCACAGGGGAGCAATGAATGTTTTAGGAGGAAAAATTAAATTGCCCTGAGATTGCCCCTGCAGGGAAATAACACTTTAGAGTTAGCCTCGTGCAGTAACCTTCTCTGGGGGGTTTGCCCAACATTGCATGGGGCATAGAGGAGTGTGGAGCTCCCCCCCACATTTAAGCAAACATAATCAATGCAACCTGAGTAAGAAGGGATGTTGACAATTGGGAGGGAAGGACCCAAACCACAGTCTTTGTGCCCAATATCTCTGGTGACTGTGCACAACACATAGGGAGCTAGCACCAGGCTGTGAGTGCTCCCCATGCCTGACCAGGGGGCTAATGCCAGGCTGTGAGTGTTCTCCATGCCCAACCAGGGAGCTAATGCCAGGCTGTGAATGCTTCCCATGCCCAATGCTGCCCAGAGAAGGGCAGCTTCGAGCTCAGATGACTTCTTCTTCTTTGGAGGGAGTGTTTGCTGAGGCAGGGAGTTTACTCTCTTTCTTTGGGAAGGTTTGTCACCAGAAGGGATCACTGCAGAGGTTAGGCACTTAAGGTGGCACATGCCCGTTATTAGGAACAGCTGCCTTCTAGGAGACCTCGTTCCTTGGAGATGGCTTTGGCAGATGGGGGCTTTGTGGTCAAGAGTGAACATCCCTAGGGGCAGCAAGGTAGTGCAGTGGTTAGAGCTCCGGCCCTGGAGTCAGGAGGACCTGAGTTCAAATCCAGCCTCAGACACTTAACACTTACTAGCTGTGTGACCCTGGGCAAGTCACTTAACCCCCATTGCCTCACTAAAAAAAAAAAAAAAAAAAGAGTGAACATCCCTCCCTGGGAGTGGCTAAAACTATGGGGAGTTGCTGGAGGCTGGTTTGTTAAGAGAAGCTTAAGCCTAAAACCTGCCGAGCCACTGCCCAGCATGATCTTGGGTTTTTGACCCTGAAGGGGGAGGGCACCAAGAGACGAACATGTGGAATTTAAATCATCTTTTCTTCTCTTCTGTCGGTTTAAAGAAAACATTTGCGAGCATCCTAGGGCAAGAGGTACGTGGCCCGTTTCATTTTTTGGGCATCCTGGCTTCTGGCCATGGTGCTTTGCAGGGGGACCAGCCTGTGGCTTCTTGGATGTGGGATGTCACGTGCACACTTTTCTGAGAGCTAACACTGGCTTGTTGGTTTTTCCCCAGGGCAGACCCGGCTATGCTGGATTCCCAGTAAGTGGCTGTCACCCCCTGTCTACCACTATGCCCAAGAGACTCCCTCTGCTCTTGCTAAACTTCAGCGCCATTCATGGCTTATTGGTTAAGCCAAGAACGTCAGTCAGTCTCTGTCCCTGTGCCCATTGCAAGGCACTGAGTGTGAGGTTTCGTCAGGTCTCTAACTGGCAGTGCCATTCCAGGGTGACAGGCATCACCTGCTCTTAGAAGCACGTACTAGGCACAATGCCACTGTTTCCCTGGGGAAAAGCTCCAGGGGCATGTCAAAATCACCGGCTTCCACACAGAATGTCAGGGAGGAGGGACCTTGGAAGCCCCTTGGACCACTCCAATCCACCCTAGGGTGCCACCACACCTCTCCTGTCATTTTATTGGGGGGATTCCCTCGTATAGAGGCATACATAGATCTACAGAGTCTAGCATGCAAACACAGCACACATCTAACCTGCTGACTGGTGGGCTATCTCCTTAGGTGAGGAAGGTGAAGAAGTATTGTCCTTGTTGGGTTGGTGGGAATAACCCTAGAACAAGGACTTCTAAAGCCAACTCTAGCCCTGGGTTATCTGCATGGCCTCGGAGTGGGCCCTTCGCCCCCTTGGAGCCTCAGTCCCTTTCTTTATAAAGTGGGAATGATCATGCCCAGCCAAGTTTTCTCCTTGGGGATGGGTAACAGGCAACAGAACTTGTAGAGGCACCTTTCTGGGTCGTCTTGGGATCATGGGGCACACACCTCTGAATGGCCACAAGAAAGGCCCCTGCAGGATCATAAGGGGGTACAGGGAGGGGTAGGCACTTCATCACCTCCATCACATCTCTACTGATCCCCCTCCTTTCCAGGGCCCAGCTGGACCAAAGGGAGAGATCGGCGCTGAAGGGCCGCAGGGTTCCCCAGGAGCCAAGGTAAGAGAATCAAGAGGCAGAGGGAGGTGAGTGATGGTCTGGTTCTGAATGCTGTCGCCAGACCCCACGGAGCCTTGACTTCCTCTGGTGCATGATGGGGCTAACCCTCCTTGCACTTCTCAAACATTTGGAAAGGGCTTGAGCTCTGAGACTGGGACAAAATCACGCTCTCTGCCCGATGAAGAGATTCCCTCTTAGTCTCCTTTTTAATCCCTGTCTGTCCTTTCCTTCCCAACATTAGGGGGAGAAGGGCGAGCCGGGGAGCGTCCTCACACTTGCTGAAAAAGGAGCCAAGGTTAGAAGGGGCTTGTCTGGCCTGGATTTGGTTTGGGATCAGTCGGATTGTTGCCCTCCCTTTTTCTCTGGGTGCCCAGGAGTGGAGATGCCAGGGAACGAGATTAGCATTCATGTTAGTCAGCGAGGTCTCCAAAGAGAGCACAGGGGAGGAGAATGGGAGCTCCCTGCTCCGGGGCCCTCCCGGCAGCCAGGCCCTGGCCCATCCTCCCCTTCGTCCCTGCCCACTCTTTGCCCGGCCTGAGCCATCCTCTGAGTCCCCCGGGCTGTTTCCAGCCTCCTTCCTTTGCTCACTCTCAGCCAGCTTGCCCGAACAGGGGCCGAGGAGGGCCCAGTTAACCCCTTCATCCTTCATGGCTACGAGCCACGTGGACTCTTACACATGGTATTGCACATGTGACATGGGTCACACCTACCTCTGTGCTCCTACAAACTCAGGCCAGACCCTCGTCTCTGGGAGTGAGCCTTCCTCAGAAAGGAGGGGATTGACCTAAAGGGCCCTGAACTACATTTCAGCCCCAGAGCCTTTTGGCCTGGGCATGTGGTGCTGTCTGTGGTGCTGAAACTGTGGACCTGCCCCCGGCCAAACAGAACTTTAGGCCCATGGGGGGTTGTGTCCCAGGGACAGGACATGAAGCCCTGTGGTCTGGGCCTGTGACTGAATGTAGAGCGGGGCAGACAGGAGCCCCAGCCCACCGGCTCTGTCCCTAGTCTCATCCACAGCTCAGTAGGCCTGGAGAGCTGCCTGGCTGACCCTCTGAGGCACCGAGTCAGCTCTTGGACAGGTGTTCTGGCATCTGTCACAAGGAAAGGGCAAGAAGCAGTTTCTTTTAGGTGTCGGGAGCATCAGGGGTCCGACCAGCCATGGTGGGAGGGCTTGGGGGAAGGGCTGAGGACAGCGGAGGGGAGGAATTTCCGGAGTGACAGAGGCCACCAATTGTGGCAATGATCACACTAATGTGGCCTGCTTTTCCTTGCACAGGGGGACCAAGGCTACAGGGGACCCCCGGTAAGTTCTGAATGCTTCTTTTCCTCCCCCAGTTTGCCCTGAGAGGTTGAGAAATCTGCTCTGGGTAGTGTAAGCACTGACTCGAGGCCCAGGGCTCTCTCACCATCTCTGAAAATCGTCAAAGAGCAGCAGTCGAGGTGGCTGCAAGAACATCAGGGTCCCCAGCCCTGCTGTCACTGAAGCACCTCTTCTCTGCCTCCCTCTCCACCCCCATTCCTGTGGCTTCTTCCAGGTCTTCCCCTGAGCAGCATTTTGAACAAACGTGCATTTGGGAATAGGGGGCTGGGGGGCGGTACTGGGGAGACCAGTGGGAGGGAGACCAGAGACCGGGGCCCCAGGTTCAGCTCAGCTGCTAGCTCCCCTCGTGACCTCAAGCGGGCCTCTCCATCTGTCTGAGCAGTGGCCCCTTTCTCTATAAAGCACAGGCCAGAATGCATGACTTTAAGGGCCCCACCAGTTATCAATCCCATGACAGCCTCAGTTTCCTCATCTGGGGATGTGGAGGCAGGACTGCAGAGCCCTGAAGGCCTGTTTAACTGTCAGCTTCCATGACCCTCCAAAACAGTTCTGGGAGTAAGACTCTTCCTTCTGGTGGCTCTTTCTCTACTCTAGGGCCCGTATGGACGCCCTGGGCACAAAGGTGAAATTGGACTTCCTGGAAGACCGGTAAGCACCGTTCCACGTTTGCTTTCTCATCTTCCATTTCCTCTTTGGTGTTCCCAAAGTCCCCTGCTCTGGTCTTGCTGTCAGGAGCCCTGCTGCTATTGAGGGATGGCAATGGGGTGACTAGCAGACCAGGCATGAGTGTCCAACTCTTTCTGCCACCCTGGGCAGAGCCTAAAAGCACAGATCTGGCTGGCAAGATGGCCAGTAGTGGGGTCAGGCTTGTGGGCTGGACTGCGGCCTATCAAGGCAGCTCATCTGGGTGCCAAGGTGACCTAGCCTGGGCACTGTGGAGCACCGAGCCTTGACACAGATTGTGTGGGAGATTTCCTGCCCCTCCCATCCCTCTGGAGCCAGAGAAGAGATGGAAGGCAGCCTCCAAGTTGCTTTTGCTGGGACCCTCAGGCTTGGCTCAGTTAGGGCTTCTGAGGCTGGAAGAGTCAGGGAATCCTGGGGGACGTGGTGGCTTTTTTCCCTCTCAAAGTCCTTGTTCTCCACACACCTGAGTTCTGTCTAGATGTGGGAGTCTTGGGGCATATTATTGATGTGAATGGAAATTTGCCTCCAGGATCCCGGGGCTACTCTGCCCAGTTACTGGCTGGTTCAGCCTTGAGCTTTTGGAGGTGGAGAAGTGGGGAAGAAGCTGCCTCTCCTGACTTCTGCCTCTCTTTCAGGGCCGTCCGGGCATGAATGGACTGAAGGGGGAGAAGGGGGAGCCTGCAGATACCAAGGGAAGTGTCGGACTGAGGGTGAGTCCTCTGGAGGCTGACATGGCGGGCTGGGACTCTGTAGTGGAAGACTGCCTGGGCCTGGGGGCTGGCAGAGGAGGGAGCCTCAGCAGTCACGCTGGGAGGCAGGAGCCCTGGCAGGTTCTGCCGCTTGGTGCCTGTGCGGCCCTGGACAAGTCCTTCCCTTCTCTGGGCCTCAGTTTCCCCATGTTGAGGACGATGGGGTGGGACTAGATAGGCTCAGGATCCCCCCTGGAAATTTCTATGGAAAGTTGCTTCAGGGCTCAGCAGTGCACACATCCCACACCCCCAGCCCAGCTGGGCAGGGAAAGGCAGCCCTGTCTGGGGTGACCATGCCTTTTGGGTTGGGGGAGGGCAGGCCATGCCTTGCCTCTTACAGGTTTTTCCTGTCATCACCACTTCTCACAAAGGGCAGACGTAAAGACTCATGGGAAACTCTGAAGGAGGGGGCCATCATTTTGTACTGAGATGGCACAGGGGTCCACAGAGGACAAAACTCCATCTTTAGCATTGGCCAAATTGGGTCCAATGAAGTCAGCTCCTTTAGAAATGAGAGAATGATAAGAGTCTAAACGTGGCAAGAGACCTGGGGGCATCGCTGGAGGTGGATCCCCTAAACTCCATCTCAGATGGTGGTCATGGCCAGCCCCTTCCAGCCCCTTCCGGCCTCTTGAGGAGGCCTCCCCGTGTGGTGCCTGCCACTTCCTGGGGCAGTCCTTTCAGCTTGGGCTGACCCTGGCGACCAGAGAGATTGAGCCAAAATCAGCCCCTTGGCCTCTTCTGCCCATCACTCCGACTTCTCTCTTGGGCCAAGCAGGATGAGGCCAAGCCTTCCCAGGGACCACCCTTTACCACCTAAACCCAACTGCGTTGGCTCCCCTGGGTGTCTCTCTGTGGAAGTTATTCTGGGATAACCAACCAGAGAAATGAGATATACAGACTGTCCTTGCCTGTGGCCCCTGACTGGGCACGTGAGCCTTCTCTTGGGTCCTCAGGTTTGGGCTGTGTCTGCTATGTGACTCCCCACGATAATGCTCCATGACTCCCCAGGCTAGTGGCCTCCTTTCCAATCTGCTGAGCAGGCCAACGTTCCCTGGGCCAGGGTTCAACCTCGTCTGGCCCCTGGGAGCGAGCATTAGTGACGAGAATCCGTGGGAGCTTCTGACCTCCCCAACCATGTGACTGACAATGACTCTGACAAACCGGGGCTGCTTAGCTTGGCTGGGAGTTTAGGGCTGATGAAGGAAGGGTGGCCGGCCTGGATCCTGACTCAAGCCCAAAGCAGTCAGGCCTCCCAAGGGCCCGGCTCACTCAGGCTTTGTTTAGTTGTCCAATTCTCTCATTTCGTTTGTTTATTTGTTTGAAGTCTCTTTTCCCACAGCCTTTGTCCTCTCCCCGTATTTGGATTAGGGAGCTCACAGGCTGAGGCCTTTTTCGTCATTTGTTTTTGCTTCCCCCTTCAGGGCCCTCCTGGACTCCCAGGGCCCCCTGGACCCCCCGGACCCCCAGGCCTCCTTGGTACTTCTTTCTATGACAATAATGTAAGTAGCCCCTCCCTCTGCTACATCTGCTTCCCCTCCTGCCCAGGACACAGAGAAGAACCGGGGACCCCTGCAGGGTGGTTGGGGAGGGCCTCAAAGTTCTGGTGAACATCTTGGCCTTCATCTTGGACAAGGTCAATACCAGCCCTCCTGGAAGCTTTGAACGCTGCTTCCAATTTTCATCCCATGTCTGAAGTAGGGGCAGCTAGGAGTCAGGAAGGCCCGAGTTCAAATTCAACCTCAGACACTTAGTAGCTGTGTGACCGTGTTTGCCTCAGTTTCCTCATCTATAAAATGAGGTCGAGAAGGAGATGGCAAACACTCCAGGATCTTTGCCAAGAAAACCCCAAATGGGGTCACAGAGTCGGACGTGACTGAAAACAACTGAATAACAATAAACCTCTCATGGTTGTTGTGTGCATCAAGTTGGATAATGTTTGTAAAGCACTTAGCAAAGTGCCTGGTGCATAGTAGGTGCTATATAAACGCTACCTGTCATCATTGTCGTTGTTTGTATCCAGGGGTTCAAAGGCTTCTCGGCCTTGTTCCCAAAGTGTTGCTTCTGGAGCTGTGGCCTGAGGGTTTGAGGATGTAGGGGAGACCACCCCAGGAGGTGTTCTGAGTGCCCACCACACTCAGCTCTTTGCCGCCTTCCCAGAGCTGGGCAAAGTCATTCAGAAAGAGCTGGGGGAGGCCTGGGGATTCTGTGAGGGGCCCCCTCCTTTGGCCCTGGGGCGAGAAGGGTCCTTGGGGCCTGGGCTTCCCAGCAGGCCTCAGTGTCTCCAGCTCCTTTCTCTTTGTGCTTCTCAGGGATTCCTCGAGCCTGGCCGCCCTGGGCCCCCAGGATTGCCAGGTAAGGAGAAGAGGAAGGGTGACTGGATCCCAGGGGGTCAGAGAGGGCTGGGGGTGCCCCCTCCCCCAGGGTGAGAGCCTCCCTCCCACATTTCTTTTGGTCCCAGGATGTGTCCCCTCCCCCACGTCTAGCTTTGGCCACGTTAAGTGACCCGGGCCTGGCCTCTGCCCTTTACAGCTTTGCTCATCTGCCAATCCTCAGGCCACAGTGGTGCCTGGGTGGGCCCCTGCACCTGAGGGGTATGTTGGAAGGGCCCTCACCCCCACCAATGGTTCTCCAATGCTTCATGCATCCTGGGGCCTGCTCTGCCCAGCGTGCCTGCACCTGCCCCCTTTGAAAGACCCCTTCCCCCAGCTCCCTGGAGCTGGAGGGGCCACGGCTTCCCCTGCAGACACGTCCCTGTTGCCTCAAGGTTGTCCTGTCTGCTGTCACATGCCCTACATCCTTGACTCCCCAGGCTAGTGGCCTCCTTTCCAATCTGCTGAGCAGGCCAACGTTCCCTGGGCCAGGGTTCAACCTCGTCTGGCCCCTGGGAGCGAGCATTAGTGACGAGAATCTGTGGGATTCTTGCCTTGCGGGCCCCATAAGGTGGGCTGGCTAGGTGGCTCTTGGGCATTCTCTCCCAGTTCCTGGACATCTGTGCTCTCCTGCTCTAGGTTACCAGGGACCCCCAGGCCCCAAGGGTGATAAAGGAGAAGCTGGACCTGCCGGGCCACCAGGTAAGCCTTGGCTTGGGCATAGCTCTAGGGGTGCTCATGTCTGGTGGTGGGATGGTGGTAGCCCCCATCACATGGAGCATGGTGCCCTGTGGCCTCCATGGGCATTTCCTCTGTCACTGCTGGCCCCCCTTCCAGCCTCAGCCTCTAGAGAGTCCTCAGGTTTGAGAGAGGCCTCGTGAGATGGTGCCCCGGCCCGGAGAGGCCGTGTAGGAGGGGTCAGCAGGAGGGGAGCTGAGAGATGCAGAATCATCACGGGTTCGGGGGCGTGGGCTCAGCACCCTCCCCATCCAGGGAGTGGGCACCCACAGCCCCTCAGGGTATCACAGGCTGCTCGCCTGGACTGTATTCCTGGCTGCCCAATGAACTAATGAACGAGCCGCGTGACTTGGGGCAAGTCACTTTCTTTCTTGAGTCTCAGTTTGTTCATCTGCAAACAGCCAGGGTTGGCCTCAGTGGCAGCCTCAGAGCCCGGGGCCCCCGGCCCTCTGAAGCCTAGGACCGGAGCATGACAGATCTGAAAACCTGTCATCAAACCTGTCAGAGCACGCTTGATGCTCTTCAAGGCCACAGACATGGGTTCTTGTTCTCTGTCCAGGGAGGTCAGTGGCAGCAGGCTGTGGGGGTGCTGGGCCTGGGGCTGGGTGCCTGATGTCCCAGATGGGGGACCCAAGGGCTCGGGGCCTGACGTCCCACAGGGAGCCCCGGGGGGGGGGCTTGATGCCTGACCGAGGTGGGGGGCCAGGGGGCAGATCCACTTGGGGATGCCCTGAGGCATGGGCTCTGAGCCAGGGGCATGGGCACTGTGCTGTGAGGAGCTGGGAGTGGGGCTCTAGGCAGATGCCTGGCAGCAACGGGCCGCCTCTCCTTCCTTGCCCTCTCCTCACTTGGGATCCATCCTGAACATTCATGTTGGTGCAGAAATCACCCTGCAGGGGTGTGAGTAGCCTGGCTTGGGCTCTAGGCTCATGCCCTTTGCCCAGAATGATGTTTAGGGGGCATCCTTCCTGGGGCCGCTAGGTGGTGCTGTGGATAAAGCACCGGCCCTGGGTTCAGGAGGACCTGAGTTCAAATCTGGCCTCAGACACTTGACACTAGCTGTGTGACCCTGGGCAAGTCACTTAACCCTCATTGTCCTGCAAAAAAGGGGACACCCTTCTCGTTGGCAGCATTTTGGGGGGAATGTCCTGCTTTTGTTTGTCCCCTTGGGAAACTGAGCAAGGCCTTTGGTAATGGAAGGTCTGTTGGCCCCTCCGCCAGGGGCCCCTAACTGCCGAGTCTCTTCTCTCCCACTAGGGATCCTCCCATATGATTTCAGCACTCTGGTGGATCACGTGAAGGTGAGTGAGCCCCACTCCTCGCTCACCCAGCCCACGACTGTGCCTGTTGCTTTACCAGCCTCCCAGGGCTCCCCTGGCTGAGGGCTTGGTGATGAGGGTGGGAGTTCCCTCTGAAACCTGGGTCAGGAGTGGGCAGGAAGGTAGGACCTTTGAGAGAGGAGGGGGCCGTGCCCCTTTGGCTTCCATGGCCCTGGGATCCTCTCTCAAGTCAGTGTCGTTTCTACAAGCCAGCCTCCTCCAAGGTGCCATTGTCCCCCTAAGCACCAAGCAGCGGCTTGGGATCATTGCCCAGAGATGCGCCAGCCTCATCAAGCACCTGCTGTGTGTGTGTGTGGGGGGGGATTGTGGGCTGCTGAGGAGACAAAGGGCCCTCCCCACCCCCGCCCCCATGCCGCCCCCAATCAAACCGAACAGTTCCTGCTTTCAGACACCTTCTAGTCTATCTAAGCTGCCTCCACATCTTAGGGTGGGTAAAACCATTTGTTGTGATAATCTCTGCTCAGCTTCCCAAGAGCCTTGGGAGGGAGGGGCCGTTGACCCTTTTTACAGATGAGCAGACTGAGGTAGGCAGTCATGAAGTGACTTCCTCAGAGTCACCCACCTTCTTAGAGTCTGAGGTAGGATTTGAACTCGTTTTCCCAACCCCAAGATTAGCCCTCTCAAGGAGCTCGGACTCTCTTAAGGGAGACCACGTGGGGAGAGAGAGAGAGAGAGAGAGAGAAGAACTAAATGCAAAGTCGGGAACTCGGGGCTGTGGGGAAGAAAGGCCTCACAAAGTGATGCTGTGGTGGGCCAGACTCCAGCAGGTGGCATGGAGGGGGGCAGTGGAGCGGGCTGTGAGATGGACAGAGAGGTCAGTTGGTTTGGGCCCTTAATGGACTTGTGAGTCAGGAAGTCCTGAGTTCAAATATGACCTCGGACACTTACTGGATGAGTGACCCTCAGCAAGTTGCTTCCTCTCGGTTTGCTCATCTATAAAATGGCAATGATTGAAAGAGCTCGCAGAGTTGTGCGGATCAAGTGAGATTCCACATTCAAAGTGCTTGGCAGGCCTCAGTGCAGTCACTGTAAACACTGTCATTAGGGAGCCCTAGAGAGGTGGGGGGGCTTGTGATCCACTGACTCCAGTTAGTTACTAGGTGATAGCGGAGGAGCGACAGGGGCAGTTCTGCCCAGTCATCTTGGCTGCTGAGGGGAGGATGGGCCCAGTAGGAGTGGCTATGTGAGTGGAGGGAAGGGGTTGGACACCAGAGATGCTGGGTTTGTGGCAGGAGGGATGGGGGGCCATGAAGGCCTCTGGGTGGCGGGAGGCCTGCCGCTGCCTCCGGGATGGGGCCCCTGTCTCCCTCAGCTGCCATGGGGTATGGTTCCACACTGGCCTTGAGCAGGAAGCCACGTCCCCCAGCACAGACCCCTGAGGCCCCAGCTGCCTTCATTTGCTCCTTTCTGTCTGTAGGGGGAAAAGGGAGAAGGAGGCACAAAAGGAGAGAAGGGTGAACCTGGCAGCGGAGGATTCTTCAGCTCCGGAGCCCCAGGCCTGCCTGGCCCCCCCGGCCCTCCAGGGTACCCTGGTGTTCCGGTAAGGTCGAACTCTGCCCGAGCTCCCTCCACCGTGGCTGCCCTGCGGACTCTGCCCAGGCCTGGGTCATGTCTTGCCCTCGAGGGCCAGTGAGTTGGGGGAGGCAGCAGAACCTCCTGGGACCTTCCAAGACAGGCAGATGTATTCTGGGGGCTGGGTCTGCCCCTGCCCACCCCAGGCACACTGAGTCATGGCACTTGGGAGGGGAAGGTTAGGCAGGGAGGTGCTGAGGAAGGCCAAGCACGTTCCAGGCAGAGGCAGACATGAGCCCAGGGAGCCCCCAACACCTTTCAGCCCTTCCCTTTGTGCCCGAGGCTCTCCACAGCCTGTTCCTGTCCCTGCGCAGGTCACCTTGGCGGTCCACAGCTGAGCCCTGGCAGGCAGCATCCTGAAAGAGGGGGATCATGGGAATCTCATGGCCCGTGGAGGGCCTGGATGCCTGGTGTCCAACACCAGGCCATCCATGTTTACATAAAGTATTAAATTGTCCTGGGTTACATCCAGAGCCAGGGTCCCTCTGACCACCTTGACCTCAGTGCCTGGAGGGCATGTGACCCTCACAGACAGGATCTGGGGCAGTCAGAGGGAACAAAGAGGAATAACAGGGAATAACAGAGCCCGCATAAGAAGCGCTGTTTGAGACAAACAGTTTCCTCTTTAGCGCGAGTCTGAATTGTGTGGGGGAGTTTACAGCAAGCCCCCAGACCAAATAGGCTTTGCCCGCGATATTCTTTGTGCCCAAGGTGTCTTTTGTAGTTAACTGCATTTGGAGGGGAGACTTTCATGCCCATTAGCTCTTCTTCAACCTGCCCCCTGCCAGCACCCAGAGAGCCCCCCGACCTCCTCCCTGCACAGCCCAGGGCCTGCCTGGTGCCCATCCTGGGTCTGGCCTCAGCAATGGCGCTGGGCAGCTGGTGCCCTCTATGGGCCCAGCCTAGCCTCCCTTTGAGAGTGTAGTCATCATCACGCCCGGGGCCGCTTGCTCCATGGGAAGTCTGGGACAGACACGGCTACTTCCAGCTGCACTGGCATTGCTTGGGGAGTGGCCCTGGAGCCTGGGGATCTGCAAACTCTGGGTACCTTCGGGGTGGAGGTATTTCTTGGGACCCTAACCTCAGGAAAAGCAGATAGAACATGCACATGTTTCCTTGTTTCGTGCTTAGGGTCCCAAGGGAGAGAGCATCAGGGGTCAGCCTGGCCCCCCAGGACCTCAGGGGCCTCCGGGCATTGGCTACGAGGGTCGGCAGGGTCCCCCTGGCCCTCCTGGGCCCCCGGGGCCACCGTCATTTCCAGGACCCCACAGGCAGAGTAAGTCCTTTGGGGAAGAGTGCGGCCCATGGGGAGAAAGGGAAAATGGGCTTCATTCTGAGGTGTGTCTCTCTCTCTCTCAGCTATCAGCATTCCTGGCCCCCCTGGCCCCCCAGGTCCCCCCGGCCCCCCAGGAACTTCAGGGACATCATCAGGGGTGAGTACTAGATGGAGGCCACCACCCCCTTGGGGACACCGTCCTGAGCCAACTCTCCAACAAGCCTATCCCTCCTCCGGGACTGTCCGGAGGCCTGCAGCTGGGCTTGGCCCACAGGAAAGAGGTGCCTGCCCTGCTTCCCGCTGCTGGGGGCCCTGGGGGAAGCAGTGTCTGAGCTGGGTGGGGGTAACTCCTCGAGGTGGCCACAGAGATGTGTCCTTGTGTCCCCCCTGTGTCCTTGGGGGCCCCTTCTCCTCCTCCCCAATGTCCTGGCAGCAGCACTGATCGGCCGGCTTGTGCTTGTGATTCTAGCAGCTGAGAGTGTGGACCACCTACCAGACCATGCTCAACAAAGCCCATGAGGTGCCCGAGGGCTGGCTGGTCTACGTCTCTGAGAAGGAAGAGCTGTATGTGCGCGTCCGCAATGGCTTCAAGAAAGTCCTGGTGAGATCCCCCGGAGGGTCGGGCTTCCTGGCCACCTGGTCCCTCCCAGGGGCTGAGGTCATGGGAAGCTGGGCTGCCCTGGAGCCCCAGGACCTCGGCTGGGCCCCCGCTGGGTCACTTCCCTGCTGCAGGACCCTGGGCAAGGCATTCTTTCTGGCCTCAGCTTCCTCCTCTGTAAAATGGGACTGATCCAGGGGGCAGCTAGGTGGCGCAGTGGTTAGAGCACCGGCCCTGGAGTCAGGAGGACCTGAGTTCAAATCCAGCCTCAGACACTTAACACTTACTGGCTGTGTGACCCTGGGCAAGTCACTTAACCCCAATTGCCTCACACAAAAAATAAAATAAAATATCTCCTGAAAAAAAAAATGGGATTGATCCTAGCCCCCAGATCCCAGGGGGGAGGTGAGGACCCAATAAGACACATGAAGTGCTTTGCAAACCTTCGTTAGAGGCGAAGTCAGCCTCTTTTTTATTAAAGTACCTATCATGTGCCAGGCTCTGGGGTCACACAACAAGAGGGAGGCTGCCCTTCATTGGGCTGACACCCGGGTCACAAATTTAGAGCTAGAGGCTCCTTTACAGGCCATGGGGAAGCCGAAGTCACGGGAAGAGAAATGGCTGCCTGAGGGCTTCAGAGCAGGGATGTTTCCCTGCCATTTCATGCCAGACCAGTCTCCTTTCATTTACTAGGCTGAGCCCCCGGGCGCCTGGGCTCTGCCCACCTCCTCCAGTAAACTGAAAGCTGAATCACAGAAGGGGAGGGGCATGGGGGGCACAGATGGGGAGGGGCAGGGGTCACCCAGGCTTCTTGAAGCCCCACACCTTTGCCATGCCTTGGTGCGTCTTCTTGTCCCTGAGAGAGGCCCCCACCCAGGGGACACAGAGAACATGCCACGCTTGTAACGGGTATGTGTCTTCTTTTCAGTTGGAGACCCGGGCTGTGCTCTCTCGAGGGGCGGTAAGTGAGAACCTCTGCTCACCCTGTGATAGCGGCACCCCCTGCCCTCCTGTCCGGCCCCTCTGCTTGTGCCCAGAGCTGTGGCTCGGGGCCTGCATCGAACCCAACGACTCTCCTGGGCACGTACACACATACACAGGCACATGCTTACCCACACGTACGTGCATGTTCGTGTATGCACATGCACACGGGGCCTGCTCCAGCCGGGCCAGAGGCCCACGTGTGGCACCTGACCGAGTCGGCCCCAAACACTCTGTGGTTCTCATTCCTCCAGGACAATGAAGTCGCGGTCCTGCAGCCGCCGGTCATCGAGTATTCCCCGGGGAACTCGGCCCCATCTGGGTCTCAGGTTCACGACGGCAGCCTCCCCTATGCCCGCCGGGGCTATCTGCACTCCACCGCCAAGCCTTGGCGAGCCGATGACATCCAGGCCAATCATCCCCGATTCCCTGAGCACGCCGGTCACCACCCACCCTATCACAGTGTCCAGCCTCATCATCCGGACCTCATCCCCAGCTACCACGGCTCCTACACTGACATCCGGCCTGCCCAGCCCACGGCCCGCCCGGTGCATACCCACCATGACTTCCAGCCAGCAGTAAGTGCCTCTGGCAGCCCCCGGGGCCACCTTTGGCTCACTTGCCCCCTCTAGTCACAGCCTCCCTCACTGCCACACACTGTGGGCACCTCTGTGGCCCCACGGCTCTCTCCTGGCACTTCCCTAGCCCGTGCCTGTGGACTGGAAGCTCCCTGGGGGCAGGCCCAGTTTGGATTCTAGCCCTGCTCTGCAGCCCGGTGGGGCCTGGAGGCTTCTTGGGTTGGTAAAGACCGTTTCCTACTCGGTATCATGTGCTAAGTGGCTGCTGTGCACAGGCCCTGGGCGTGGGCTTAGTGTCTCTGGCTCCACCGCTGGCCTCTTGAACCCTCCCCACTGTCCCGGAAGTCACCCCAGGGGAGTCAGCTTGCCGACTGACTGATGGACGTGCCCCTTGTTCTCTTCCGGTTGCAGCTTCATCTCATTGCTCTCAATAGTCCCCAGACCGGCAGCATGCGTGGCATCCGGGGGGCTGACTTCCAGTGCTTCCAGCAGGCCCGCGAAGTGGGCTTGATGGGCACCTTCCGCGCCTTCCTCTCCTCCAGACTCCAGGATCTCTACAGCATCGTCCGGAGGGCAGACCGCAGTAACGTGCCCATCGTCAACCTCCAGGTAGGCTGCGGGCAGACAGGCTCTGAGTGACGCAAAGCCTCCCCCCGAGGAAGGAGGCCCCTCTCTACAGGGGAGGAAACCAAGGCCCAGGGACTTATTCAGTCTGGACTTGAACTCAGGTCTCAGGGGTCCTATATATAGGCAGAAGCAGCGCTGGAATCAGTGTGACGAGATCGGAGATTTAGAGCTGAAAGGACTTAGAGGGCATAGAGCCCGACCTCACTTTACAGATGAGAGAGCTGAGGTCTGGAGAAAAGTGACTCATCTAGGGTCACAACTAGAAGATGTCTAGGGCAGATTTGAACTCAGGTCTTCCTGACCCCAAGTTCCGCTCTCTATCGACTGGGCTTTGGCGTGTTCTCCACTTTGGGGTGTGTCCTGGCCTGGTGGGCTACCAGGCTAATGAAGCCCAAGGGCCTCTTCTCAGAATCACTCTTTTATCAGGGGAATGAGTGCGAGGCACACCAGTTCTATGGAAATTGTTATAAAGTGGGAAACCTACCCAAACCAAGCTCCTGGCCTCCAGGTTAAGGCCCCCTGCACCTTGCATACCTAGTGGTGTCAGGGCTTCTGAGGGGCCCCCCAGCTGCTCCCTGCAGCTTCCCCTAACTCTCCAGGCCTCCATGAGGTTCTCCCTGCTGTTGTGGGCTCGCGATCCCAGCCCCAGGCTGCTCTGGGAGGCTCATCACCAGCAAGCTGGAGGGTCGACAAGTCTCCCTCCAAGCCCCACAGTGGCTGGATGTCAATGGATGAACAGCTCTGGGACCTCGGACCCGTTTGAGCAGGGTGGTTCTAAGTGGACGGTCCAGGGAAGCTGACCCTCATGGGCAATCCAGGCCGGAGCTCCGGTTGGGGTTCTTGCCAGTGACCCTCTGGTGTCTTCTCTCCCCCAGGACGAGCTCCTCTTTGACAGCTGGGAGTCCTTGTTCTCCGGCTCTGAAGGCCAGCTCAAGCCCGGCTCTCGCATCCTCTCTTTTGATGGGAAGGACGTCCTCCGGCACTCCGCCTGGTGAGTCTTGCTGTTCCCTTGGATTCAGGGCTCAGGGGCATGAGGGCCCCAGGACAAGGCTGTGTTTACCCAGTAACCAGAAGAGGCGTCACGGCAGGGTGTCCCAAACTGGGGCATCTTAAAAAAAGGAAGAAAGAAAAGAAAGGGGCTTGTCTTTGCTTTCTCCTTCTCAGAGTCCTGATGCCCATTTGTTAAGGACTGAAGGACCCTAAGTCCTTGAGTTCAGAAGGGACAGGACCCCGGGATGTTGGACCGAGGATTCTCATCCTGTTCTCTGGGGTCCCGTCAGGTTGTGAGACTCCTCTGGAATTCCAGGGCTCCTGGTGGGAGGCAAACCTTCCCCACCCCTCCTATTTCCCTCCCGTGCTCTGAGATGGGCCCCCATGGCTTGAGGGACCCCAGAGAATAGCCTGGGGTCCGAGTCCATGTGGCATCTTGGTGCATCTTGTAGGCCGCAGAAGAGTGTGTGGCATGGCTCTGATGCCAAGGGACGCCGACTGACTGAGAGCTACTGTGAGACCTGGCGGACAGACCAAGGGGCGGCCAGCGGCCAGGCATCCTCCCTATTCTCGGGCAGACTGCTCGAGCAGAAGGCTGTGAGCTGCCAAAGCGCCTTCATCGTCCTCTGCATCGAGAACAGCTTCATGACCTCCTCCTTCAAGAAGTAGGAGCCTGTCCCCACCCAGTGGGGGTGGCTGGTGGCCACTCGGAGGAAGGGACAGGCTCAGGGAGTGAGCGGGCAGCAGCCCCAGGGCCAGCCCCAGATGGGCTCTGCTCCTGCCGGCCTGCATCCTGCACGGCCCTGACTTTCATGTAATCACTGAGGAAATAAAAAGAAGCCAAAGAGTGGATTTTTTACAAAGTGTGAAACACACAGCCTGGTCCTGAAGGCGTCTCCTTCTCTCTTCCAGCCCCCCCCCCACTTTGGCCTCCCTGGCACCTTCCCCTGGTCTGGGCTCCAGACACAGGTGGGGCTGCTGGGCAGGGGAAGGCCGGGGCCTGCCCGGCTCCGTCTGCCCTTCCGTGCTGGGGGAAAACTGGGGGACCCTCCTCTGATGGCCTGGGCACCGCTAAGCACCTGGGCTTCTTCGTCCGGGGGCAGTCCCCTTGTCTGGCTTCCCCTTCCCCATTAGAACCCTTGGCCAAAGTTGTGAGCAGTGAGGGGCTTTACTGAGAGGGAGGGAAGGGCTTTTCATTATTTCACTGAAAGTTCCTTCTCACCTTTCCTCCTCCTCCTCCTCCTCCCCCTCTCTCTGTCTCTATCTCTGTCTCCCTCCCCCCTCCTCTCCTCCTCTCTCCTCCTTCTCTATCTCCTCTCCCCTCCCCTCCCTCCCCTCCCGTCCTCTCTTCTCTCTCTCTCTCTCTCTCTCTCTCTCTCTCTCTCTCTCTCTCTCTCTCTCTCTCTCTCTCTCTCTCTTTCTCTCTCTCTCCCTCCCTCCCTCCCTCCCTCTCCTCTCCTCCTCCTCCCCCCTCTCTCTCCCTCCCTCCCCCTCTCCCCCCTTCCTTCCTCTCCCCTTCCTCATCCCCTCCAACTAGAGCTACACACACCAGCTTTCCTTACTGTGGGTGACAGAATCAGAATCTCACTGGCAAGGGCCCTTCCACAGAGCTTGGTGGCTTAACCCCCTTCTGCTCATAGAGGCAGGAGAGACCTGCTGAGAGGCTGGGGGTGGGGCCAGCTGGCATCGGGACATGCCCCCCCCCCCCGAGCCCTGGGCCCAAGGAGCATTGCCAGGGATGTGGGCAGCAGTTTGCTCCAGATGCCCCTAGGTCCCTGTGAGGGCAGACCCCAGGGCTCCCATGCTGAGCCCCGACATCGAGCTTCTGAGCGAAGCTGTGCATGCGGCATTAGGATGCAGAGCTGCCTTCTTTGAGCAGTTCCAGTGGCCACCTCGAGCGCACACCAAGGTTTGTAGGGGGCTCTCCTCCCCCACAGAGGCCTGGAGAGGTAGATGGAAAGAGCAGCTGTGTCTCTATTTCCCAGATGAGGAAACTGAGGGAAGCCACTTGTCCATGGTGCTAGGAGGGTGGCCATGGGGGGGGGGGACACCAGGACAGCTTGGGGGGCCCCCTTGAAGTTTAGGGCCCAGCAGCAGCAGTCTGTCAGGCTGTCCCGGCCTTCTCTTCCTGGCCGCTGCCCCATGGAGGCATACGTGGCCATGTATGGAGGCTACAGAGGGTCCCTCTCACCTGCTGGGAAATGAATGACCGGAGGCCTCAGAGTATGCCCAGAAGCCCCAACAGGGAAGTCCTGGCCAGGTCCCTCTTGGTGGGCCAGATTCCTAGTGTGGGACATAGTCCACCTGTTTGTTTGAAAGGGCAGCTGCTGTGCTCAGTGGTTAGAAAGGGGAGGAGGAACCCAGCCCCTATGAGTGAGCCGTGACCCCACCATGAGGACAAATCTGAGCTGGTGCCCTGCCAGGCATAGTCCATCTTGGCTTGAGCTACTTCCCAAGGGGCTGGGCTAGGCTTCTGGTGCTCCCTCCTCCTCACGGTTTTGGGGAGCTGCTGGGCCTCTGGAATCTGGAAGCCCCCAGATGGGCAGCTCTGCTCCCTGGTGGCTGGCCACATCCCTGCACTCTGGCCTTTGCCTGTGTGGCCGTGCCGCCCATCTTAAGGCAATGCTGCTTCTGCTGAAAAGCCAGCAGCCTTTCTTCGATGCCTCCCTGCCCCCCAGCTAGGCCTTGACCCTTGAGTGCCCAGGTCAGCTATCTCCACTGGGAAGGCCGAGCCGCCCACTCCTCTGCTGCTGTTGGGAGTCAGACACAGATGCTTACAGTGCCCGGCTACCTTCCCTGCTTTGGGCCAGTGTCCATTCTCCTGGAGAGGTCCTGGTGTGGACTTAATGTTACTGACCCACCAGAGTTCACCCAGGACGGCTGAAGAAAGCCTTGTTGTTCCTTCATCTAGATCCCCATGCTTTATGTTGGAGCTCAGAATGGTGTCTTCAGCAGTGCCATCGGGCACGCTCTCTCCCTTGGCTGTGCCCTGGGAGCTGGCTGCAGCTCAAAGGCTAACTGGAAGTGCACATCTCCCCTTGCTGCCTTTCTGTGAGCAGTGGGTGGGTTGTTTGTGAAGGTTAAGGGGCAGAGAGCAGGCGGTGCCCAGAGGAGGGTCAGCCCCAGACGGGAGTCCATTTGCATTTGGGCACATATGCAAATGTCCCTGTAAGATGGACTGGTTGGGCCCAGGCCTAGCACCTATTGAAGGTGGGGGGAGAAGGGCAGGCAAATAGCCCAGCAAGGGGGAATGGACCAAGAGCAAATAACAAGAAAAGCCCTCTTCACACAAAGCTTTTGCTGAGCCCCAGAGAATGGGCAGAGGGCATGGGAAGCCAGGGTGAGTGGGCTCAGGCCCCCAACCAGTAAGTGGGGCTGGACCCGAGCCCCTGGAGGGGGCTTGCTTTTCAAGAACAATCGATCCCTGTTGGGATGAGCTTAGCACGTGCTTCTGGGGGTTAACATCATGTGATGTCACTTCCCATAGGCTGCTGGCGTCCGTTGGAGGCCCACAGGGGTGGCCCCGCTTATCGGCTACTTCTGTCCTGGCAAAGTGTGTGCCAAGAGCTGGGCTTTGGGGGCACGAGCCCCCTGGTTTGTCCCTTTTTGTGACCGTGTTGAGGTTTCTGTAGACTGGAGAAAACAGCCCAGCTCTTCCTTGTGTTGCTGTACACTAAGGGAGGCCACCACAGCCTGTGGAGCTGCCTGTGCGTGTCATATAGTGTCCATTGTGGCCTAGGGCCATCTTCTGAAAGGCCCTGAATAAAGGAAAAGATCTTTTATTTATGTGCCGGTGTGTGCTTTTGAATGGGCCTCCTTCACTCATTGGGCGGGGCCTGCTGGGGGCGGGGCCATGGGGCTGCCAGCTGGAAGGGTCCTCCATGGACCAGCACAATCCCCCCTAGACACGGACCCCTCTCTCTCCTACCCACAGTCACCTAGCCTCTGCTCCAGCGCCAGTGAGGGCAGCCCCCCGCTTCAGGGTCGGGAACAGCTCTCCCAACCCCACGTCTGCCTCGGCCCCTGCCCCGCCTTGGGCCTGGGCTGCCACCCTTCCAAGACCTGCAGGCCTCTGCTTCGGCCTGTTTTCAGAAAGAATCGAGGTGGCCACTGGTTGGTGAGGTCACAGAAGGCTTCACAGACCGGATCCATCCAGCCCTGAGACAGCTCGTTGGACGCCGCCCATCCCACCAGAACCTCCGTCCCCAGGCTGAACGGCCCAGTTCCTTCAGCCTTGTGGAAATGATGGCTCACATTTCCATGGTGTCATTCTGGCCATCCCCTTCCCTTCTCTATATCCCATTAGAGGACCTCACCTCTGCTCCACTCGGGGAAAAAGTAAGGCCCCAACGCACAAAAGCCTCCTCCGCGGGCGTCAGCCCATCCTGGACTCCAGGTAGTCCTTCTCCTTGGCCAAGCCAACCCCAACCCCACCTCCCCCAGGGCTTTTCCCTCCCAGCCACTTCCCTCTCCCCTCTCTCTCAGAGCACTGGTTCCTCCCTGGTCTACATTGTCTTTTCTCAGCCATCCCCGCCTCTCTAGAACTGAAAGTGCTCCCTCCCTCCTTCCCCTTCTCCCTCCCTCCTTCCCCTTCTCCCTCCCTCCTTCCTCTTCTCCTTCTCCCTCCCTCCTTCCCCTTCTCCTTCCCTCCCTTTCTCTTCCTCATCTGTGAAATGGGGATGGTGACAGCACCTCCTTCCCAAGGTTGCTGTGAGGATCAGTGAGTTTGGATTAGTCACACGCTCAACACAGTCAGTATTTCACAAAGTCCTCCCTTCCCCTGCCCTTCCCTTCACCAGTCCACGGCCAGTCCTATTGCCTCTGACCCTGCTTTGTCCTCTAAAGGCTCATTGCCCCTTTCTGTCCTCAGCAGCTGACTCAGCTTTCATACCCAGGCCACTTCTTGGAGAGGACCAGGCCTGTGCCTTCCTGATCCACTCTCTGTAACCTGTCCTTTCTTCTAACACAGTTTAGAACCTTCCATTGCTTGGAGAGCTCCCTGTGCATCCACACCACTCTTTTTGTACAATCAATCCATTTCCCAGTAGGAATCATTTCTCTTTGCATCTTCAGAATTTCATGGGGGAGGGTTCTTGCCCCTCCTGACTTCTTGTCACCCCCCAGCCCCTCCCATAGACAACACTAGGCTAGGAGCTCAGAGCAAAGCAACAGGCATCACTCATTTCTGTGTATGAACTGGTTTATTACACAAAAGAAATCCTCTTATATCACAAAATCAGATTTATAGCCTAGAGTGAAAAAGAGTCATTTTGTGGTTCCAAACAAAACACTTCCTGACCCAGAGGTGTTTCTGAGGAGAGCCCTCCTCTGGGTGGGGAATGGGAGTGGGGTGAACAGGCTGGTGGGGAAGGGGCCTGGGCTTCTTGGCTCAGAAGCAGCTGTGATTTGTGTTTCTACTGCTGCCTAGGCTGTGTAGGACCATGGTGACAGGGCTGGCAGGGCCAGCAGAGGTCAGCTAGCTTGACTCCTCCTTTTTCTGCAGAGCAGAAAACTGAGGTGTCCCAGAGAAGCATGTGACCAGCTCAAAGCCACAAGGCAACCAGAGGCAGAGCCAGCATCCAGACACAGGTCTGACTCCAATTCTGTATTCTTGCCTATCCTGTGGGACAAAGGGGAGATAATACTGTTGGGGGACAGGTGTCTAGATATGACCCTTCTTCCCAGAGGTCTGACCAAGTCTCCTTCTGCTGCCTGTCTTTACTCTCCAAACATTTCTGTGAGATAGGTCAGTATTAACCCACTTTACAAACGGAGAGACTGAGGCTCCAAGAGTTGACCCAACCAGCCCAATACCCATCAAGATGTCAGTGAAGGAAATAGCCACAAGGAAGGCAGGACCACAGAACCATGCCTGGAGGGAGTCAAGGACTGTCTCCTGGGAGTCTCAACAGCAAAACTCCAGCCCTGCTTCAAGACAAGTGCCTGAGGGTTTCACAGCTTTCTTGAAGGCCTGAGTAATTTCCTGGGAGGCTGACCGACAGCTGGTCCCACAAGTGCTTCAGCAGGGAGGGAAGTGGAAACGGGAGAGGGTGGGATGGCCTAGGGTGGCTGACTGTGCAGGGGACGGACGTTCAGGAAAGCTCTGGGCAGATGGCAGGACCTGAGTGCTTCCTGTGACTGTGAAGTCCAGCTTAGAGACACAGCACAGACTCATTAATGACAGACATGGAGGCTGGCCTGCTCCCTGCCCCAGCAGACCCCAGCAGACCCATGCTGTCTACACAGCATGACCACTGCCCTTCAGCCTCTCCTTCCCCAAGGTCAGTTATCCCCAGATATCCGCCAGATCCTCGGACACCAAGCTGCATGGGGGGCAGGGCCAGAGGTGAATGGGGGGCCAGTCTGAAGCAGCTGCATCCCCCTGCCCATTTTTACACGGGCCTGAGACAGAGCTTGAAATCAGCAATTAGATGAGAGGGGCCATGTCCTCAGCAGTGCCGGGCATTATGGGGGGAGCTGAGGACGTACTTTTGGCACAGTGAGGCTTCTGGGAAGTCTGTTGCTGACTGGGCCTTCTGGGGTGACCACACTGAGCAATGGTGGATCACAGCGAAGCAGGCAGCGTGAGGCGAGCAAGCAGGGAGACAGGTGGAACGCTGCACTTCTGAAGGGTCACCATTATTTATGGGAAATCCCACTGGTGTGTAAGCGTGTGAGGAGAGCTCACCTTCTGGGGGAGTGATCTTCACCTCTAAGGTGTTCAGTGAGGAAACATGGGTGTGCGTGTGCACATGTGCACACACGAGTGTGCATGTGTGTATGAGTATATGCACGTGAGTGTGCTGTGTGTGTACATGTATGTGTGGCCGGGGGCAGGGGCGGTGCCTATTGCAGCTGTCTCAGGATCGGCTCAGCTGTCTGGTCATAGGTTAGGACAGGGCCTCGGGCAGTTCGTCCAGCCGCTTCTCAACGTGGTATCAAAGCTCATTGAGCCCAGTAGCTGAGGCCTGGGTGGCATCATTTTGTGGTCTAGGTAATAATTCTTTCTTACCCCAATGGAGAAGAATGAGTTGTCCGTGATTGACAACAAGATCCAAGGACTTGGAGCGGGCTGTGCTCCCAGCCTCGGTTTCCCCAGGGGCTCGTACCATGAACCTAGACCCAGCCAAAGCAAGCACATTCAATGCTGGACATGGTGGAAGAGACAAGGCCGCACAGAGCCCACAGATATGGGATGGGAGGGAGAGTTGGGTGGTGGGCTTTGCTCCCACCTAGTGCCGAGCCAGTGCTGAGTGTGTGCGACTGTCTTTCCACCCACCAGCATCTCCCATCAATCCCGGACACCAGTGATGCCATCATCCTCTGAACTCGGCCTCTTCTCTGCCATCTCTGTGGGGCTCCTCAACTCATTCGCCAAGGGGATGCTCTGGAGCCGGCTCTGCCGACAGTGCCTCATGGCCGTGTACACAGCTCCTGAGAAATAGGCCACGGCCAGCACCGTGAAATAGCCAAAGTAGACGCGGAACTAGGAGAGAAGAGCAGGGGAGAGCATGAATCCAGTTCTGGCCATTAATCAGTCAGTCATCAATCACTGAATGAACAATTATTATGCACTAGCTAGTGCCAGAGACTGTGTTAGATGCTGGGAACGCAGGTATAGAGAAGGAAATAACATCTGCTCTCCAGGAGCAGAGTGGACAAGGACCATCTAGATATGGACAGATTAGGTGCTTCTCCCTTCTCATATAAGGGAAAGAACAAGAACATTTATGTGAGACCCACAGAAAAAGACGCATTTGGGAGAAAAAAAAGAGAATTTCTGGAGAACACAGTCCAGAGAGCCTAAGAGAAAAACTGCCTCTCAGAACAAAATGCTTGGGAGAGGGGCAGAGTTCAGAGGGGCCAAGAATGAACGTCTGCCTCTCAGAGGCAAAGCGCTTCCGGACAAATCATTAGAAGTTTATTGTTGGGAAACTCAGAATCCAAGAGCTCTTTGGGGGACTATGAATTAGGGCCAATTAACGACTTGTGTCATGTTTGGCAAAAATGTGGATTGGGAATTTCTCAATCCAAGATAGAGGTGAGCATGACATACAAGGAAGCCCTGGCGTGAGACATAAAAAGCCAGCCTGAGAAGCCAAGACATCAAAAATCAAGTCAGAAAGCAGCCAGGAGCTGAACACCAGACACAGGCTCTGGGGTGGGTGCAGGGAGCTGATTTGATAAGCAGCACCCTGCTCCGAGGGACGAACTGGCAGGCAAAGACAGCTTTGTTCTCTCATGCCCCCTACAGCTGAAAAGAAGTAAGACCTTTGTAGTCATCATAGATCAAAGGAAGCACCCTCGCACACTCCCCAGGGGCAATCCCGACGAGCTTTGCTTAAGAGCTTGTTACCAAAGATCAGGTTGCCTGCCCGAGCAAACCTGGGAATCAGCAGAGCTCCAAATTCAAGTTGTTGTTTGCCTAACGCTGCATCCATGGCCTGACAGTAGAAGAAAAGTGGCCTTATCCAGCCAGAGATTAAAGCAGCTTCTCAGAAGAGTCTCACTGGGAAACGGAAATGGGGTGGTCGTGGGGAGACTATTTCCTAAAGAGCCCTACAGTCTAGCTGCGGGCTGTGACCCAGGCACAATGCTTAGGGGTCTCACTGCTAAGTTTTCGTAAGGTGGGCCCACTCTCCCCACCACAGGGATTGCCTCGGTGGGAGGGTGGGATCTAGGTTTGTGGGGAAACTGTTACGGTTTGATTATTTCTGCTTTTGCCTTTTATTGAGTAACTGCTATTCTTGTCTCCTAATCTAGTAAATGTTGCCTATTTAAGAGTTACTAGTATCATTGTTACTGATTTGTGTGAATGGGAGGCCTCAATAGGGGCTTTAATAACTACAGTTTTAACTGTATATGTGTATTTCTTCTACAGCAGGGTTACCATTAGGGCCCTGAGAGTAAGTATGGAGTGACAGAGTGGTCGTATCTGTCTCTCCCATTCCCACCCAGGAAAATCTCCTGACTTGATAGTGTGAGTATAGTTTGGGGTGAGTCAGGCAAGAAAAAAAGAAAGTGGAAGGTGGGTGTGGTGCTGGGATCACACCTCACCACACACACACACACACACACACACACACACACACACACACACACACACACACACATTAAGGAGAGAGGCCAGGAGCAGTTGGGACGATAACGAAGGCTTCGTGCAGAAGGTAGTGCCTGAGCTCCATCTGGAAGGAATTGAGGTACTTTAGGTGGAGATAAGAACGGGGTGCACTGCAGGTGTGGGGATGCCTTGTACAAAGGCACAGAGATGGGAAATGGAGGGATGTGTATAAGGAACAGAGAGCAGGCCAGGAAGGGAGGAAATGTGGGTAAAGAAAAGTTACAGAGGGACCAGTTTCTGAAGGGCTTTAAAAGTCAGAGGAGTTTGTTTACTAAGGACAGTTCAGTGGCACAGTGGTTAGCGTGCCAGGCCCAGGGTCAGGAGGACCTGAGTTCAGATCTGGCTCTAGACACTTAACAGCTATGTGACCCTGGGCCAGTCATGTCACCACAGCCTGTCTGGGTTTTTGTGAGGATCGAAGGAGCTCCTATTTGTCATTGCATACCTGAGAGCGGACAGGGAGCCCGAGGCCCCTCTTGTCTGCCACAACAACTGTCACAATGGTCTTCAGGATGGTGGCAAGGAAGGTGTTGACCCCAAACACCAGGGCGCACAGCTCTTTGGTTAGGGATGAGGCGATCTGGAAACTTGGCAGAAAGATATCAGCCGTCACTTTAAAAGACAGAGGGAAGCCCTAAAACTCGTGCCTGGGTCTAGGTGGGAGACACTTTAGTGGCAGAAAATATGGGAGTCCTATGGGACCCTGGTCTGGGGTCAGGAGCCACACAGTCAAGTGGCTGCTTTACCACTTACCAGCTGGGTGGCTCTGGGCCAATCACCTAACCTAAGCCCCACTTTCACAAAATAGGAGAATGATTCTCATGTTGCCAACATTGCACCAGGTGGGGATAACACTGATCCTATCCATGGAGAACCCCCGGGGGTTAAGTCTCTTCACCAGGGCTGATCAGTGACTCATCTGTGATTTATAGTTGTAGAATTGCCCAGGGTCACACAAAAAGTGTCAGAGGCAGGATTTGAACCCAGGTCTTGCTAACTCTGAGACCTGCCCTTTATCTATGAGGCCAGGTCTGGAACCAGTGTTCTCCAGTCTCAGCATGAAGACCTCAAGAGGAGAGCCCTCCCCTCCCCCGGTAGAGAGCCCACCCCCACCCCCCAGGTCTGATAAGGTGAGGAAAGCTTTGCTGACCTCAGCCGCTGAGAGACCCTGTGGAGGAGTGGGAGGTGCCTGGGATGCAGAGTGAGGGAGTGAGCCCCAACCCCACTCTGCGACCTTAGACCTTTCCCAGGATGCCCTCCAGCTTGGCCTCTCTGCCAGGTCTCCTGGCCCTGCCCTATGGCTTATGGCCCCTCCCCTTCCACATGATGGCCCTTAGAGGGCTCCTGCAGATGATCACATGGTCGCAGGGTCAGAGCTCCAAGGGTCTCCAGACACCCATTTTACAGCTGGGAAGACTGGCCTTACTAGAGGCCACAGGGGTAGTGGTGAGTGACCTACAGGTGGGATTGGAATCCGGGGCTCCTTCCTCTCTGCCTTGTTTCCTTGTCCTTCTCTGGGGTCTGGCCCCAGGGCTTCCTGTCCCAACCACGGCCCTGCCAGGGGACCATGTGTGGAGACTTACGTGGCAATGGGCACGAGGAACTGATGGAATCCTCTGAATAGCACCAGGGACACATAGCAAACCCAGATGTTACTGGTGGTGTACATGAGCAGGACGAGCCCGGCCTGAAGCACGGTGACGCTCCCGATCACCAACTCTGACCACAACGCCCAGCGGATCTTCGCAAAGCCCGCAGCAAAGGAGGTGATCGCCCCTGGGGAGACAGGACAGGTTACTCAGGGCCGGCGCCTCCTGGGCACCATTGAGGGGGGGAGGCAACGGAAAACGGGCTTGTACCCAGCAAAGTCGAGGCGGCATCCACGCCCCCGTTGTAGACCTTGGAGCTGTCCGTGGTGGGATTCACCTCACTCCACAAAATGTGGACGTAATATATGATCAGGTAGTATCCGGTGAAATTGAGCACCCACCAGAGGGACCAGAGGCGCAGCTGTGGCACGCGGACGATGGCCCCGAGCTCCATCAGCATCCGCACCAGCGTCGAGTCCCTGCAGACGGCCAGAAGTGACCACTTGGCCTTGCCCTCTGGGGGCTTCGCCTTGCCTGGGTTCATCTGGTCCAGTTCTGAGGGTGAGGCGCCATTGCACACGGGCTCTCGGGGGCGGTTGAAGAAGAGGCTCCGCCTGGGCCGCTTCAAGAAGAGAGCCAGCACCAGCCCAAAGGCCATGAAGCCCAGGGAGATGGAGTTGAGGGTGGCAAAGGGGACCTTGCCCACAGTGACACAGATCTGCCCCAGCACAGAGCTGGTGAAAACGCCCATGAGCACAGATGAGCGCGAGTAGCTCGCCATCCGCTGGTAGCGCGCAGGGCTGATGAGGGAGAAGATGTAAGAGGAATAGGCCACGCGGGCAGCCATGGTGATACCATAGAAGAACTCCATGAATTGCATGGCAAGGACGTCGGTGCCGAAGATGAGCAACAGCCACGCGGAGAGGTAACTCAGGCTCTGCAGGACCAGCACCGGCTTGTAGCGCAGGTAGTCTGTGAGCAGGAAGATGGGCACCAGGACCACCATGTAGGAGTAGGTCAGGACGGGTGTGATCTCGTTGGTGACCTGGAAGACAAGTCGAGCTGGTGACTGGGGGCGCCGGGGACCGGAGCCCTCACCAGCCCACTCGGGATTCCCAGCGCCCAGCTGCTGATCACGGGCAGGGGGCGCCTCTGGACCGGCCGGGATAACGAGCAGGGACGGTGGGAACCACACGTGGCCACGTTTTTGGCCTCATTCCCCACAAGGTATTCGAGGCCACGTGCTAAAGGAAGAACAAGGGAGGGCTGAGGGGGGTTGCCTTCTCTCCTTCCCTGGAGAAACCCAAGACCCCAGAGGCCAGAACCCCCTGCCCAGGCACGGTGGAGTGAAATACTCCGGCCCAAAGGGCCGGCTCCCTCTGGTCTCCTGCCTCCCCATCAAGCTCTCCTTCTATTACTCTCTGGGGTTAGTGGGAAGACAAAGGGGCACACGGCTGGGGGCCCTCAGAGCCAGGCAGCAGTGTCCCCAGACCCAGCTGGGCACAGAGGTTCTCAGCCAGACCCCCACCCCAGCCTCTACCCCTCTGTTGTTCTGGTCCAGACACCCAGGGGTCCTGTCCCTCAAGGGGGCTGAGCCTCAGTCCACCACATCCAGGGCAGGCCAGAGTCCAGCTTGAGCTGATGCTGCTTATGCTCTGAAATCAAGGCATGCATAGGGTGACTTTTCCCCCATCCCAAACCCCCTGCCTCAGTCCGGTAGCAGCTGAGTGTTCTGGGTACTTTGCTCTCAAGGCCAGCCCAGAACTTCTTAAGAAAATCGAAGCCAGGCCTTGGATGGGCAGCACAAACAGACTTCATTGTCTCTGAGCCCTGGGGCTTTGCTAGGTTCCTTGGGCTTCCTGTGGTTGTGGGAGGTGAAGAGGGAGGAAGTGAGCTGGTGAGGGCTCCTTATGGGAGATCTTGAGACCCTCCCCCAAGTCTCTAACTTTAATTCTGTGGGGGAAGTTGAAACAGGGGGTTCCAGGGTGCTCATCATCAACTCATCTTTGCACCTGCCACTTTCCTTGACATAAGGAGAGGACTATGGATGTGGTCAGACCCAGAGCCAGGCCCTTCATTTTTTTTTGTGAGGCAATTGGGGTTAAGTGACTTGCCCAGAGTCACATAGCTAGTAAGTGTTAAGTGTCCGAGGCTGGATTTGAACTCAGGTCCTCCGGACTCCAGGGCCAGTGCTCTATCCACTGCACCACCTAGCTGCCCCCAGGCCCTTCATCTTAATGAAGTCTTGCTTAATTCTTCTTATTCTTTGTTAAGAGGGTCAGCCCCCTGTTTCAGGGCAAAAAAGCTTCTGAACCAAAGGGGTCCACACTGAGCAGAAGAAAGCCAAGACATCTCTTGGTGGCAGTGACCCATTGAAGACTATCCATCTGTGCCAGTCAGCAGCCTGAGGGCAGTGAAGTCACGGGGGACCCAGCTTCAGAGCTGGGACGTCCCGGTCTGCCCCGTGTAAAGGGATGCAGTCTGACCCAGGAGGGCAGCACAATGCCTTTGGTGGGCATGGAGGTTGAGGAGAGGCAGTAACAGGCACACAGGCATTGAAGGTGGGTCTCACAGGGACAGGAGGACCAGTGGTCAGGAAAACCAGGATTCCACGGGCCCCCCAACCTTCATCAGATCTATATCCCAAGGCAAGGCCCCCCTCCCTTCTCGATTTGTCTGTCAACTGGGATAATTAAGGGGACAAGTCAGTTCTTGCCTCCAGGGGACCTGAACAGGTCACACAGATGACCTCTGCAGATGGGCCTCCAGGACAGGACTATTGCTCATCTCTGGAGGCTGAGGGTGCTGTGTGTTTCCATGGACCAAAGGAATACAAACAGGAAGAAGACAAAGGTCATGAGTGAGTACCCAGCGAAAGAAGCCCCACTAGCTGCTGGCCAATGGGGCCCACAGGCTGTACAGGAAGTGGAAACCCAAGGCAGGGACCTTTGCCACACTTGGCAGTTGAAGGGAGAGCTGCAGGGAGGGGGCAGGCTGTCTGTCATGGAGACAATGCCCAGGAAGAAGGGCTGCCCTGGTCTGGGTGCCCGCTGGCCCCGTGGCTAGCCTTGGCAAAGGTCCGGGAAGTGAGAGTTGGCAGTGGGCAGGATTGAGCCCATAGCCAGCTCCACGAGCACCCCAGGCCACTTCTCACTGACTGCAGGGAAACAGTCAGAGGCCCCAGGAAATCCCATGGCCCTCCTCATCCAGGGTTAGCAGAGAGGGGTTCGGGGGTTCGGTCCCCTGGCCTGGGGGTCCCAGGTGCGAGGCCTGCCGGCAGGAGCTGCCAATGAATGGCTATAGCTGCCTTGCTGCTGTTTACAGGGCGCTGTTGGATTGCTTGGTGATTGGTAGCTCTCTTCCAAAATAACAGCAGTGATGATGGGGGTGGTGAGGGCGAGGGTGATGGTGGGGGCTGGATTTGTATAGTCCTTGATGTTTGCAAAGTGCTTTACAGTTGCTGTGGCATTTGATTCTTTCAGCAACCCTGCACCATAGGGGACACTATCATTTCTATTTTAGAGATGAGGAAACTGAAGCTCAGGGGGCAACTTGCTCAGGGTCACAGAGCTAGGAAGTATCTGGGGTTGGACTCAGGGCTTTATTCACTGAACCCTCAGATGCCTTCTTTGTAAGGGGTTTGGACCCCCTAGCAGATGACCCCTGAGGTCATGTGGACAGCTCCACTGTAGAAACCCTTCCTCTCCACAGGGCCAGTCCCTTGGTCTAGGCCAGAACAATCCCAGGGAGACTGCTATTCCCCAGAGAGGCTGAATGGGAACTGGCAGCCAGGGAGGGCACCCAACTCACTAATCCACCAGAGCCGAGGGGCTGCTGGGGAGGAAGGGGCTCAAGGCTGGAGGCCACAGCACCTGTGAAGAGAAGGACCGAAAGGCTAATGATCTCCCCCCTTCCCCTCCCCTGAGAAGGCTGGGGCCAAGAAGGAAGGACTCAGAAGGACAGGGATGGCTGGGAGGGCTCAGCAGTCACCACACCCAACATACTGGACAGTGGAAAGAAGGGTGGATGCACAGGCAGGGGATGGGGGACTCTGAAAATGGGGACTAGGTTCCTGGACTTGAGGTATGGCAGCTACTGTAGGCTTTGGGGGTGGGGAGCAGTGGATTATGGGGCTGAGGGAGTACAGTCAGGGAGATAAGCAGTGATCCAGGCTAGAAGAGGAGGTGGCAGGTCGCTGACTAGGAAGGTGATGAGACCAGTAGTTACCAAGACCTGATGAGGCGCCCCACCTGCCCCCTTCCCTGGGCCCCAGGGCACAAAACTGAGGCCAGAACCCACATCTAGCCTGGGGACTCAATGGCTGGGGCCTGCACTTGTTCTGGGAAGCCAAAGCCAACCCAGAAGGGCCTATGTGGTTCTCAGAAAATTCGAGTGTCTTGGGCTTGGGAAGGCCCTTGCTGAAGCAGCCCTCCCATGGCCCAGCTTCCTTCCCCATTCAGCATCTGCTGCCATTTCCTGCCCCTGGGAGTTCAGTCTGGACGAGGTAGGGACTCTCAGGACATTTGAGAATTAGAAAGCAGGTGTAGAGATGCCACCCAAGATGGCAGCCAGAGTTCAGAGTCAGGCCAAGGTGATTGTGGCACATGTGTGTCTGGGACACACATGTGTCGGTTCCCCAACATGACTCGGTGGGAGTCATTCTCGTAGCCTCCGAGCCTGGGAGCCAGAGGGATTGTCCAATGTGGAGGTTCTGAATGTGGGCCTGTGGGCCTGCCTTTGAAAATGTGGAGATCCCTGCATTTCAATCCCATTGCTTCCTTTACAGCTCTGCTGGCTGCTGGTTTTGCCAGACCCCCTGCCCGAGGGGGCCACGACACAGCAAGGGCTAAGATTAGCCAAATCGGCCTCCGCTGAGGACACAGGGATCGCTGGAGCCCACAGCCAACAGGTCTTCAATAGCCCAGGGGGTGGTGCCACAGAAGGAGGCGCTGGCCTTGGTTCTGAAACAGCAGCTCTGCTAGGCCTGGGGCCAGCTAATCAGTCAGCTCTCTGTGCCCTACTCTGTGCCCAAGCACCTCGATTCCCTGGAAACGAAAGGATGGAGCCAGATGAGCTCTGAGGCCCTTACCGTCCTCAGTGATCCCTCACAGAGCTTCTGTTGTATTGGGGGCGGGGTGTACTCAGATAACTGTCAGAGCACTGTCACCCGAGGGGAACCAAGAAATCAATCCAGCAGTCAGTCAACAGTTATCAAGCAGCTCTCCTAAGCCAGGCACTGGTTGGGGATATAGAGAGAGAAGCAAACAGTGCCTGCAGGCAAGGCGCTGACCTTCCAATGGGGGAGACTCACACGTGCCCCATTAAAGTACAAGTCCAGCAGGCTGTTTCCTGGATGTTGGCCAGGCACTGGAGGCAGGCAGGGGAGGTGGGAGGAGGAATAACCTGCAGGGGGGTGCTCAGTTGTGTTCCACTCTCACTGGTCGGGGCCTGCCTCAGTCCCAGCTGGGACTTCCATGACATCAATGATCACCCTGAGCCTGGAACGGTCCTCTCCAGCCCGCCCTGGGCTCTGGGGAGGCTGAGCTCTGTTCCTTTGTTGTTGGGAGGCCTCTCGCCTCAGCACATGCCCGACCTTCAAGGTCTGGCCCAGTCTTCTGCTGGAGGCTGAGCCCAGGGGAGGCATCGGTCAGAACGCTGGCAGGTTCCGGGGCTCCTGGAGGCTCAGCGGCCTGAGCCCTTGGCTGCGGTGCCTCCTCCTAAATGGCTCTGTCACCATGGGGTCAAACTGTGTCTGTGCTGTCTCCCTTGACTGTGCTGGCACAGGGACGATTTACTAAGCACCTGCCAGGCCCTGAGCTGAGCACCATACAAATAGTATCTCAATGGACCCTCACAACAACCCTGCAAGGAGGCATTTCTTAGATGAGGAAACTGAGGCAGAGGGGTGAAGTGATGAGCGAAGCTAGGAAGTGGCTGATGTCACATTTGAACTCAGAACTCTGACCCCAGCAGCATCGTCCCGGACATCTCCCAGTCCGAATGCTTGAATGGGTCCTTTGCAATGAACTGAATTTCTAATGAGACCTTGCAAGGGCAAGAGTGTCTAGGAAAAGACAGACCGTGTCTGGTCTGGCTGCACTTGGCCCTGGGCAGATCCTGCCTGGGGCAGCATGTTTGGGTCCAGACACCAACTTGGAAGCAATGACGCTGAGGAGGGACAAGGGGGAAGGACCCGTGTGCCTTGATCGATGACCAGTGAGGACCAGCTGAGGGAGCCGGTTGTGTGGTCTGGAGAGGAGAAAGCTCCGTGCTGGGGGTTCGGAAGGGCCTCCTGTAGGGGGAGCGGGTCCGGGCTAGGCTTGCTTGGCCCCCTTAAAAGGCAGAAGCAGGAGTATGAGGGGAGGCCTCAGGGAGTAGGCAGATTCAGGGGCAGAACTGTCTCCAGGCTGACAAGGAGGTGGAGGGCTCCCAGGGAGATCTTCTGGCTGCTAAGGGTGGGTGGAGGGGCTTCTTGGTCAGGCTCTGGGGCTCAGGACGAGGGCCAGTTTCCACCACAGCCTCTTCCCATTTGCCCAACTGCAGGCAGCTTAGTGGCCAGCAAGGAGTGAGCACACTGGTCTCTGAGATGGATTTTCTTTTAGCACCAACGTGTCAGGGCAGGCTGATTCTTGCTGAGTAAAGGGGAAATTTCCCAGCTCCATCCCGCTGGGTGACTAAGCAGCCAAGGGTTTATCGGTATTAGGGCTGCCTGTACTTTGTCTCCCAGCTCCCTGCAGGGCCCCAGCAGGGCAAACATTCCTGCCCTCCCTGCCCCTGAGCCACTCTCAGAGAGTAGAGACAAGCCTGGCTCCTGGGGGAAAAGCAGCCTGCTTCCAGCCATCTCCATGGCTGAGGCACATAGGCACAGGGCTGGGGATGATTCCAAAGTCTGAAAGGGTTTGGAAGCAGGTGGGAGAACTCTCACCCAGAGCCTCAAGCCAGCTGGGGGCCAGGCTGGGAGCCAGGCTGAGGGCTCTACCTCGGGGAAGGAGTTTTCACGGGGTCCCAGAGCCCCAGGGGCTGGACTCACCCACTTCCTCCTACCTGGCTGCCCAACAGTCCACATGTGTGTGTACAGGGCTGCAGGATTGGGCCAAGGGCCGGCAGAAACCTCTGCAGTCATCTGATCCAACCCCTCAGTGCACAGAGGGAGAAACTGAGGCCCACTGAGGGAGGCCGTGATGCCTACCAGGAGGGCCCTCCTTAAAGGCCCCCTAATCCAGTCCCCCCATTTGAAGGGGGAGGCCACATAATCCTGAGAAAGTGATTTGTCTTGGTCAGCCAGGACCTAGGCCCTGAGCTGGGGCTGGTGCCCAAGCCCTCTCTCCCTGACCTCTGCAGAATGGAGGCTACTTCTGTGCTCCCCTGCCTCCCCCCATGCCTCTGCCTGACCCTCCTAGGTAACAAATGCCACAGGAGGGGCTCCGGACAGCTGTCCCCTCCTCTGAAGGACAGGCCAAATTTGCTAAGCACTTACAATGAGCCAAACCCAGTGCCCCTGCTGGGGATGAGCCAGAGGCCCCCCCCCCCAGGGCCCCTGCTCTCAGGGAGCTCACCTTCCAGCAGGGAGACAGGGGATAGGGGCATCTATGTCAATAAGTGGGCATCTACAACATCCTCCCACAGACACAAAGAAAAGCTTTGTAGGGAGTCTCTGTAAATGTGATTTTGTTTGACTTCCCCACCAAATGCCCAAGAGGATCTTCTCAGAGAACGCCCTTAGAGACATGGGCTCACCAAGACAGCAAGAGAACCGGTGATACAGGCCACAGACCGAGAGCAGGGACCCTCCTTCTACAGATGAGGAAACTGAGGGACTGGAGGATACTTCTGAAGTCACAGGTCTACAGTGGGACAGGCTCATCAAGGGGCACTGCCAGGGTTGCCCCTGCTGTTGTGCCAGAGCAGGGATTCATAGCCAGGTCCTGGCCCCCAATCTAGGCTCTTTCTCCCACCACAGCCTGTACTTTATATGACAGGAACTGGAAAGGGGAGCCCCGAGGGACCAGAGGGAGACTTTACAAAATGGGAGCCATTGCTTAGGGCAGGTCTGGGGTAGGGGGGCTAACAACCAGCTTCAAGCAAGAGACAAGCCCAAGGGGGATGGGGGGCCCAGGGGTGTCCCAGAGCTGTGTGGGGGCCTGGAGGGGAGCCTCCCCAGAGGTCTGCAGTGATGCCCCTGAACTTGCCTGCTCTTGGGTGATGTTCTTGTCTGGGCCCAGGAGGAAGGGCGTGATGAAGCTCTCCCCAGGCCTCATCTGAGTCATGAAGCCATAAAAGCAGAGGTAGAAAACCAGGAACCTCCAAGACTTCTCAGGGGCTGGAGCCCCTGGCCTCTCCATGTCTGCTGTGGTGGGGGCCATGGCATCTCAGGCTGGCTTCCTGTGGGGGCCAGAAGAAACAGAACAAGGACAGGATCAGTCCTGAGCTCTGGCCATCCCGTCTCCAGTCAGCTGAAGAGCTGGCAGGCTCAGCAAAGAGGAGGGTGGAGGGCTCAGAGTAGCCCCTCCCTGGGTCACCTGCTGCAAAGAAAGGCCAGCAGAGGGGAAGGGAGGAAGGAGAGCGCGCCATTGGGGACTGGAGCTGAGAGGCCGTGTGGGGAGAAGGCGGTGGCATGGGGGAGTCCCAACTAGGAGGATCAAGAAAGATTTGAGGTGGAGGTGACCTTGGGTGAGACTTGAAAGGACGGTCAGGAATTTGATAGGCTGAAGGGGGAACAAAGACCCCGGGGAAGGAAAACATGGGGCATGTTTAGAAAGAGAAAGGTCAGTAATCTCTGTTTGCCTGAGCCTCAGGGCACATGACAGGGCAGTCCCAGCCTAGGTCGGCTTGGAATCCTGGAAACAATGTATCCCACAACTGCAACATTGTAGCAACATCAGCCAGGAGACACTCACTGCTCAGATGGATGAAAAAATGGGAGCCACCTCCAGAGCTCAGCTGGACTCTGAGCAGAGAGCAAAGCTGACCCTCTTCTCATTATTTCCCTTTTTCACAACAGGGCTAATGAGGAGATGTTCTGCACAACTACATTGTGTATGGTGGCGTTGCATTTCTTGTCTTCTCAGTGGAGGAGAGAAAAACTTAGAATTAAAAAAAAAAACCCTAACTATTACTGCAGAGCACTGGGCCTAGAGTCAGGAAGACCCGAGTGCAAACCTGGCTTCGGACACTTAGCTGTACGACCTTGGGAATTCTGTTTGCCTCAGTTTCTTCACCTGTAATATGTGGTTATGATGAGGATTGATTGAGATCATGTTTATAAAAGCACTTACTTAGCAGATGCCTGGCACACAGTAGATGCTATGTAAATACTTGTTCTCTTCCCCTTCCCATTTTCTGTGCAGAAGTGACAAGCAGGCGTGCCTGAGACACACACCCACACACTCACACAAACACACACTAACACAATCACAGACACACTCACACAGACACACAGAAACACACACAACTCTCTTGGCCTCACCACCCTCTCAAGCTATCATCTGAACACTCCCTTCTCTGCTAAACACCTACAAAGCATCCCAGACTCCCAGGGCCTCTCCTCCTTCCTGAAGCCCTTGCCTTCTGCAGGGTGCAGATCCCCCTTCTGTCTTCCCCACCACTTTCCTGAAAGAGCTTTCCATGATCACCCTGTGGCCCTCTGGTCCACCACCTGTGGTGTTCCCATGGCCACAAGTGGACCGCTCTCCCACACTGGGAATGCTCTACCAGATTCTTCATATCTCTCCCCACCATTCTCAGATCTTTCCTGGGCCGTATCTGCTACCCAGCAGCCCATCAAGGTCTCAAGGAGGGTGGAGATCTCCATCCCATTTTTCTTTATGATTTTTCATGGTCCTCTGAATGGCGCTGACACAGGTACTTCATTCACAGAAGCGGCAACAACTACAGGGGCTCCAGAGAATTTGGAAAGAGGCGTCTTTTCTAGGCCAGACCCACCCAGGTCCGCTGCTCACAGGTGCTGGGTCTAGAGGCTGATCTACTTCAGAAAGGAAAACTGCGTCAGGGCAGGGGAGATTTGCCCGAGTTGATGCCACAAGGAAGGAGCAGAGCTAGATTCAAGTCCCGGGTCATATGGCCAAGTGGTTATCACCAAGCATGTGGACTTTGGGCTGGAGGGGACTCCAGGGGCCAACTAACCTAACCTTCATTCTACAGGGTAGGAGACTGAGGCCCATAGAGGGATGGGGCAGGCTTTGAACGCAGGTCCTCTGACTGCCCTCTCCTCACTGCCTTTCTTACCCTTGAGGCCCCCCTGAGGCCAGCCCTCCCCTCTCCCCCATCTGCCCATGTGGTGTGCACAGACCAGGAATCAGGCTCCATGGAAGCTGGCTGCCGACTGTGCAGGGGCAGGGAGCCCCAGCTCAGGGCTAAGCACATGGCATAAACGCCCCACACAAGGCTGCCTTTACAGAGTTCCCTTGAGGGGGAGGAGAGAAGACAAGGGCTGAGGCTGTAGCCCCCGAGAAAGCTCCCAGACCGAGGGGACACCCCCGCAAGAAAAGACCATGCTCTGATCTTCATCGTTCTCAGGCTCCCTTTGGGGACCGGACACATCACACGGGCTCAGCATGCATAGAGGGCCAGAATTCAGGCTGGCCAATTTCAGCCCCGGGTATGAGTGCCAAGGCTCAGCCCCGCCTCCGGTGCCTCCCCGGGTCCCCATGGCCTCCAGAAAGGCTCTGCCAGGGACTCCCAGCCCGAGTCACTGTGGTGCTCCCCAGGGCAAAGGGGAGGGGAGGGCCACACCCTGGGAACTTGGCCAAACAGGCCTCTCCTCCTTCTCCCATGCCATCTGAGGCCCTCTCTGCTCCCCAAAGCCAGGCTGTGGAGCCACAGTCTGGGGGAACCAAGGCGTCACTGCCCTCCACCAACGATGGCGAGAAAGCCTTCCTAGGTCTGAGGCTTGTCCCCGGCATCTTCACTGGCCCGGGCAGCCCTGGCACGTGATGAACAGACAAAGGGAAACCTGGCTAGGACCAAATGTCATGTCAAGATGTGGTCAAATGACTCGGAAGCCTCGGCACTCCTCCCAGGACTCAGCACCAGCGACTGGTGGTTCACCATGGTCTGGGGGGAGGGGCCATCCCAGGACCGCTGTGCCAAGGGAGCAGGAGCAGGGGAAGGCGGCCCCTCCGTGCCTGCGCCTCCCCCAAATGACCCCACCCTCCTGATATGTTCTGAGGCTGAGCGAAGCACATTGCCAACCCCTCACTTTGGGTTCACAGCCACACAGGCTAGTGGGTGCTGTGCTTGTGACAAACACATACATACATAGGCACACATAACACATACACACACACACACACACACTCCCTCATTGATGTTCAGACTAAGAATGCCTTTATGTATCCCCAGCATACAGCAAGTGCTTCATAAGTGCTCCTTGACTTGACCATGGAACCGCATAGCACATACCGCTTTGCTCACTCAAGGCTCTGGGAATTCTCCAAAATGGGCAGCCTCCCACCCTCGTTAGGAACAAGAGGAAACAGCCAACCTTGACAATAAGAGGGGATGCTGGGAATGTTCCTCTGTTCGGCCCACAAAGAGGGAATCCCAGAACTCCCAGGCAGAGGTGCCCCCACGGCCCCCACCTGGTGACTGAACACCAATGGCTCACATGACGGGTGCGCACACCAAGACAAGGCATAGTGTAGACTCAAGAGGAGCCAGAGTGGAGTGTCTGCCCTGAGAGTCCAAGTGCCTCACTTTACAGAGGAGGAAACTGAGGCAGAGGAAGGTTAAGCGACTGACCACCTTCCCATCCTCTCCCACAGAGGAAACCTCCATCAGGTGAAGACTTGCATCTAAGGAGTGCATTCTCCTACCAGGAAGGCCAGCTGTGTGTCCGTGACTGGTCATGATTTATCGTGGAAAGGGCTAAACTGGTCTCTTGTGGGTTGAGTGACCTCTGACAGCTCCCAGTGATGCAGTGCTGAGAACCCCACCCTGGAGTTGGGGAGACTAAGGCCTGCCAGGCAGGGCTGCTTCTCTCCTGACCATCCTCTGGTGTCCAACCCTGTGGGGGCCCACAGGGAGGACCAACCACAGGCTTCCTGTGCCAGGTCAAGCCTAAAAGACCCCAGGAGCTACCCAGAGGCCAATGGCTGTGGCTGCACAGACGGGAGCCTCCTGGGGGCCCTCAGTCCTTCTAGGATGGGGCTCCAGAATCAGGGTGCAGGGGTAAGAGCCTGGGGTTCGAGTTTGGGGGCCGTGTGCCTGAGGGCAGGTCCCTTAGCTGATCTGATCCTCAGTCTCCTCCTCACACACCAGCTCATGAGAGAACCTCTCCAAACCTTAAGACATCGTGCTCAAGTGAGTTGCTGCCTTTCTTTCGGGCAGCCAGTGCTCCTTTGGGGTATCCTCCCTGCCTTCCCGGGCCTCCCCAGAACACTGGCAGATCCCCGCAGCTGGCACAGCCTGGAGGACAGGCCTAAAGATGGGCCCAGGCATCTGAGAGTGTGCACCCTGAGGAAGTCATGCAGCATCTCTTGGCAGCAGCATGGGATGGGGATGACTGTCAAAGCTGGGGAGGGAGGCCCCAGATTCAAATCCTGACTTTGCCATTCACTTCCTGTGCGATTCGGGGCAAGTCGCCTACTGCTTCCTCTGCAAGATGATGGGCACTCCTGAGGTGCCCAGATCTTGTTGACCCTTTCCCAGAGGGGCTGCTCCTTCCCATGCTGGTCAGGCTCCCAGGCTGAGGGACGCGTAGGGGGCCTCTCCTCTAAGAAGCACCCACACACCCCTTTCCTCCTCTGATCTGCCAGACAAGGCGGGTGGGCGCTGCTGGGCTCGCGTGCCCAAGAACAACCTGTCCTGACCTTTGGTCTTGACTACACAGACTGGAGATACTTTGAGTAAGTTTCCTGGAGCCCGCTGGCCTGACCCGAAGGAGAGGAACAGGAGGGAGGAGCGTGTAGACCAGGGCTCCTGCAGCCTGAGACGCAGCCCCACACAAACCCACGCTAACAATGAGCACTGCCCCCGAAGCAATCGTGCCCACCTTCTCCGAGTCTTCCTAGGACTCTGTCAATCTGGCCTCCTAGGATGGAAACCTGCACGCCCTGATCAATGTTCCCCCAGCTGGGCCTTCTGTCATCTCCTGACATAGCTCTGCCTGGTCCAAGGTGTGTGTGGGGCTCATATTCCTTGTTCCCCTGGTCAGAGCCTGCCTCAGTCCCCAGGATCAGAGACTCAGGGACCTTGGAGGCCACGCAGTAGAGCTGAAGAGAGGGGAAGGCTACACAGGAAGCATGTGACATAGGCATATTTTGAACCCAGGTCCTCAGACTTTAAATCCATATTCTCCTCACTTCCCCACATGGCTGCTCCATCCTCCTTCACATCTAGTGAGCACATTTTGTGTCTGTGTCACATTCTGTGTGGCCCAACCCTGAGCCACGGCCCAACTATGGGGTTTGAGAGATGCTGCTGCCTTGTGGGAGCATCTCCTCCCCTCCCCAAGGCTGACCTCCCTTCCTCATGCCTGCCTGCCTCCCTCCCTCCTTCTCCTTCCTTCCTTCCTTCCTTCCTTCCTTCCTTCCTTCCTTCCTTCCTTCCTTCCTTCCTTCCTTCCTTCCTTCCTTCCTTCCTTCCTTCCTTCCTTCCTTCCTTCCTTCCTTCCCTCCCTCCCTCCCTCCCTCCCTCCTCCTTCCTTCCTCCCTCCCTCCCTCCCTCCCTCCCTCCCTTCCTCCCTCCTCCTTCCTTCCTTCCCTCCCTCCCTCCCTTCCCTCCCTCCCTCCCTCCCTCCCTCCCTTCCTTCCTTCCTTCCTTCCTTCCTTCCTTCCTTCCTTCCTTCCTTCCTTCCTTCCTTCCTTCCTTCCTTCCTTCCTCCCTCCTTCCTCTCTCCCTTCTTTTCTCTTTTCCTTTCTTCTTTTCCTTTCTCCCTCCCTTCCTTCCTCTCCTTCCCTCCCTTCTTTCCTCTTTTCCTTCCTTCTTCCCTCCTCTCTCCCTTCCTTCTTTCTTTCCTTCCTTTTTCCCTCCCTCCCTTCCTCCCTTCCTTCCTCCTTTCTCCCTCCCTCCCTCGGGCACTGATTAGAGGAGCTGGGCCAGGCAAGCATGAGCACAAACAGGACAGGAAGGACCAGGCCCTGCCCCCAGGAAGCTTACCGTCTCCTGGGCTCATGATTGTGGCTGTGCTGATTGACAGGAGCAGGCACTTCTACAGGGGACCCTGAATGGGAGGGAAGGGCTGTGATTCCCATTTTACAATGGAAGAAACTGAGTCTGGGGTGCTGCATGGCTCAGTCTGCCCATGACTGGCAGACAGCGAGTGTGTCTGCTATACCAGGGCAGGTGGCAGGAGGCCCCTTCCTCGGCAGATCTCCCTGCTCGGTGCATCCCTCCCCCACCTGCGCACCTACTCTGCGCTGGAGCCCAGGACCTCCGCCTCAGATTTCTTCCCCACGGGACAGGCTGAGCAGAGCAATCTTTGTCCCTTCTCACACCCCTGGGATGGCCAGCCCAGCCATTAGCCTCTGGAGAAGGGGGTGGGTGAGGTCAGCCGGGGCTTAGCATGGGACAGGGAGGGAAAGACCGCAGCCAGAATGTGTCAGGCCTGAGGGGAGCAGGGCAAGGCCAGAGTCCAGAGCTGGGCCTCTCCCCAGCAGTAACCCGACACCTTGGCTGGGTGCCCAGACTGACTCACCTCCATTGCCTTCCCCACGGCTGGAACCAGGCTGAGGCCAGAGCTTAGCTCCTGGGGCTTAGGGGCAGAGCCCGGACTCAGTGTCCACTCCATCCCTGGAGAGACCTAAGACCCACTGCAGGTGACATATGAGCAGAGAGGGGCTGGAGGAGAAAGCCCGGCAGTGGGGTGGCCAGAGGGGGTCACTCCACTGGCCGCAGACTTGGAGCCGAAAGGCACCTTCGAGACCATCCGCCCAACTCTCTCCTTCAGGTGGGGAAACTGAGGCACCGAGAAGGGATGTATCCACGGGCACACAACTGACCAGGGATTCCTCCCCATGCCCTCAGACTCTGCACTCCAAGGTGGCCTTTAGGAAGGAGGCTCAGGGTCAGCCGTTAAGCCCTGGAGCTCAAGGCCTCGAGCCCTTTCCCCTCAAAGATGGCACCTCCAGCAGGGCACGGCCCCAGCAACAGAACACCTTGTTCCCCACAGCGGCCAGTGTGGGGGCCTTGCTGGGCTCAGGGCCCACTGTGCTGGCTGCCCAGCTTCCGGATGGTTCTGTCTGACTTAAAAAGGAGAGACCAAGGCAGGTGGCCCCACCCCCATCTGTGGCCAGGCCTGGCTGGCAGCCTCAGGCTCTGCTCCCAGCCTTCCCCATTTTGAAGTGTCTCCATCAGAATTCAACTCAAGCTCCCCAGCCCCCGCCCCCAGGAGCTGCCCAAGCAGACAGCTGTGATCTGGCCTGGCCTCTCTGGCGAGCTGGGGAGAAGCAGGGCCCGGAAACACTCAGCAGGGGGCCCAGAACCTCAGTTTAAATACCAATAACCAGGCCTTGAAATGGCCAGTACAGAGTGTGGTAAGTATGCACCTACTGTGTGCAGGACCCTACTAAGCAAGGAACCAGCACAAAGCTGGAGTTTAGACATGGCAAGAATCCCTGTCACTGAGCATGAGCCAAAGGCCCTGCCCTGCCCTGTCCCCTCATCTGTAACAGGTGGGGGCAGCTCTCCCACCCCCAGCCGAGTCTGCAGGAGGAAGAGGAGGTGGAGGAGGGGGAGGGGGAGGGAGGAAAATGAGGAGAGCAAGAGGAGGAAGAAGAGAGGGAGAGGAGGGGAAGGGGAAAAGGGGGAGAAGGATGGGGAGAGGAGAAAGAAGAGGAGAGAAAGGGGGAGGAGGGAGCTGTAGAGGAGGAAGAGGAGGGGGAAGGGAGAAGGAGAGGAGAAAGAGAGGGAGGGGAAGAGGGAGATGTAGAGGAGGAAGGGGAGGAAGAGGAGTGGGAAGAAGAGGAAAATAAGAAAGGGAAAGGAGGGGGAGGGGGAGGAGGAGATGAGGAGGAGTGGGATGGGGGAGCAGGGAGACTGGGAGAGAAGGGGGGGGGAAGGAGGCCAAGGAGAGAAGGAAGAGGAGGAGGGAAGGGGGCAGGAGGATGGAGGGAGGAGGGCTGGGGCTTCCAAGCCTGGCCTGGTCTGAGGGATGACCTCGCACTGGGGGCAGGACCTCCTTGTAGCCTTGGGGGATGCTGACCAGCAGAGGGCAGGAGAGGGTGGACAGAAGGCCTTGGGGGGCGTCTTCCTCCTTTCCCACCACCAGGGGGCTGTGCCTCTGGGGAATTCCTGCTGTAGGTCAGAGCTTTCACTGTGGACAAGCCCAGTCAGTAGCCCCAGGCCCCTGAGGGAGGCATGTGGGGTACATGGGGCAGTATGCTGGGCCTGGAGTCAGAAGGCTCTGAGTTCAAATCCAGCCTCAGACACTCCCTAACTGTTCAACCCTGGGCAAGTCATCTCATCTCTGCCAGGTGCCACTGCACCTGCCTCGAAGGGTTGTGTGGAGGATCAAAAGATGAAGGGAGGGGGCAGCTAGGTGGCACAGTGGCATAAAGCAATGGCTTTAGATTCAGGAGGACCTGAGTTCAAATCCAGCCTCAGACACTTGACACCTACTAGCTGTGTGACCCTGGGCAAGTCACTTAACCCTCATTGCCTCGCGCCAAAAAACCCCCAAAAAACAAAAAACAAACAAACAAAAAAGATGAAGGGGGAGAATATCTGTAAAGCCCTCAGTAGCCTACCTGGCGCTGCAGAAATGTTAGCTATGCTGATCATTCTGCCTTGCTATCTCATAGCAAGGACAGGATTCAAGCCCAGGTCCTGTCTCAAATCCTACAACACCCTTCTTTGGCGGGGGAGCTATGGAGAGACCCCGAGCTGCAGCAGGAGCCTAGGGGGGAGGCCATGGAGAAGATATGGGAAAATTGGCACACTCATGCACTGTTGGTGGAGCTGTGAACTCATCCAGTCCTTCTGGAGAGCAGTTTGGAACCATGCCCAAAAGACTTTAAAACTGGGCACACCAATTTGGAACAGTGCCAAAAGGGGTATGGGGCTGGGCATAACCTTTGGCCCAGCAATACCACCACTAGATCTGAACCCCAAAGAGATCATAGAAAAGGGAAAAGGACCCACATGGACAAAAATATGTATAGCAGCTCTTTTTGTGGGAGCAAAGAATTGGAAATTGAGGGGATGCCCATCAATTAGGGAATGGCTGAACAAGTTGTGGTATATGAATGTAATGGAATACTATTGTGCTGTAAGAAATGATGAGCAGGAGGAGTTCAGAGAAACCTGGAAAGATTTACATGAACTGATGCTGACTGAGATGAGCAGAACCAAGAGAACATTGTACACAGTAACAGCAACATTGTGTGATGACTGTGCTAGACTTAGCTCTTCTCAGCAATACAGTGATCCAAGAAAATGTCAAAGGACTCATGGTGGAAAATGCTCTCCACATTCAGAAAAAGAACTGAATTATGAATGCAGATTGAAGCAAACTATTTTCACTTTTGTTGTTGCTTTTTGTCTCTGCTATTTATGTTCTCTTGCATTTTTTCCTTTTGTTCTGATTAATGTGGAAATATTTTTAACATGATCGTAATGTATAACCTATGTCAAACTGCTTGCTGGCCTCTGAAGGGGAGAGGGAAGGGAGGGTGGGAAGAAGAGGTCAGGCCATCTGCCCTGTGGCAGCCCCCCCCCCCTCCAAGTGTTATCTCCCCCTCCTAGGATGTAATTGTGAGGGCAGAGACTGACTGTCCCAGTTTGCATCACAAGAGCTTAGTATCTATTAATCTCTTAATATATGATCCTTCTTTCCTTTTTTCCTCCCCCCTCCCTCCTTTCCTTCCTCCCTCCCTCCCTCCCCCCTTTCCTGTAGCACTTTAAGGTTTGCAAAGCTCCAATTGGTCTTCTCACTCCCTCACACTTGGAACTCTATTTCCTACCTCTGTATCTTTGCCCCAGCCATCCCCAGGCCAGGAACACTCTCCCTCCTTAGCTTCCTTTAAGTCCCTGCTAAGATGCCGCCTCCTCCAGGAAGCCCTGTGCATTCCAATGCCTCCCTGTTCATCATTTCCTACTTGTCCTGGACTTGCGGGCTTGCTGCCTCTCCCTTAGATGGGGTGCCCGTGCTTCTGGCCTATCTGTGTGGGAGGCCCCTGTGAGGCACCAGGGATGGGGACAGCACCTCCACAGCCAGCAGGTGCTTCCTCCTCTGAGGGCCCCCAGGGGTCAGAGGCCAGCTCTGTGAGTTTCCACTGGGGTCCTGCTAAGCTCTCCTCAGCACAAACAGGAATGAAGAGAACTCCCAAAGTCACTGCAGTAAGCAGATTCGAGTTCCCTGCCGGACCATCTACTGAGGGCTTCACCATTGGATGGGAAAGATATTTTGCTCAGTGTGTTTTGGTATAAGTGGTTTCTGTTGCCCTCTCACAGAACCTGGTTTATTCACTTAAAAACCTGATTCTGAGAAGGAAGCCATCCTTTGGGCTTCATCAGGCATCCGTGAGGAAGGGTCCTGCCTGAAGCCACACAGAGGTGCCTGGGGCCAGAATGGGCACTCTCTCTCTCTCGGATGCATGAGCCATGTGCCAGCTGAAGGGAGAGCCCTAGGCAGGACAGCCCCACTGGGAGGAAGGCCAGAGGAGTCGCCCAACATTGGGGCTTTGGATTCTGGGAAGAGAACAGGCTTCGCCTGAAGTGGGCTCCTGCCTCTGGGCAGCACCCAGCTGAAACACCCCCCCAGGGCCTGCTCCTCCCAGGGCCTGCCCCCCCCCCCACCAAGGCCTGCTGTGGGCCAGAACCCTGCCCAACAGGACTGGCAGGAGAGGTGAGGGCCACGCCTCCACTATTCTCTCCTGCTGCATCCCCCTGCCCTGAAGCATCACTGCCATCATCCCCCAGGACAATGAAGGAACTAAGGAGGGGGACAGGGCAGGCCAGAGACCCCCTGGGTGGTGAATTCTAGCCTTCTTCCCTCAGAACAAGCTGCTGCTGCCATGGCCACTGCCTCTCTCCCTTCTGTGACCGGTCCTGGGATGTCCCTGGTCTAGGTCATGATCCCAAATAGGCAGACTGGGCTGCAGGGAGGCCTCCACCTTCCCCACCAGTGACAGAGGCCCTGAGCACTTGTCATGTCAACCAGCATGGCTCTAGGGCCCTGCCAGGCTTGCCCTCCAGGACCCTGTAGTCTGAAGGGATCAGTCAGGGTCACTCATCCAAGCTGCAGGCCTGGAGCCCAGACCTGCTGGAGCCCAGGGCCAGCCCCCCACCCCCAAGCTGCCTCTTGTGGGGGTCTGTTCACGATGTGTTTCCTGAGTCTAGACTGGGCAGCGATCTTAGGAGGGCAGCCCAGGCTGCTGCAGGGGACACTGCCTAAGGGGAGCTGTTGGTGAGCCCGCCTGGGCCCAGACCGGGCATTGACATCGGGAGGCTGAGACAGCCCAGCCCGGCCCCCACAGGTTTCTCCTCTGCCTCTCTCTCTCTGAGCCTAACGCATGCCAGAGCTTTCCAAGCTCAGAGCAGGCTGATCAGCCCCAGAGGCACACACTGTACAGACAACCCATCATCACAACGTCATTGGTCTGTTCAAGTAAGAAGGAAGCTTCCCGAGGGCAGGCATAGGCTTGTCTCTTTTTGGTCAGTGTATCTCCAATGGAAAGCCAATGGAGTGATGGAGATCCGCTGAGGGCTGTGCTGTGCGTGTGTGGGGGGGGTGGGGGTGGGGGTGCATGCACGTGTGTGCACTCTTACCCAGAGCAGGTTCACACACCCGCACATGCACACGCACCCACACCCACACCCAGAGGAAACTTTTTAGACTGATTTAGAGCCGGCAGGGGCTAGTTCAACTCTCACACTTTACGGGCTAAAAAACAAAGAACCCAGAGGGGGTGAGGGCTTGCCCAGGATCACACAGCAAGGACGGTCACCTTCAGTACTTTGGGAGCAGCTGTCCTGCCCTGGGGGCTCAAGTGGGTGAGTGGCAGAGGTGGGCTGACCCAGGATGCTGTGGCCAGGCTAGGAGCCTCATGGCCAGCTGCCTCACACACAGTGGGGACCCTTGAGGGAGGAGACAGGGGCTTGGGCTAAATGCCTGGTGCAGTGGGGCCCCCAGTGCAGGTGTGCACACGTGCATCCTGGATGCATGGGTGTGTATGTGCACACATATGGGTGTGCATGTGCACATGGGGGTGACCTTGTGTCCGTTTAACTGGGACAGAGGCTTGGCCACTAGAGGGATCACAGGGCCAGGAATGGAGCCAGGGGCCCTGGGAGGTCTTTCAGCCAGGCTGGGTCCATCCCATCTCTGCTCCTGGGAGCTCTGCTGCCCTCACTAGCACAGGCATCCTAGATGCCACTGGCTCACTGTGTGGCCCCCGCCCGGGCCCTGTGGGGAGCCTGGCAACCCGGGGCCAAATCCTTAACCCCTGCGTGTCTCTGGGCAAGGACCCTCCCCTCTTCAGGCCTTAGTTTCCTTTTCTGTAAAATGGGCGGGGGTGGGGGGGGATGTCGGTCTACCCCACCTCTTTCCTATCTGGGGCCTTCTCTAAGGGGCCCCACGTGGCAAACCCACGTGTACGGGCACGATGCCAGGCGTGGTGCCAGGCGCGGTGCCAGGAGTACCCCCTGCACCCCCCCAATTTCTCTTCGACCCCTACCTGGTCCGGACCCAAGCCCGCAGCCACGGCTTCAGGATCCCGCGGGCTCCTCGCGCCGCACCACAGGTGGGCACACACGTGTGCTGGCAGGCTCGGACCCCAGGTGCACAGTCCCCTTCTTCCCCTCCCCCCCCCCCACCGCGGACCCTGGACTGGGCAGAGATGGGAGGGGGAGCCCCCGTACCTGAGTCACGAGCCCGCAGCACCAAAGTCCTGGGATGTAGCGCGCGGTGTGGGGCAGCCCCGGCAGCCCCTGCGGTGGCACCAGCACGGGCACCGGCAGCGGGAGAGGCAGCGGCGGGAGCAGCAACCGGACTGAGGACACTGTGCTGGCCAGGACCGGACTGCGGACACAGGGCTGGGCCGGACCGGACTGCGGACAGTGGGCTGGGCCGGACCAGGCCTGGCTGGGCCGGCTGGGGGGAGCTCCAGAGCGGGAGGGGGGCGGGGGCGAGGACTATGGCTTTCTGGGACTTATAGTTCTGGACTCCCAGACTCGAGTGCGTGCCGGGAGCTACCGGGACTACAAGGCCCAGGGGGCGGCGCGGCTTGGGAGGCGGGGCCTGCTGCGAGCGGGAGCCTGGCAAGGCCCGCCCCCGGCCCTGCCCAAGCACCCAGCCCCTCCTGGTCCCGTCCCCCGCCCAGGTGTACTGGGCTCCCGCCACGCTTTCTTCTGGGGTCGGCCTGTATCTAGAGGATGCCTACTGTGTGTCGGGCCCCGCCCCCAGGAGCCCATGGGCCGCGTGGTGGGGGGAGAAGTGTTGGGCGGGGGCGGGGGGCACACCTGCACAGCCCCAAGGGGGCGAGGAGAAGGCGTGCCCTTCTCCTCCTCCTCTGGGAGCTTGGCCCAGAAGGGGGACCTGCAGTGTCATCGGAGCGTCCCCGGCCCCCTCTCCCCTGGGCCCCGGAGACTTCGCTCACCAGGGAAGCTCGGAGAAGCGCGCATGGACTGACAGAAGGGAAATGGCCAAGGCGGGACTTGAACTCAGGCCCCTCCCAGTAGCGTCAGTCTGCCCTGGCCTCTGGGCTTCCTATGAGCGCCCAGGAAGCCTTGCAGACGCCTGATCACCCTTCCTCTGAGGCTGTGGCCATCTTGTTGGTGTGGAGTTTTTTGCATGCTGGCTCCCCGTTAGACTAGGAGCTCCTAGGGCAGGGACTGTCACTTGTGCCTGGCACGTAGTCAGTGCCTAATAAATGTCTATTGCTAGCTTGGGGGGCAGCTCGGTGGTGCAGTGGATAGAGCTCCGGACCTGGTCTCGGGAAGACCTGGATTCCAATCCGGCCTCGGACACTTCCCGGCTCGGGTCTCTGGACAAGGCACTGCACCCCGTTTGCCTCAGTTTCCTCATCTGTAAAGTGAGCTGGAGTAGAAAATGGTAGACCTTAGAGTATGTTTGTCAAGAAAACCTTAAAGATGACTGAACACCCACCAATATGTACTTCATATATTAAATAATCACTTAGATGCAATCAGAAATTTACAAAGAATTTTGCTTCCTCTGTGCGCTTGAAGAGTGTGTACTCTTGTCCTTTTATCCCTAGTGATGGACGAACATATTGACCAGCCAAGGGCCATGACCAGCGAGACCCCCAGCCCAGGTGACTCAGATCTGCCCTGGTTAGGTCAGGCCCTTTGACCAGCTCCAAGGCCGCCCATCTGCCAATAGTGCCCTCCCACCCATATCTCACCGCCATCTTTTTTTGTTTGTTTGTTTTTAGTGAGGCAATTGGGGTTAAGTGACTTGCCCAGGGTCACACAGCTAGTAAGTGTTAAGTGTCTGTGGTCGGATTTGAACTCAGGTACTCCTGATTCCAGGGCCGGTGCTCTATACATTGTGCCACCTAGCTGCCCTTCACCGCCATCTTTTGACAAAGATAACATGAGGGTCTTTGCCTTGAAGAAAGGAAACAGAGTCTGGCACGAGCGACTTTTGATGTGTATCCTGGGTCCACCTCTGTCTTTGCCCTAAGCTTTCTCTGAGGCTCCTGCAGGGGATCCCAGGGGAATGAGATCCTCCTGAAATGATCCTGGAGGCCTGGGCCAGGGTAGCCAGTGCATACTGCCCGTGACTTCCTCTATTTGGGTCCAGAAAGGCCCACCTGGCTCTGAGGGATCATCCCTGAAGAACCCTCGGAGCCTCTACAGACACCACCTGCCCCTCACCCCCATTGACCCACCCTTGGATAAGAACTTATTAAGCCCCCATTGTGTGCCAGAAACAAACAGAAATGAAACCCACCCCTGCCCCCCAAAGTTTGTACTGGACTGGAGACTGGCAGCCAAGTACAACCGAGGTAATTGAAAAAGGTCACAGAACCCCAGCAACTGGAGAATCAGGAGCAGTGTCCTGTAAGAACTGGTTCCTAAGAGGAGACTCGGAGGAAGGTCAGGGTGTAGAGGACGGGGATGAAGATGGTGGGCCCGGCAGGCATGGTGGGCATGCCCAGTGGAGGGCCTGGAACATTCTGTGTGGGGAAGGCTGTAACTCATCAGCACCCAGTGGGATTGCTTTGGGGGAAGGAGGGAACCTCTGTACTGGGAGGGAGCCAAAAGGATGAAGTCACAGGTTTGGAAGGAAACGTGTGTGTGTGTGTGTGTGTGTGTGTGTGTGAGTGAGTCTGTTTATATATGTATGTTTGTATGTATGTGTATACGAGTATCTGTGGATCGATGTGTGTGAGTCTGTGCATGTGTGTGTACATGTGGATGTGTATGTATGCACACATTCTTTTATTGTCATATAATAATAATGTATTTTATAGGCAATAGGAGGCACTCCCTGTTCTGAGAGAAGTCTCCTCTTGAGTTCATGCGATGGGCAATTGCTGCCCACAATGCAGAAATGATGGAGGTTTTCTATTCTGCTCATGCCTCGGTTCAGCCTCTGAGAAAACCTGTCATGAGGATCTTCACCAGGCTTCTTATTGATGACATGATATCAGGGTGACGGAGGAACGCTATTTCACATGGTATAATTTTGTATGATCCTTAGACCATGCTTGTTGGTTGTTGTCCTTCATCCTGGAAGAGGACCACAGTGGCATAGCTATGTCAGGGTCAAGGCGCAGTGTGTCCGACTGTGACTGATCATACAAGTGTGAGCTTGGAATGCTCCACCACAGGCTGGGCACAAGTAGTCCACATGAACATTTGGGTTGGAGTCTCTAAATTTGGGCATCTCGTGTTTCTTTTGAACTACTTCAATTCTGCTTTGCTCATAGAGAGCGGTCCCTTCTCTGATGAGGGCATGCCATGCTAGGATGTCCTATACCAGGGTCTCCCATGTCATGCAGTCAATTCCAAAGTTCTTCAGAGAGGCCTTGAGAGCTTTTTCCGACCACCATGTGAGCATTTGCCTTCTGTGAGTTCTCCATAAAATAGTCTTTGAGACAAGCGTACATTTGGCATTCCAACAACAGGGCCAGCCCAGCAGAGTTGTGTTCTCTGCTGTAGAGTTTGGAAGCTTGGCAGTTTAGTCTGAGAGAAGACCTCAGTGTCTAGCATCTTGTGCTGCCAGATGATCTTCAGAATCTTCCCAAGACAGTTCAAATGGAAGAGATTGTTTCCTGGTTTTATTGACGTTCAACAAATGAGGTCAGCACAATGGCTCTGTAGACCTTCAGTCTGGTAGTCAGTCTATTACCTTTTGTCTCCCACACTGCTGAGCCTTCCCGACACTGAGTTAGCTCTGGCAATGTGCGTGTGTTAACCTCATTATCTGTGTGGGCATCTCTGGAAAGTATTCTGCCAAGGTAAGTGACCATAGTATTCAAAACTCTATTTGCTGTAATGGTTCTTTCCACGTATGGATGATATGGTACTGGCTGGTGGAGAACCGGTATTTTCTTGATCTTAGCCTCAGAGGCTGCATTGAGTACATAATCATCTGTGAACAAAAAATCACGCACCAACTCTCCCTCTACTTTAGTCTTGGCTTGTAGCCTCTTCAAGTTAAATCATTTACCATCAGTGCAATAGCTGAACTTGATCCCATGTTCATCCTTCTTGAAGGCACCTGACAACACTGCTGAAAACATCATGCCAAAAAGCATGGGAGCAAGCACTCCACTGGCAACGGGGAAAACCCCAAAGCATTGTCCACTATCCAGAGCCTGGGCAAACATGCCATTGTGAAACTGACATACAATACTGATGAACTTCTTCAACCAAATTTTGACCTAATTTTCCATAAGCCCTCACCACTGACAGTATGAAAGGCCTTGGTCAGAATGACAATCATGGTGTACAGACATCTAATCTGCTCCTGGCATTTCTCCTGCAGTTGTCAGGCAGCAAATACCATATTGACTGTTCCTTGGCCTTTTCTGAAGCCACACTGGCTCTCACATAGATGACCATCTTCCAGGTGAAGGAAGGATCAGCTTATTAAAGAGGATTCTGGCAAGAATCTTGCTAGCAATGACTAAGGGAGATACCTCCTCCCACCCCCACCTCATGTTTGTCACAGGACAATCTATTTCCTTTACCTTTATAGAGATATTTTCATTTTTTGATACAACCCAGAAGATTAGGGTTAGTTTTTGCATGAGCGATGCACCCCCCTGCCTTGTAAATCTCAGCTGGAATAGAGCCAGCACCAGGTGCTTTGCCACAGGAGAGGAGCTTAATGGCATTCCAAACCTCTTTTTCAGTTGGAAGTTTTGCCAGAGGAGGGTTGATTTCAACCTGAAGTAAATGGTCAGTAGCTTCAGCATTGATTGATGATGGTCTGTTGAAAACACTATGGAAGTGTTCAGCCCATTTCTCTAGGATCATGTCCTTATTAGTGATCAGTGTGGTTTCATCAGCAACTGAGTAGTTGAGATGCACCATAGGTCTTTGGTACATAAATAGTCTTCGGGGCATCATAAAAGGGCTTTGGATGAATACTATTAGCAGAAAACTAAATTTCATCTGCCTTCTTACTGAGCTAAGAATCCTGCATCTCTCTAAGCTTCACTTGTACTTTACTTTTTTTTTTTTATGAGATATTTTATTTTTTCCGTTACATGTAAAGATAGTTCTCAACTTTTGTTTATACATGCTTTACAATTTCAGATTTTTCTCCCTCCCTCCCCTCCCTCCCCCCTCCCCTAGACAGCAGGTAATCTGATATAGGTTATATCTATATATCTCTATACATATACATATAGATATATATATACACACACATATATATACACATAATAACATTAATCCTATTTCTGCATTAATCCTGTTACAAGAGAAAGAATCAGAGCAGTGATGCAAAACCTCAAAATAGAAAAAAAAAAACAACAGCACCCAAAACAAAAGAAATAATATGGTTCAATCAGCATCTATACTCCACAGTTCTTTCTTTCTTTTTTTTTTCTTGGATTTGGAGATCCTCTTCTATCATGAGTTCCCTGGAACTCTTCTGTACCATTGCATTGGTGAGAAGAATATAGTCCATCACAGTAGGTCAACACTCAATGTTGATGATACTGTGTACAATGTTCTTCTGGTTCTGCTCATCTCACTCATCATCAGCTCACGTAAGACCCTCCAGGTTTCTCTGAACTCTTCCTGCTCATCATTTCTTACAGCACAATAGTATTCCATTGTATTCATATACCACAACTTGTCCAGCCATTCCCCAATTGATGGGCACCCCCTCAACTTCCAATTCCTTGCTACCACGTAAAGAGCAGCTATAAATATTTTTGTACATGTGGGTCCCTTTCCCCCTTCCATGATTTCTTTGGGCAAAAGACCTAAAAGTGGGATTGCTGGGTCAAAGGGTATGCACAGCTTTATCGCCCTTTGGGCATAATTCCAAATTGCTCTCCAGAATGGTTGGATCAGCTCACAGCTCCACCAACAATGCATTAGTGTTCCAATTTTCCCACAGCCTCTCCAACATTTATTATTTTCCTTTTTTGTCATTTTAGCCAATCTGATAGGTGTCAGGTGGTACCTCAGAGTTGTTTTAATTTGCATCTCTCTAATCATTAGAGATTTAGAGCATTTTTTCATATGGGAATAGATAGCTTTGGTTTCTTCATCAGAAAACTGCCTGTTCATATCCTTTGACCATTTCTCAATTGGGGAATGACTTGGATTCTTATAAATTTGATTTAATTCCCTATATATTTTAGAGATGAGGCCTTTATCAGAAGCACTGGCCTCAAAAATTGTTTCCCAGCTTTCTGCCTCCCTTCTAATTTTGGATGCATTGCTTCTGTTTGTACAAAAATTTTTTAATTTAATATAATCAAAATCATCCACTTTGCATTTTATAATATACTCTATCTCATGTTTGGTCAAAAACTGTTCTCCTTTCCAAAGATCTGATAGGTACACTATTCCTTTCTCTCCTAATTTACCTATGGTATCACCTCTTATGTCTAAATCATGTATCCATTTTGACCTTATTTTAGTATAAGGTGTAAGATGTTGGTCTAAGCCTAATTTCTGCCATACTATCTTCCAGTTTTTCCAGCAGTTTTTGTCAAATACTGAGTTCCTATCCCAGAAGCTGGAGTCTTTGGGTTTATCAAACACTACATTACTAGTGTCATTTACTACTGCATTTCCTGAGCCTAGCCTATTCCATTGATCTACCACTCTATTTTTTAGCCAGTACCAGATAGTTTTGATTGTACTTTACTTTTGATGAAGTTAAATGCTGCCTTCTTAGAGATGGGTGAACTAGCCTCTTGGTAAACCCTATGGAGTTCTCATTTTTTCATTTAGCAGCTTCTGAATTTCCCCATCATTTTCATCAAACCAGTTTAGGTGTTTGTGAGTGTTCTGGCACAGATGAGCAAATGCAGTGCTGTACACATGTCTGAAAGCTGTCCATTCCTTTTCTGCTCCACTGTAGCCAACAGTGGGTTGGCTTAACTTTCCCTCCAAGTTAACTATTAACTGTTCTCTTCAGAGAAGTGCTCTAATCAATTAACATTAAGTCTTCTGGTAGCCGTCTTGCCTTGGGGCCACTGCTTTTGTTGAATGTGAATATTTAGCTTGAAGAGGCCAGGTCTCCATCAGTCCAGCACTCTGCACCACACACTCACTGCTATCAAATTACTTTCTGTCTTGGGGAGGGAAAATTTGGAACTTGAAATCTTATAAAAACAAATGTTGAAAACTCTCTTTACATGTAACTGGAAAAAAAGAAAATACTATTAAGACGGAATAAAAAGTGTGGCCACAGTGTGTGCTACAGCTTCTTGGAGCCATAGGGTCCCCATCTCGTTGGGTGGACCAGGTAGACACCAAAGGTAGAAAGCAGCCCCGAAAAGGGCTCGCTCGGCAGCCCTCACACTGGAGGTGCTAGGCTTCCCTGAACACACCTTAAACCTTTCTTAGACCATAAAGTTCCAGAGAAGATAGAGCCACAATCCCTTGCTTCCTTCAATGTCAGAAAAGTGGAACAAATTTCGTTAAATAGTAATGATCTCATACACACCCTAAAGAGACAAACCTTGTCCAACAAACTATCAGTAAACTGAGTCAGCTTATGGATTAAGCTACAGTTAGAGGATTCACAATAAGCTAATTGAGAAGGAGTATTTACTCCACCAAGGAGTCAGGGCCAGTTGAGATTTTTCCTCTGGCTTCTTATCTGAGGAATGGTTAAGTTTCTAAGTAAGTTTTCACATCCAGTGGGACAGGTTTTGGTGAGGTGAGGTTAATATTAACCCAAAGTTGCAGGAGGAATCAAATCTTCCCATCCCATGTTTGTCCTGGTGGCTAAGGGGGGAGGATGTGCTGATTTCTGGATCACTCTCAAGCCCCCCTGAGTGCATCAGCTTTCCTGGGGGATGGAGTACAGAAGGGTGAGTCCCCGGCCAGAAAGGGACAGCATGCCTTAGGCCAGCCAAGGATGCCGAGAATGGGCTCATCTCCATTGGTGGAGGGAGGCTCCTCTTCTGGTGAATTCTGAGCTCTGGTCCTGTGTGTCTTTAACTTTGGACTCCCATCTTCTTTTTTCTCTGAGCTATGCATTGGGAGCCTTACCTGACCCTCTGCAAAAGAAAGGAAGAGACCAGTAAAGAAGACCTTCCCAAAGCAAGTGTGGTACTGGGGGGCGGTGGTGTGGGTGCCAAGAATGGAAGCCCGGATTGCTGCAAGGATGGGCATCTGTGTGGGGGCCTCTGATATGGCTGCTCTGGGGTTTGCTGAGGGAGGCCTGAGAGCTTTGGTGGTCTCACCCAGCAAGGAGCCCATGAGTGTGGATCAGAGGCCAGAGACCACCAAGAAAGCAGAGAGGCTTATCAGCAGGCTGAGGAAGACCCCAATTCTGGGGGCAGAGATTCTGTGGTTTTAATCTTCCAGGCCGGGATCCACATCCATTTAGGGTAGAAGAGGGAGGGGTAGAAAGAGAAGGGGGAAGTCAGCCAAAGGAGGACAGGGGGGCATCTGGAAAGCCAAGGGAAGATTTTATGATCAACAAGTTAATGTGTCCTGCTCAAGGGCAGGAGACCCAAGCCTTGCAAGGTTGTGGGAGCCATCCTTTGGGATGAAGCTGCAGGCTTTTGTGGTGGTTATAAAGGTAGATGAGGCCACTGGCTCCCTCATGTCCTTGCACCACCAAGGGTTGGTTATCACAGAACCAGAGAGTGGGAACCAGGACATGAACAGAATCCCCACCCTAGCATGACTGACAAGGGTAGGTCATCCTGCTCCTACTTGAAGATCTCCAGAGATGGGGAGCTCACCACCTCTCATGGCGAGCTCCTTAAACCCTCTTATGTGACCAGTGAGAAAACAGAGGCCCAGAGAGGGAAGACTTGCTCCAGGCTGCACAGGGGCCAGGGTTGGAGCCCAGTAACCATTACTACAAAGTCACCATTTTTCTCCACTGTATCCCTGTCCTCGGTGGGTGTAGGCAGATTCAAATTGGGCTTCTAGGCACAAGCCCAGCTTGATAAGCTCTGGCTGCTGGCAAGTCCGCCCAGGGGAGGCCTTGCCTGCACCCAGACCCTCTCCCTCGAGGCTGGAAGGGGACGTCACAATGGAGCAGCTTTGCCCACAGTTGGACACCAGAGGGCGACAGTCACAGTTACTTCTGAAGCCTCATCACATCTGGGCAAAGCCAGAGGGCCGGTGGAGGATGACCCATTTAGGAGTCACGGGATGGGGTGTCCAGAGTGGCGAGCCGTCGGCATGAGGGCTGGTCCCTCCGGCAGGATCTGGATGCCTCTGCCTGGGGAGGCTCAAGGGGCAGCCTCATCGTCTTCTGCCCCCGTCCCGCCCAATCCCGCCCTTCTTCCAGATGCCTTTTGGCCCTGGGGCAGCCATTTCTGTTCTTTACACCTCTCCTCCCCCAACCTGGGCACCCGTCTTGTTCCCTCTAAGATTTTCCTGGAAATTGTGACTCCTAATTCTGGGACCTTTGGAGCAATGCTCTCCTCCACATGCAGTCGGCTCAAGCGCCTGCTTCTCCCAGCCTTTACTGGGCTCTGACTGTGTGCTTGTCTCTTCACCAGAAGACTCAGAACCAGCCTCGACCCCCGGCAACCAGCCACACAAGGCCTTCTCTCCCCAGGAAGACCCCCATCCTCTTCTCCTCTGTCACCCATTCTCGGAACCCCCATTCTAGAGCTAAAAGGGCCTCAGAGGCTCCATCTCGTCCAACCCCTATTTTCAGATAAGGAAACTGAGCTCAGCCCATGGGAGTGAAGTGACTTGCCTTAGGTCACAGAACACCAGGGACAGGATTTGTTTTTTTGTTTGTTTGGTTGGTTTTGTTGTTGTTGTTGTTTATTTTTGTAGGCAATGAGGGTTAAGTGACTTGCCCAGGGTCACATAGCTAGTAAATGTCAAGTGTCTGAGGCCAGATTTGAACTCAGGTCCTCCTGAATCCAAGGCTGGTGCTTTATACACTGCACCACTTAGTCACCCCCCAGGGACAGGATTTGAACCCATATCCTGACTTCCTCTATCCTCTCCACTGCTCCCAGATCCCTGGGCTTGGTCCCAACAACTCTCAGTATTCTATCTTGTGCTTCTTTCCGGAGCCCTGCTGTGAGGGGGCCGGGCAGTGGCCCAGGGTCTTTGGTCTTCAGTCTTGGCAATCTTAATGAAGGTATCTGGTGTCCACCCTGAGAAGGTCAGACTTGAAGAGAGAGCCCATGAACAGTCCCGTGCGTGTGAGTGTGTGCATGCGTGTGTGCATGCGTGTGCATGTATACCTGCTTATGTTGACCTTGCCAGGGTTCCAGTCTCCTCCCCCCCACCCCTCCCCCCTCTCCCCCCAGCCCAAGCCTACTCTGCTATTAATTTAGGTGAAGGGACTTCACTCTGACCTCATTTGACCCAGGGCTTCTTTTCTGGAGGCCCATGAATCCCACCCTTTAAGGGGTCAATGGATCCACTGAGGGGGGGCCATGGCCTGGGGGGGAGGGTCTCTTTATTCTCACTTGCTTCTAACAGGAATTAGCTTCTTCTCCCTTAAAACCATGATTTTGGAGGCAGAAGCTATTCCCAGACAGCCCCAGAGGTCCAGGACACAGAGAGCCTCTGGTCTAAGCCTGTTGCAATAGGGATTTCTTAGGCCTACTAGGCTGGCCTTAGGGTGAGGATTCAGAGGCTGTACAGGGGGATCTCTGATCTCCTCAGCATGACTTCCCTCCACTCATGCAGGTTACCCCCTTTTACGAGTCTCCATGGCCCCAGAAGTCACCACATGGTGCTGAGCCTAAGGCCCGCTGCCCCTTTCCAGCCCGGGCCTCGCCTTTCTAACTTGGAGGGCCCCTGTGGGCTCCATCCCCGAGACGAGCCGATGGCTCTGCAGGAAGTATTTGAAGAAGGACCAGGAGCAGCAAGGACAGAATGGAGCCTGGGGGGAGGAGAGGAGAGAGAGCCGGCCTTGGGGGCAGAAGGCTGTGGGTTCAAGGTGCACCTCCATGTGGCCCTGGGCAGAGCTCATCACCTCTCCATGCCCTGGGCTGCCTCCTGAGACCTTGCCTTGCAGGGCTGGGTCCAACCTAGGGAACAGGCCTGGAGCACACTGAAGAAGCCCCTGATGCTGGGTGGGGGGGAGGTGGGCAGCCAGCACCCAAGAAGACCAAGGGCCACGGCCAGACCTCAGGTAGGGAATCTCATTTCACTGCAAGCTTGTGGCTGGAGGTAGCGTCCAAACCCCCTCACTGAGGCTTGTTATTCTAGCAGGAACCTCCCTAGCAATTCACTGGGCTCCCAGAGGCCCTGGCTACGTGGAGGGGGACCCAGAGAGTCTACGGCTCATTCTCTGGACACCAGCCTGTGAGCAAAGGCCCTGCTGCTGCTGCTGCTGCTGTTGCTCCTCCCCTCCCCCTCCCCCTCCCCCTCCCCTTCCTCCTCCTCCTTCCCCACTTCCTCCCCCTCCTCCTCCTCCCCTTCCTCCCCTCTCCCTCCTCCTCCCCTTCTCCTCCTCCTCCCCCTCCTCCTCCCCTCTCCCTCCTCCTCCCCTTCTCCTCCTCCTCCCCCTCCTCCTCCCCTCTCCCTCCTCCTCCCCTTCTCCTCCTCCTCCCCCTCCTCCTCCTTCCCCTCTCCTTCCTCCTCCCCTCTCCCTCCTCCTCCTCCCCCTCCTCCCCTCTCCCTCCTCCTCCCCCTCCTCCTCCTTCCCCACTTCCTCCCCCTCCTCCTCCTCCCCCTCCTCCCCTCTCCCTCCTCCTCCCCTTCTCCTCCTCCCCTCCTCCTCCTCCTTCTCCTCCTCCTCCCCTTCTCCTCCTCCTCCTTCTCCTCCTCCTCCCCCTCCTCCTCCTTCCCCTCTCCTTCCTCCTCCCCTCTCCCTCCTCCTCCCCCTTCTCTTCCTCCTCCCTCTCCTCCTCCTCCTTCCCCTCTTCCTCCTCCTCCTCCTCCCCCTCCTCCCCTCTCCCTCCTCCTCCTCCCCCTCCTCCTCCTTCCCCACTTCCTCCTCCTCCCCCTCCTCCTCCTTCCCCACTTCCTCCTCCTCCCCCTCCTCCTCCTTTCCCTCTTCCTCCTCCTCCTTCTCCCCCTCCTCCCCTCTCCCTCCTCCTCCCCTTCTCCTCCTCCTCCCCCCTCCTCCTCCTCCTTCCCCACTTCCTCCTCCTCCTCCCCCTCCCCCCTCTCCCTCCTCCTCCTCTTCTCCTCCTCCCCCTCCTCCCCCTCCGCCTCCTCCTCCTCCCCTCTCCCTCCTCCTTCCCCACTTCCTCCTCCTCCCCTCCCCCTCCCCCTCCTCCTCCTTCCCCTCTTCCTCCTCCTCCTCCTCCTCCCCCCCTCCCCTTCCCCTCCTCCCCCTCCTCCTCCTTCCCCTCTTCCTCCTCCCTTCCCCCTCCCCCTCCTCCTCCTTCCCCTTTTCCTCCTCCCCTCCCCCTCCCCCTCTTCCTCCTTCCCCTCTTCCTCCTCCCCTCCCCCTCCTCTTCCTCCTCCTCCTGCTGCTGCTGCTGCTGCCTCCCAGTCTTGGCCCGCAGCCCCCATGCTTTCTTCATTCCCTTGGTCTCCCCCTGCCCCCTCCTGCCCCCCTTTCCCCCCTCTCTTCTCCTTCCCCAGAATTACAGACTCCCTATGGTGGGACTAAACCAGGCCTCTTTCTACAGCCCTCCCTTGTCAATGCCAGACAATCAATCAGTCAACACTGAGTAGGCCTACTATGTGCCAGGCCCTGTGCTAAGCTCTGGGATGGGTGAGCACCAGGCCTATGAGGCCTTGCCCTTTTCCCCGGTTGGCCAGTCCACTCTGGGGCAGCTCTTCTGGGTGGTAACAGTCTTGACAGGAGGCCTCCATCAGCCTCTGCCACGCCCCTCTCCTTAGCTAATCAGGAGGCAGATCTCCCTCTTGGTGCCAGCTCTTTAGGCTGTGAGCCCCCCTCCTCCCCCCGAAGTCTTCTCTCCTCCATGACCAACTTGCCCAGTTCCTGCCAACATCGTGATATGCCGTGGACTCTCCCTCCTTCCTGCCCTGACTGCCTCTCCTGGGCCTCCTTCCCTTGTGCCTGGAGTTCCTCTCAGTGCAGATCTGCACTCCTGCTCTCTCCCTCTCCTTTACAAGGGTTAGTGGCTCCCTGGTGCCCTTGGGGGCACTCAGTTGTGGAGCCTGGTCCAAAGTCTGGCCAGCCCCGTGGTTCCCTGCCCTGTGAGGAGATGTTGGCCTTTTGCTCCACTGGGCTGCTTTAGGCTCTTCTTGTTTTTCGGTAAAGCCCAAAGAACCTTATGCCAGGCCATGTTATCTCAGAGATGGTGCCTGGGAGGGCTGACAGAGCCAGGCCCTTTGGCCTTGTCTGGATGGGAACAAAGTCTCCAGGGTAGGGGAGGCACTACCCCTCTGCCTCCTGGATGAGTCTGCTGTTCTCCTCCTTCTCCTCCTCACCTTCCTCACCTTCCTTGTCCTCATCCTTCATAGGTCTATTTTCATGAGCTTTCTCTGTCCTTGGACCCTCTTGGTCTCCAGGCACCCCTATCATTTCAACTTCCCCAGGGCAATTCAATTCAACAAATAGTTTTCATCAAGTTCAACAGGCCCTTATTAAGCTCCTGCTGTTTCTATGGTCCCAGGAGCTACAGCTTCCATTGTCCTGGAGTGAGGGGGTGAGGACACTGCTCCACATAACAATGGAAAGAGAAGCCCCTTGAACATGGAGTCAGAAAACCTGTGTTCAGGTCCCAACTACATATCATATTTTTGTAACTATGGGCAGTGACACCCCTCTCTGGGCCTCAGTTTCCTCTTTTGTAAAATGAGAGATTTGATGAGTTCTCAGGTCCCTTCTAGATCTACATGAGGCAGCTGTTGAAGCAGTGCCCAGAGAGATAGGCCTGGAGTCAGGAAGATCCGAGTTCAAATCCAGCTTCAGACAGGGACTGTGTGGCCCTGGGCAAGTCACCAAACCCCTGCTGACCTCAGTTTCCCCTTCTGCAAAATGGGGATAAAAATAGCCCCTGCATCCCAGTGTGGTTGTGAGGATCCAAGGAGAGAAGGATTGTAAAGCACTTGGCACGTAGCAGGTGCTGTATAAACACATTCCCTTCCCCCCTCTGCATCAAAGGCCCAAGAACATGTGCCCAGGGAAGGCCTGAAGGCTGTCACCCAGCACAAGCCCCAGGAGGTGCCAGGAACAGGATTGGAAGGCAGGTCTTCTGCCTTCAGGACGAGGGGTTTTCCCTGCTGTACAATCTATATGTGACCTTGAAAAAAGATCACACTAACAACTGGGGTGGGGGAGTGAGGGATTCTCTGAGATGGGGCCCAGAAGGCACACAGGTCTATGCAAAGATCTGGAGGTGGGAGATGGAATGGTGTGTTAACAGCTCAGAGGGGCCATAGGAGATGATTATCAGTGGATGTGAGTGTGTTGGGGAAACTGAGGTAGCCTTCCTTTCCTTACATGTCTAATGGGTAATGATCACATCATAGCTCTCTCACAAAACCTTTGGGGTATCAAAGGAGCCAATGGCGGCAAAGTGCTTTGCCAACCTTCAAGCACATTGAAATGCTGTCAGTTCTTACAGGGAATGGGGAGAATCAGGGGAGGGGGAGCCCAGAGAAACCAGGCAAAGAAAGACTATTTTAAACATTGGTGGGAGGGAGGAAGAGGAGGAGGAGGAGGAAGAGGAGGAGGGAAAGGAGGAGGGGGAAGAGGGGGAGGAAGAGAAAGAAAAGGGGCAGGAAGAAGGAGGGGGAGGAGGATGGACTCAGGATTGGAGAGTAACTTGATCCCTGTCCTCAAGGAGTTTACAGTTTCTTAGTGGGCAGAGGGGAGCCAAGCCTGTCTAAGAAGAGAACACAGGATGTTAAGAGACCTGTGTAGGGAAGACATATGGAAGTAGAGCCTGGAGGAGTTGGGGCGGCTGTGATCTCCTCCAGCTGGGTTGGGGCATGAGCATGGATGGTCACTCTTCTTCCCTGGTGCTACTAGCTCTAGACGTCCATGGCAGGTCCCTGGGCATCTGACTGATGATACCAAGAGAGGGACATCAAGAAGAGGTTACCAGGCGGCTCCTCTTTGGACAGCAGGTGGCAGCAGCGCCTCACACATTTTCATAGCAATCCCCTCGTGTGCTGCTTGTCAGGGCTGCTCCTGCTTATCCAATGTTTCATTACCCCACTGACCAAAAGGTGACAGCAGCAGCTGATGCAGAGACTCGGAATTGACTTTATTTAATCTTGTCTTCAGGGAAAATGTCCTCTCTCCGAAGTTTTCTTTTATGGATGCTGAGGAATGAAATCAGAGGATGGGCATCGCATTCTGTCTGCTCTGTCTTGTTTTGCTTTGGGGATGATGGGAATAAACTGGTGCCTGATTTGACGGCCCCTTTAGGTTCCTTGGCGGCCATACCCGCCAGATCCATCTGGAGGCATTCCCGTGCTTTTTGTGGACGATGACCGATCTACTTTTTAACTGTCACTCCTGGAAAGGCGTGTGTATCGTCAGCCAAAGGCGGCCCTCCATCCTCGGAGAGCCACTGGGTGGCCAGGAGAGTTGGGCAGAGCTGGTGTGCCCGTGGGTGGTGTTGTAAAGCCTTCTATGGTCCCAGGATCGAGGACTTCTGGGCGTTCTCTGTTTAATTAAAGAGGGGGAAGGAGGAGAGCAATTCCGGCCTGCCTCACAATTCATGGCCAGGTCTTTCTTCAGCATCTTGTTAGCCTGAAGTAAGTACAATTAGGAGCATCAGAGCAGGGTCTGGGGAGCTGGAGCCGGCCGTACTCCCCGCTCTGATTCTTACCAAGTCAATATTTGAACCAGAGTCTAAGCCTTTTCACTGTTTCTGTTAAATTCCACCCCACTGGTTCCACTCAAACAACTCTGTGCGCTTGGTGCTGAGGGTACAAGGCATTCCTACCAAGGAGATTATACTCTACCTGGCTAGCAATTGTACTTAGAAGTAAATACAAAGACTACACCAAGCAGAGAGAAGGTAACCAGGGCCCCAACAACTGGGGGTAGCAGCAAAGGCTTCAAACAGGATATAGTGGAGCAGCTAGGTGGTGCAGTGGTCCTGGATTCAGGAGGACCTGAGTTCAAATTCAGCCTCAGTCACTTGACACTTACTAGCTGTGTGACCCTGGGCAAGTCACTTAACCCTTCTCATTGCTCCACAAAAAAACCAAAAAAACAGAACAAAAACAAATAACCCCACCCCAAACAAACAGGATGTAGTGACTGAGCTAAGCTTTGAGTGAATTCAAAGAAATAAAGTGGGGAAAAACCCTTTGTATCAAACATCTCTGATAAAGGTCTAACAGCCCCACAGAGCGTCCAGACAAATGCATAAGGTTAACAACCATTTACCAATAAGTAAGTGGCCCAACAAATCAACAAGTACTTATGTTTTCCAATTCCGAGCACCATATTTTATTATATTTTTGCTATTGTTTTAAAAAATAATATACATTTGCATTTATAGTTTTGAGTTCCAAGTTTTATCCCTCCTTCCCTCCCTCCCCTCCCCTCTCCCTGGGGTGGTAAGCAATCAGAGATGGGTCACACACATGTGATTATATAAAACATTGCCCCACTAATCATTAACAAGCACATGCCCTGTGCTGGGACTTGGCACACGAATACAAATGTGACATAATCCCTTCCTTCGGGGAGCTTGCATCCTAAGGATAGGATCAAACTATTTTCATAAAAGAATTGCTAACCCTGAGTAGTCATAGGAGAAAATGCTCCTGATGATTGAAAAGAGAAACGGGTATTAAAATGACCCCCAGCTTCCCCTCCTAACTTTCCTTTGAGGTCAACGGAGACCAGTTGTTGAGGAAACCCTGTGATCTCAGCCATCCTTTTAATCTGTTCTGAACAAATCGACAACGATGCTTGTAAGAGACTGAGGCCTCATCGGGCACATCTGGGAGAGCCGTGCAATGGCCCAACCATTCTGCGAAGAGATGTCGAGCACTGCCCAAGAGGTGACAGACACTGGCTCCTCGCTGACCCAGAAGAGGAGCTGGGCCGCCGAGGTGTTTCTGGATCTCTGTGAAGAAACTTGCTCATTCATGGTCTAATGGGAGGGCGTTGGCAGGGAAAGCACTCATTTGCTGCTAATACAACCCTTTGAAGACAGAAGGAGCAGCTGCCACAGAGTAATGAAAGGTTCCGTTCTGGGCCCCACAGGCTAGGAAGGACAGCGATGGGCTGGAGAGCGGCCAGAAGAGGGGGCCCAGGCCAGAAAAGGGTTGGAAATCTTTGCCATTTGAAGCTCATTTGAGGGATCAGGGATGTTGAGCCAGGGAAGAGAAGACTTGTGGGAGCAGGGGATGAAAGCCGCCGTAAGTGTGAGAAAGACCCCTGAGTGGAAGAGGGTGAGGCTCGGATTGGAGGTCAGAACACAACCAGGAGCCCTGGGCAGAGGCTGCAGAGGGACCCATTTAGGTGGGACATTAGGGAAACCCCTGAGAACTGGAGCCATCCCCAGATGGAGTAGAGTGGCCTGCTTTGGGAGGGGGCAGCTCCCTCTCCCCGGGCATCATTGAGCAGAGATGGCTGGCCATCAATTTTCGGTCAGGCCCAGTGGGTCCGGCTGGCTCTGAGGCGCCCTCTGTGGCTGAGAGCCTCAGGGGTGTCGGCCATTATCTGCACTGCGGAAAGCAGAGGGCGTGCACAATTATGACTCAACACCTGCTCTGTGGCCCTACTAAGTGCAGGGAAGACTGGTCCGGAAAGGAAGCGGCGTCTGCTTTCAGGGCCCCACAGCTTACATTCCATCAGGGGAGCCCCTGCTTACCTCCTGACTCTGCACCCACTGAATGTGGGGTGATTTGGGGGGCAGAGGACTGGGAAAGGCTGCTTGCAGAGATGTCAAAGGGCCGGGTGTCCGTTCTTATAACTGTTTCTACAATGTCTTTAGCCAATCTATTGACAACAGTGTTAAACGTCATTGGCCGTTTGAAGCTCATTGGAGGGATCAGGGATGTCGAGTCAGGGAAGAGAAAGCTTGGGGCGGGGCGAGGATCCCTGAGCACTGGGTTCAGAAGCAGTGTTGGTGACAGCTGCTGCAGCCCTTGGGAATCCCCCTCACTCTGTGCCTGTGCAGCCCACATCACTCCTTCAACTGCCCCTTCAAGAAGAGAAGGAGAGACTTTGTCAGGAGCTTTGGGGAACTTGGCAGCCTGGTGAGCTGTCCCCAGGAGGAGCATCCCAGCCTCCCCCCTGGACACTTGCAGGTCCTGTCCTTTCATCAAGTCCAAGGCAAGCTCACTGGCCTGTAGAGGTCATACTCTTCCGGTTCTGAAAATCAGCAGTCCCTGCCCCATCCTCCGCAGCCTCTGGGGGGGGGGGTGTCCCACCCCCTTCAGTGAATGTGGATCTTCTGGATCCCGACCAGGAGCCATCGGGACCAGCTGCCAACTCCTCTTCGGCTTTGGCTTTTAACCCCTTCTTAGTCGCTGCTGTGCTGAAAGAGCAAACAGGATGGAGATGAGAGGGATCTTCTGTGATCTGGAGAGAAGGGGGAGCTCTCTTTTCATCCCATCTCACCAACCCGCCCGGCAGCTGAAGTCTCCTCCTGCCTTGTTAGGAGCCGGCGGAAACACAAGCAGAACAAAGTCTGTCTGTAGCTGGGGCCCTGGGGCATCCATGATGCGTGACACTGGATTAGAGGCTGAGATACAGACACAAATGAAACCAGTCCTTTGGGGTTGGGGGGGACAGAGACCTCAGTGGGGATTGTTCTTCACTGAGGGCTAAGCTCTGATGTGTCTGTGCTGAGGGCTGCAGTGATGTCAGTCCCTCTAAGACTAGCCCCAAGGAGCAAAGCCCCAGTTGTCCCTCCTAGTTACATCTTAGTTTTTGATACTATGGGAGAGGCAGCGGGCAGCCTCGGGCCTTGGGTCAGAAGACCCGGCTTCTAGCACAGTCTGAAGTGGCCAGCTGACAAGAGCCTTGGAACCCCTTTCATGTCCCTTCCTTTGTCCCTTCCCCAAAGCTCAGGCTGCCTTCACACCATCCAGAGCCTGGGGGAGAGCCACCTGGCTGATGCAGCCTCAGATGAGCGTGGAGTCACCAGGCACCATCTTCTCTGAGAGAGGGAGAATGACCAGGCCTCTTCCTCTGTCCTGTAGCTGACCCCTCGCTTACGTTGTCACTTCCATTAGATCAAGGACTCACTCACTCACTCTTTTCTACTTGGATGCACAGCACTTGCATAATGGTGAGCGTGTAGTCAATGCTCAATAGCGGTGTTTTCCTCCCTCCCTCCCTCCCTTCTTTCCCTCTCTCCCTCCCTCCCTTCCTTCCTCCCTTCCTTCCTTCCTTCCTACCTCCCTCCCTCCCTTCCTTCCCTCTTCCCTCCCTCCCTTCCTTCCTTCATTCCTGCCTCCCTCCCTCCCTTCCTTCCCTCTTCCCTCCCTCCCTTCCTTCCTTCATTCCTGCCTCCCTCCCTCCCTTCCTTCCCTCTTCCCTCCCTCCCTTCTTTCCTTCCTACCTCCCTCCCTCCCTTCCTTCCCTCTTCCCTCCCTCCCTTCCTTCCTACCTCCCTCCCTCCCTCCCTTCCTTCCTTCCTCCCTCCCTTCCTTCATTCCTCCCTCCCTCCCTCCCTTCCTTCCTTCCTCCCTCCCTTCCTTCCTTCATTCCTACTTCCCTCCCTCCCTTCTTTCCCTCCTGCCTCCCTCCTTCCCTCCCTCCCTCTCTTCCCTCCCTCCCTTCCTTCCTTCATTCCTACCTCCCTCCCTTCCTTCCCTCTTCCTTCCCTCCCTTCCTTTCTCCCTTCCTTCCTGCCTCCCTCCCTTCCTTTCTCCCTTCCTTCCTGCCTCCCTTCCTTCCCTCTTCCCTCCCTCCCTTCCTTTCTCCCTTCCTTCCTGCCTCCCTGCCTCCCTCTCTCCCTCCCTTCCTTCCTTCCTTCCTTCATTCCTACCTCCTTCCCTCTCTCTCTCTCCCTCCCTCCCTTCTTCCCTCCCTTCCTTCCTGCCTCCCTGCCTCCCTCCTTCCTTCCCTCCCTTCCCTGCTTGTTAACTGTGTGACCCTGAACAAGTCATGACACCTCTGAGTATCTCAGAGTCATAGGTTTAGAGGTGGAGACCATCAAATCCTACCACTCTACCACTGTGCAAAGTAAACAGAGTATCAGAGAGGTGAAGTGACTTGCCCAGATCCTCACAGTTAGAAACTATCTGAGCCCAGGTCCCCTCTGCCTCTTTGTGGTCTCTGCCTTGAGGAGGGCTGTTGGAGGGCAGTGACTCTTCAGTCACAGAGCCTGGGAGAAGTGGAGCTGATCTTGGCTGGGAGCTGCTTGTGATTCTCTTTTCTCGGGGCCACAGCAGCTGCTCTTCAGGGAGGGACACAAAGCCAGGGGCTCTCGGAAGGTGCAGAGGGCAAGTCTATAACAGAAGCCAAGCCGCTCATTTGGGCACATGACATAATCAGCACCAGGCTCAGCTATTTATACCTTGGTGCCAAAGTTTACCATGGCCAGTCTCCAGTGGGGATTTCTTGATGCTGGTTAATGAAGTCCTCAAAGAAATCTCCCCACTGTGTGCTTCTCCTCAGGATGGGGCCACAGGAAGTCCTTAGACAGGTTAACATCACACACAGTGTTACCCCACTAAGTGTCATCCATTGTTCCCCCTCTAAGCCTGCCCCTCCTCAGAAGCCCCCCACCCCCTCACAAACCTGCCCCTCCTCAGAACTTCTGTCTCCAGGATGCCTCCTGTCTCACAGGTTCACAACCAAGGTGTCATCCTCAATTCACCCCCCCCACACACACACACATGTCTAATTATAGGATACTGTCTCTAGAGCTGGAAGAGCCTTTGAAGGCCTTTGAGTCTAACTCCTCACTTTTACAGACAGGGAAACTGAGGCTCAGAGGGTTTAAGTGACTTGCTCAAGGTCATGCAGGTATCGAGCAGTTGCCAAAATTTGCCAGTTCTACCTCCACATGTCCCCTCTTCTCTCTATCCCAGATTTCCTGTTGTTCCTCTCCCCTTCCTGGACTGTCTGGGCAGTGACTATATCCCAGCGAGTTCTCCATGCCTCAATCTTCTGTCCTTCTTCCTCCTCCTCCTCCTCCTCCTCTTCTTGTTCTTCTTGTTCTTGTTCTTGTTCTTCTTGTTCTTGTTCTTGTTCTTGTTCTTGTTCTTGTTCTTGTTCTTCTTGTTCTTGTTCTTCTTGTTCTTCTTGTTCTTCTTTTTTGCAGGGCAATGAGGGTTAAGTGATTTGCCCAGGGTCACACAGCTAGTGTCAAGTGTCTGAGGCCAAATTTGAACTCAGGTCCTCCTGACTCCAGGGCTGGTGCTCTATCCACTGTGCCCCCAGCTGCCCCACACTTCTGTCTTCTACTTGGTCCTCCCATCGGCATGCCTCAACCATGACCTCATCCTTTCCCAGCCCTGATGGGACGGCTGCTGTGGCTCCCAGATGACTCCTTGGACCAACATGGATGGCTAGAAACATCTGCTGGGCTGAGATCAAATCTAGCCTTGGAAACTCCCCAGCTGTGTGGCCCTGGGCAAGGACTTCACCTGCCTGCCTCAGTTTGCTCATTTATAAATGGGGGAGAATGACAGCACCTGCCTCCCCAGTTGTCATGTGGACGGGATGCTCAGCTTGGTGCCTGGTCTGTGGTGGCCACTGTCTCTCCCTTTCTTGGCTCCCCTTCTCTCCCATGATGTTCCTGCCCAAGCGAAGGTCTGAGTGTTCTCCACTGGCATCATTCTTCTCATTCCACCTGCCTTTCATGTCCTTTTCCCAGAATGGAAGCTCTTGGAGGACAGGAGATGGGGATGTTTTCAGTTTTGTCTCTGTCTCCCTAGGATCTGGCACAGTGCTGGGCATGCAGAGGGGGCACAGACAAGCCTGTGTTTAACTGAATTGCTTTTGGGTGGTGTAGAGGCCCCAGGATGGCACCATGAATATTCGTCCCAAGCCTGCTCCCATGGGACACCCAAGTCTCCCATCCATCCTCAGGTGTGCGAGTGAGCGATCAGGGATTCCAGGATATAAACATGCCCCTTGTGATGTCAATTCATTTTGTAAATTACAGTATCAAAATTCATGCTCTGAATGAACCCTGCCCCCCTCAATGATGCCCCCACCACATGCCTGCATCACCCCACTAAATAACCCTTCCTGGGCTCAAAGGGTAATTCAGGTTTGCAGGGATAATTGGAAGATTGCAAGGGCACTGCTGAGTGCAGATGTGTGACACATGACTTAATTTATCCTTCGCACAAGCCCCTGCAGGTGCAAGACTTTTTTTTAATGAGAAAAAACCCTAGTATTTTAGTGGCAACTTTGCCAGCTTTTCTTCTCTAGCATGTGTGCATTGGTTAACACTTCTCTCCTCACTGGGGGCACATGTGCTCTCTGGATGGAGGAGCTAGGAGTTGGGATTTACTCGGGAAGGCCCAGCTGAGGCTGATGATTCTGATTTGGGAACAGGGTCCCTCAGGGACAGGACCGTAGCTGGGAAATAGAGCATATGGGGATCAGGCAGAGACACTCCTCCAAAAAATGTTGTGGGGAGGCTAAGGCATCACCTACCGTTCATGGTGATTCCCAAGGGCTGGGCCATGAGTCAGAGGGTCTGAGGAGGGGAGAGGGATCAGGCTGGATGACACAGGACTGGAAGAGGCCTATAAGGCCACAGGGAGGACTCACCCTCCCTGGATGTTATAGCCCTGGGACAGAGCTCTGGTTGCTCCGCACCAGTTCTGGCACCTTCCAATGACTCAGTCCCATTATCGATCCTCTCTCCTGGTTTGGAGTGTCTGTTCAGTCTGCAGGTCAGAGACCATTAACCTTTTCCAGGATGGAGAGAATCAAAATAAAAGCTCCGTGGAAGGGACTCAGGGAGCAATCAAGGCATATTTTCCTACTTAACAATGAAATGTATGAGGTAAAGCTGACCCCCCCAAAACCTTTGGTCGGTGGATGCACAAGGAGAGCAAGGGAGTCACCCTTTAGGAATGAGGCCTGTGATGTCTGGGAGAAGAGAGGTCACCTCTGCAATGGGCAGAGCCTGAACGGCCAGGTAGGAGACTTGAACAGAATCCAGTCCAGGTGGGTCTCTCCCTGGGGGAGAGATCCCCTGTCCTTGGTCTCTTCATTAGAGTGTAGCTCATGAAGGAGAAGCCAGACCAGAGAGACCATGGTCAGGGAGCCCAGCTTGTTAGAGAAAGCTCAGAACTGGTGACCAGCTGTGCTCTCAGGGGACCTCCCCCTCACCACAGTGCGGTGATTGAGAAGGACTGGGGCTTTCTCGCCCACCTCCTCATTAAATGTCCATCAACCAGGGTTGAACTCCACTCGTCAGGGGAGGGCCCTGGGGGAAGGCACACACTGATTGAGGGGGGTTCAGAGTCTCCCTTGGCATCTTTTGTTATAGAGGGGAGCCACCAACAATCAATTTATGGACTATTGTCTAGCTTAATTAGTAAATTGATTCTTTTTTTTGGAGTAAATTGATTCTTAATACCTGGAATCTCTATCTCTCAGGGTCTTACTCCAGGCCCTTGGCAGGGACCTCAGATGGATCTCTCCTTGGCTAAGTGGGACCCCTAAAGAGGCAGAGGTGACAGTGAGTCAGACAGGGAGACAAAGACTCTACTATCTTTCCTTCTTCCTCCTAGGTTCGTCTTTGTCCTTGAACTCTGAAGGTAGATTAATGATCTACCCCTCTTGTCCACCATCATACCCATCAATGGGAACCAGGAGCCATATCATAAAGTCAATGTCCCCACCTTTCACGATGCCAATGGTGGGAATTTAAACTAGGTTAGAGGGGAAGGCAGTGCCACACCTGTCCAGTTATGGTAATATGAGGTGTAGCTATGGGTGTGCAAAGTTAGGGTTAGGACCTGATGCCTGTGGGCCCAATTATAAAATAGAGCTGCCTGACAGCTTTTCTTGTGGGATTAGAAAAGTGATGAGATCATGGAAAGGTTTTGGGGTGTGTGTGTCCCATAAAGTCTCTGCCTCACAGCCATGCTTCTTGCTGTAGAGAAAGTGGCTTATTCAGGGACCTCTCGTGCCAAGCGGGTGTCCAATTCTCTGCTCACATGTCCCTACTGGGATGGCTCCGGAGGAGAGAGTGAGGTTGGTGACCTTGCACAACTCCCTCTCACTTAAATCCAGTTCACTGCAAGTCACAACATCACCCCCATGTCGCCGTCCTCCTTGAGAACAAAGGACAGACTATGATGTCCCTACCATGACCCCACTCACAGTGACCCTGAAGCCTGCTGGGAAACCTTGGTGGCCAGCCCTTTCAGTGGCTTCCCGTTAGGAATTCAAAGATCTGTTAGAAGAATAAGAATGCAAAGTGGAACCTTTCACCTTGACAGGGCCCCATGCACGCCCCAGAGCCAAAGCTCTTTCACAGTTCAAAAGCCGAGGCCTCTACTTAATTAACAAGACAAGTAGATTTTCAAATAACATTTTCCTGATAAAATATTATATTTGCCATAACTTCCTGCAGAGTGAAAAATCAGTTGTGTTAATGAATTCACACCTAATAGCACTGAGAAAACTTGGCCTTTGGTCTCCTGCGGAACAGTGCAGTGGGTGTGAATTATACAATTCACGCCCTGGCTTGTCTTCTCATTTCTCTAATTAAGGGAAAGGGGTCTGTTCCTGTATGGACACTTGTTCCATTTCTTAGGAATATAGAGCTACAAAACTGTTGGGGGTGGGGTGGTGGCTATTTTTAGACCTTACTATTAAATTAATCTGTGCCAAGAGCCTTGGTATTTCTTAAACATTTGGAAATCCTGGCTGGAAAGTTTTATCTTAATGGTAAAAATGGGGCATAAAATGGTGCTAAATAGAGATTTGAAAGGCTAAATACTCAAACTAAAAACAAGCCACCTGATCCCTGCCCCCCCCCATATCAAGTGCCTACTTGGTGCTGGGTCCTGGGCACAAGAAGTCACCAATGACAGCATCCCTGCTCTCAGGGAGAGGATGCTCAATTGTCCATTGCATCCAAGTCATCATTTCAGAGCTGGAGGGAACACAAGACGTCAATATGGCCAAGCGCCTCATTTTACAGAAGAAGAAATTGGTGCCAGTCTGGAATGGAGTTGCCCACAGTCACCCAGGGAGCAAGGAGCAGTATTTGAATCCAGGTTCACAGCCTTTTCACATCCGCTTTCCCTTTGAGGCATCAAGAGCTTGTTGAAGTAGACTAGGTTGGTGTTGCCTCTCTCGCTCTTCTTTCCTGTCCTGGCATTTACATATAGGTGTCCTGCCTGGGCATAGACCACAGGGGATTCAGGCACTAGGTCAGAGGCTGGTTGGAGCTTCTTTTCCTCCTTCTGGTGGGAATGAGAGTGATTGCTAAGGCATTAATGAAGTCTGCTGAGGGCGGCAGCCTGGAGGGCAGAGGGCAATGCCCAGACCTGGAAATATGCTCCTGTTGCCTGGGGCGCCCACTCTGAGGCCTTCCTTCCCTGTCTCTGGTTTCTCATCCCAACCCAGAGCAGCCCCAACCAAGGCTGAGAAAACATTCGTGCCAGCTGACATATGTCACTCAGAGGTTAACAAGGTGCTCCATAGAGGCTGTCTCACTGGAATTTCACAAGAACCCTGCGAGGTGAGTGCTACCATTGCCCCCTAATTACAGATGAAGAAACTGAGGCCAGAAAGGTGACTCAGCCTGCCCATGGTCTCCTTCCCCTGGCCTCCATTTCACCTCTCATGCTAGTGATAGGGTGGTCAGGGCAGACTGTCTTTCCTGCCTTAGGGTCAGGAGGGGTGGGGCAGGACCAGGAACTAAAGTAGATACAGACTTCATAGGGAGCCACGGGAGGGGGCGGGGCATTTTTCAGAAGTCTAAGGTCAGTTTTCAAACAGAAAAACATTCTTGGGTTTTAAACTCTAAGGATCGTTGTTGTATTACAAATCTGATGCCTTTCTCTACCTCCCCTCCACCTCTCCCTCCTCCTCCTCCTCCCATTCCCTTCCTTTCCCCCTTCCCTCCTCTCTCAGTTCTAGTTTCTGACAGTAAGAAGCAGCAGAAGTGTGTGTGTGTGTGGGCACTGTTTTCTTTACTTTTATCGTTTTGCCAGGACAGCCATGGCCTCCTGAATGACTCACCACCGACATCTTGTATTTCCCAGCAGTCCTCAAAGTCTGGTCCACCTGAGCTGATGGAGAGGGTAGATTTTTCTGAATCTGTGAAATTCAAGGGGTGCTCACTGTCCTACTGGTAGATGATCATGGCCTGTTGGGATTGGGCAGTGCCCGTCTTCCCATTTTAATTTAATTTTTCAGGGCTGTAAGTGAACCCAAGGTAGTTTGTCAATTCTGACAGGGGCAATTAGCAAGGCCCTGGCCTGAGCACTGGCCAGTCATTAGGTTTTAAACAGTATCCCCAAGTTGGACTGATTTAATTTAACTGTGAGGTCTGTGGAGATGTAGACAGACTACATATGGGGAGGGAGTGTTGGGAGGGAGGGAGTTGGGAGAGAATGCCCTGGGAATTTCAGAGACTCAGTCTCCTCAAAAGGGGAGGCAGCTGATGTGCTAGAGAACATATGTAGATGCCTTGGAATTGGAAGGGCTGACTCATTTAGTTTTGTGACTATGGATAAGCCTCAGTTTTCTCATTTGAAAAATGGGAATAATGTATCAGTACCACACCACTACCACCCAAAAATGTTGAGGAAAGTGATTCATAAAATGTAGAAAGCCCCAGAAGCGTTCATGTTCCTATCATTTATTTATTCAGCTGGCATTTATTAAGCAGTTACTATGTGACTTGGGCATCTGGGTGGTACAGTGGATAGAGCACTGGCCCTGGAGTCATGAGTACCTGAATTCAAACCCAGCCCCAGACACTAGCTGTGTGACCCTGTTTACTTCAGTTTCCTCATCTGTAAATGAGCTGGAGAAGGAAATGGCAAAGCACCCCCGCATCTTTGCCAAGAAAACTCCAAATGGGATCATGGAAAATCTGACAGGACTGAAACAACACAACACAACACAACACAACAACATGTAGTTCCACCTGCAACACTAAAGAAACACAAATACCAAATCGTGCCCCCCCAAGAGCTTACATTCTGATCTGATGAACACAGAGAATTGAATAGAGATGAGCCTTATGACCCAGGCCCCCCAAAGAATTTGGGGTCACAGACCAGGACTGAGCCTGGGCTCGACCCTCCCCAAGGAGGTCATTTTCTCTCTTGGGCTCTTCTCTCCTACCTAGAATTAATCCAGGTAAATGAATTTGAGGTAACAGAGCCCCCAACTCCAGGACAGGTACTCAATGCTCAGTAAGGATATTGGAGATGAGACAGCTTTGATTGCATTTCTCAGCAAATGCATGGGATGCAAAGGGCTTAAGGAAGCCCATGAACTAGTGCAATTGGGGCTGCCCCCTGTGCTTTGCATGTTCTTTTACCTCCTTCCTACAAGGACCTAACTGAGACTAAGCCCTAAGTGAGGGGTCTTCCTGAGACTTTGGTTTGGACACCCCCGTTCCCCTGCAGCAGTTGAGCACACTCTGGGTCTGCTGAACAAGTCGTCCCCCTGCACTGGACTTGCTCGCCCTCACTGACTTTGCTCTCCAAGGAAGGCACAGCATTGGAAGCATATGGACCATCTTCTTCTTTGTTCACAGGAGGTGTTGCTGCACCACGAAATCTCCTGTTGCTAGAAAGTCTGACCCCCTAACTCCTCCACTCAAGACTCCTAGAACTCTGGGTGATCCGTGAAACTGGCATCGTCCATTATATCATTCTTCTCTGGCTTGAGGCTAGGTCACGAATGCTCACTGCCTGGGCAATCAACAATTCCCTCCCCTAAGCAAGAGGGCAGGGCTCCCCCAAAGCAATCCTTGAGTCCCTTCTCCAGTTGTGTGCCTCCTGCCACGTGTCTCTATTGTAGGTAGCCATTACTGCTTCCAGAGAGAGGAACAAAAGAAAAGGGAAAGAGGAAGTCTTGGGAAGATTTGGGTCAGTTATAGTGAAAAAAAAATTAGGGAGCTCCTGGTCAATGGGATCGGACAAGTGGATCTCTGAAAGAAATCTCTCTCATCCTAGAGGAGTTCATGAATTACTCTTGCCTGGTTCCCTGAAGCATAAGAGAGACAGACAAAAGAAAGGTTTTTTAAAGGATTGTTGGGGATGGGACAGATATTTGTTTTTCTGTCTTCTTGCCTCTCCCCTTCTCTTCCTCCTTCTCCCTTCCCTTCTTCTTCTTTTCCCTCTCCTCTCCTGTCCTGTTTTGTCCTGTCCTCTCCTTCCCCTATCCTCTCCTCTCCTCTCCTCTCCTCTTTCCTCCATCCCCTCCCCTCTTCCTCTCCTATTCACTTCTCTCCCCTCTCCTCCCCTCCCCTCTCTTCCCCTTTCCAGACAGAACTGGGTAATCTCTGCTTGATGGAACCCCTGACTCCCACCTCCCAAAGAGGCCTCTCCTGGGCCTGGAGCTCAGGCCTTCTGATTCCAAGTTCCCTGTTCTTTCCCTTACCATGCAGCTTTTGCTCCTTATTTATTTTCTACAGAAGCCACTGTTATAAACGGGCTGTCAGAGATAGCCAGCTGTGACAAGATTGCTGGTAGAGGCACTACACCCCCTCCATGCAGCCCCCACCCCAGGAAGACAAAGCACACTGGTTCATCTGCTTCATGCTGAGTCTCTCTCCCCTCTTCCAGTTGAGAAAAGGCAAAGGAAACCGGCTCTGGGACCTGTGAGGGCCACCGACTGTAGGAGACTCCAGGCCCAGAACCTTGTGCGAGCAGAGGCTCCATCCACTTTCTCCTTCAAGCTGGGATTTGTTCTCAGCAGAGTCATTTTGGACTGTAACCTCCCTGAGGGCAGGTACCAGGTTATGTTTCATCTCTTTGCCCATAACAGGAGCTTAATAAATGTTCATGAAACTGAAAAAAGGCCCTTCGTGATTCCTCACAGTTAGTGGTACCTTTCAGTGACCTCATATTTACTTTCAATCAATCAATCAGCCAATACACCTTCATTAAGCACTTACTGCTAGGAGCTAGGCAGAGATACAGAGAAAGGGAAGTCTCCCCCCCACCCAAAAAAAAAAAAACCCTGCTGCCTCTGCTCTCAACAATCTTATCTAGGAATGGGGGAGACAGCGAGCACTTCACTAGGTTCACACAAGACCCCTGCAGAGCAGAAGGAAGGCCATCCTGGAGCAGGTGGGAGGAGGGGGGTTGGGGTATTTTATAAGTATCTATCTTGTATTGACTCATTCGGGTCTGTCTTGGTTCCTCCCCCAGTGGAATGTAAACTCCTGGAAGACAGCCTGCCTCTTTTCTTCCTGGATTGCCAGCTCTTCCCACAGTCCCAGCACAGAGAAGGCTCCTGCTGCCTTGAATCACTTTGAATTTCTAGCAGTGAGACCTCGGGCACCAGTCACTTGCTAACCTACACTCCTTTGTAAGTTGGCAAAAGTCACACTTACAGTCCCAGGCTCCTCGGTGGTGGTGAGGAAATCACTTTGTTGTCTTTCAGAGGAGGATGTGCCCTATCCACTGCCTCACACTTCCTCTCTGGGACTAACTCTCTATAGCCAGACCAGAACTTACTTAGAATAGCTTTGGGGCCACACCCACCTAGTAAAGGAACCTGGACAGAACTTTCCCCTGCGCATGCCATCGGGAGGGGCAGGATGGGTCAGGGTTAGGGACAGGGAAACTGATGGTTTGCTCTGAGTCACCCCATATGTGGACTCTGCTTCCTTCCTTCAGCATCACCAGTGGAAGGCCGGCCCTGGCAGCAGTAACCCAGTTAATGGTCTTTGTTCTATGCACAGTGTTAAACAGGTCTTAGCCAGAACCCATTCAGTCCAACAAAGCCCTAAACCAGACTATAAAGCCCCATGCTGGCCCTTGGGATGCAGAGTCTAGAACAGAAGGCAGTTCCTGCTCGTTCTACTGTGGAATCCAAGATGTGCAAGGTAATTTGAGGAGGAAGAGCGCTTTGGGAACTCGGTGAAGCCAGTAGCCCCAGCTAAAGCTAGAAGGAAAAGGAATAAGCTGAGTGGGGGTTGGGCTGGAGGGAGGGGGAACAATTGGAAAGCTCTCACAGTGGTCCAGGCGAGAAGTGAGGAGTGTCTGCGCACCAGGGTTGGTTCAGGGGAGCTGTAATGTCTTATTTGACCACCAGGTGGTACTGTCCTCACCGTCATCCTCATTGTCATCATCACTGTTGCTAAGGTCTGGATGGTACTCGACCGACCAGTGGACAGGATGTGTTCAGACACAGAACAGCCGCATCTTCCTTTGTTCCCAGCTCACACTGTTAAGGACAAAAGTGCACTCGGGCAAAGGCAGAGGTCCCCAGGTGCCACTGGCCCAGCCTAGATGCTGTTTTTGCTAGAATTTAATAAAGTCAATGATGCAGGTTCTTCCAGTCCTGCTTGGGCCCCAAGTCTAATCTCTCTGAGCCTCCCCAGTGGTCTGGATTCTGTCCAGTACCACCCAGCCATGGATGCAAAGCTAGATGTCTGGTTCCCCCAACCCTTCTCATCCCATGCTGCCAGCCTTATAAATCACAGACAGCCCTGAGAGTAAAGACTGGAGCTAAGCTGATCTGTTTCTATTCCTATCGATTGGCCGTCTCTCCCTCGCTGAATTTATATTTCATGCAGAGACGTTCCATTGACTCCCCTGCCCCCTGCCCATTGATTTAATGTCATGTCATGTCCTGTAGTCCATTAACTGATTACATTTTTTTATAGGCCCCATTTGTTATAAATATTGGTTGGCTGGCGCCACCAAGCTTTCCTAAGCAACAGCATCTTTTTTGCCCTGACTTTTCGGTCATCTGCATGTTGGCTAATAGAAGGCATCTCTTCTTAAAGCAATATCCTCTTGTTGGAGCTCTGAGGCAAACTCATGAGTCAGTATTTTCTATACTTGCTTGAGTCTGCTCTGGTCCCACAAAGGGAGGGCAGCTGGCTTGGCCTCTGAGGAAATCCTCTTGGTGTCTGTAAGAAGTCTCTTATTGTTTGACTCGGGATAAAAACTCAGGACAGACAGAGTATTATAATAAGATGCAAGAATACAGCTTTGGGTTCAGTATCTACTGAGGGCCCCTGAATCTGACAATGGCAAGGGGCCTCAGGTGCATCTAGGTCAGTCTGCACCTGATGACACAATCACCCCACTCAAAACTACTCAGTCTGTGCTGGAAGGGCTCCAGGGAGGGAGAGCCCACCCTCCCTGGGGACAGCTTGGTTAACAAGCTTTTCTTGCTATCAGGCCCAAAGCTGTCTCTTTGTAACTACTCGTGGCTCCTAGTTGGTCTATAGCCTTTATACTAAATATGCATAGAGGAGTGTGTGTCTGTGCATATGTATACGGAAGTGTATGTGTATACGTATCTATCTCCTCTGTATCCCCAGTGGAGCCTAGCAAAATGCTTTCTATTTCCTTGGTACTCAAGACCTATCTGTTGATCGGCTTTTATGTCCTAATACACCAGCAGCAGATGACCTGGGCCCCAAGCTGGAGGAGGGATGCATACTACACTGGAAGGACCACTGCGCTCTTCATACTGACCTTGGTGCCTGGACCAAATGGTGGTGCCTATAAGACAGTGTTGAATGCTAATCTGTGGCATCCTTCTAGGCTTGAGAGGGCTGGGAATCCCACGTTTGAGTAAAGTAAAGGAGGTCAGGCGCCCATGGACCAAAGACAAGGAATTACAGGTCCGCCCTAGCTCTTTGCACACTCCTTTTCCTCATTTGTTTTCTTGGGGTTCACTGTTATGCCACGGAGCACTGTCTTCTGGTAAAGCTGAGGCCAGGAAGTTGCACCCAGCAGAGTGGAGAATGAGCCAGGATCAGACGGGAATCTCTGCTTTTGCATCTTTCTTGGAGTCACCCACGGTCATGCTCTCCTCCAGGGCTTAGGATGTGCCAGTGCCTCTGATCAAAGACAATATAGGTATCAGATCTGCCCCGCTCCCCACTGACCAAGCACAAAATGTGCCCAGGAAGCCACCTTCATCTCATGTTCTCCCTGTGAGCCTCTGACATACTTCCAGGACTCCTCCCTCTAGGAAGGCTGAAGCTTTCAGTCACAGCCCTTAGCACTGGGCATCCTGGTGAATAAGGAGGGGCCAGAGTTTGGAGCTGCAGCCGAGGTGAGGGCAGGAACAACCCCCCGCCATTAAGAGAGGATGCTGTCCTCTAGTGGTCACGTTCAGTCTCTCGCCCTTATTTTGGCAGCGACTTTAGACCTGATCTCCACAAGGACTGCCATGCCACTGCAAACTTGCTCTGCCTTTTATTTATTTATTTATTAAAAAGAAAGGATTCTCATTATTTCCAAGGATGAGTCAGAAGCATCATTGTGAATCAACGTCTCTTTCTTGGACCAGACTTGCTCCCTTGCAACATCACCAGTACCTTGGAACCCTTTCTGGAGCTTTAAAAATGTTCATCTTGGGGGCGGCTAGGTGGCGCAGTGGATAAAGCACTGGCCCTGGATTCAGGAGTACCTGAGTTCAAATCTGGCCTCAGACACTTGACACTTACTAGCTGTGTGACCCTGGGCAAGTCACTTAACCCCAATTGCCTCACTTAAAAAAAAAATGTTCATCTTGGGGCAGCTAGGTGGCGCAGTGGATAGAGCACTGGCCCTGGAATCAGGAGGACCTGAGTTCAAATCTGGCCTCAGACACTCAACACTTACTAGCTGTGTGACCCTGGGCAAGTCATTTAACCCCAATTGCCTCACTAAAAAAAATGTTCATCTTGCGCATAATGCCCATTCCCCTCACCCCTTCCCCTGTGCCTTTTAACTGAGTCATCAGAAGGTTCTCTGAGAGCGTCATGGACTCCTGAAGCTTCATGGGACATATCCTGCCCCAAAGGTGTGTGATTTCTTTCAAACTGCAGAGCAAGATGTCCCCAGGAAGATGCCAGGAAGCACTCACATTTTGCCCCTAGGGAGGAGGAGCAGCTACCTGCTAATTGCTCAGTCAATCAGTAAGCATTGGTTTGGAGACACTGTGTGTCAGGCACCTAGTAGGATGCTAGGGTTCCTCCAGGCCCTGATTTCTGCTCTAGAAACTATCTCCACGTTCTAGGAAAATGCCTTTTCCCTGTTCTATAGGCTGGGCTCAAGTTTTTACTGCTCAGCCCATTAGCAAGTATTTTAGAAGCACCCAAAGGACTCAAGCCATCAATGGGGACTTCAGGTCTCAGTGTGTCCAGTACGGTTCCTGAGATGCATGAACTGCTGGACCAACTTTCCTGGGACTGGCAGATGGCCAATGCCCAGACCCTTGGAACTGAATGACAATAGGCATCTCTGACCACCTCTGCCAGTAGCCGGGAGAAGACCCTGCGCGTGTCCTTCCCCTCATAAGGCAGGTCAATTTGACTAACAAAATGGTGCATGAGATGATGAGGATGAAGGCTCCAGATGGTGTTTCTGGGAGATCTCTAGAAATGGTGGTTGGATTCATACAAAGCCTCTCTGTTGGCAGCAGCTGGCTTTGCCTTCTTTCTTGGATTTTATGTTAAGTTTGTTTTTCTATCTTAAGGACTGAAAATGCCTCAAGGAAATTAATTCCATAAGGAATTGTTTAGAAGAAGGGGAAGAAGTGACAGTCATTCATGCTGCAATGGAGATAATGGCTTGGCACCTAGCTTGGGGACCAGCTCTTAGCCTTTGAGGTCCTTGAAGTGGAGTGGAATCCCTTGGTAATTCTGACATTATACCCACATGCCATAGTATATGATGGTACTTTCCCCTGTGCCTATGCTTCAGGGCACGTGACTTGTGGGCCAACTGAGCCTGCTCCCAGACCACTCACCATGCCAGGAATCCCATCTCCACAAGCACTTTAATTTGACTGTCGAGACAGGCAGCCCGTGGTGATGGAGAGAACCTGGGTTTGTAGACCAAAGTCCCATGCTGGCTCCCAATCCCACTGCTGCCACCTCGGCTCTTTGATCCACCTCTTGGAAGCTTCCATTCCTTCATCTATAATCATATTGTTGGTGTCCAGCTTGCATTGTGATAATTATAGGCTCATGGCATCCCAGATTTAGGGCCAGAAAGGACCTTGGGGCCCTTTAGTGCAAACTTCTCCTTTTACAGAGGAAGAAACTGAGGCTGAGAGACATTCAAGTGACTTGCTCAAGGTCATACAGTTATTGAAGTATCAGAAGCTAGAGCAGAACTCAGGTCTTTCTGACTTTAGCCCCAGGGCACTATCCATTGTACCTTTTAAATTTATTCCTTTTTATTTTGGTAGGCCAATGAGGGTTAAGTGACTTGCCCAGGGTCACAAAGCTAGTAGTGTCAAGTGCCTGAGGCCAGATTTGCACTCAGGTCCTCCTGAATCCAGGGCCGGTGCTCTATCCACTGTGCCACCTAGCCGCCCCTATTTTTATTACTTTTTTCATTGTACCTTTTAACTGCTGTTAAGTTGTTGATTGATTGATTGGTAGAAATCAACTTCAAGTCATTTCAATTAAATATAAATATATTAGATACCTACTAAGTGTGAGACCTGGGTTCAAATTCCCCTCTGGCCCAACATACTGGCTGTGTGACCCTGGCAAACCTCCAGACAACTCGAAGACTGCAAGTTGAAGAGGGGGCGGCCATGTGCATTGGTAGAGGGAGTGTCCTCATTCAGAAGTTCCCTATACTAATGAAAATGCAGGTCCAGTCCCTATCCCTTTGTATAAAACACTTGTAGTTTGCTATGGGGTGCAGTGGATGGAGTGCTGGGCTTAGACTCATGGAGACCTGAGATCACAACTAACCTAACATACTGGCTGTGTGACCTTGGACAAATCACTTAACTTCTGTCTGCCTCAGTTTCAGCTATAAAATGGAGGCAATAATTGCACCTACATCCCATTTGTTGTGAGGATCAAATCAGAGAATATTTGTAAAGCACTTGTGGCAGTGCCTAGCACACAGTAGAAGCTCATTAAATGCTTGTTTCCTTCCCTCCTCCCTCCCTCCCTCCCTTCCTTCCTTCCTTCCTTCCTTCCTTCCTTCCTTCCTTCCTTCCTTCCTTCCTTCCTTCCTTCCTTCCTTCCTCCCTCCCTTCCTTCCTCCCTCCCTCCCTTCCTCCCTCCCTCCCTCCCTCCCTCCCTTCCTTCCTTCCTTCCTTCCTTCCTTCCTTCCTTCCTTCCTTCCTTCCTTCCTTCCTTCCTTCCTTCCTTCCTCCCTTCCTCCCTTCCCTCCCTCCCTCCCTTCCCTCCCTCCCTCCCTCCCTCCCTTCCTTCCTTCCTTCCTTCCTTCCTTCCTTCCTTCCTTCCTTCCTTCCTTCCTTCCTTCCTTCCTTCCTTCCTTCCTTCCTTCCTTCCTTCCTTCCTTCCTTCCTTCCTTCCTTCCTCCCTCCCTCCCTCCCTCCCTCCCTCCCTCCCTCCCTCCCTTCCTTCCTTCCTTCCTTCCTTCCTTCCTTCCTTCCTTCCTTCCTTCCTTCCTTCCTTCCTTCCTCCCTCCCTCCCTCCCTCCCTCCCTCCCTTCCTTCCTTCCTTCCTTCCTTCCTTCCTTCCTTCCTTCCTTCCTTCCTTCCTTCCTTCCTTCCTTCCTTCCTTCCTTCCTTCCTTTCTTCCTTCCCTCCCTCTCTCCCTCCCTCCCTCCTTCCTTCCTTCCCTCCCTCCCTTTCTTCCCTTCTTTCTTCCCTCCTTCCTTCCCTCCTTCCTTCCTTCCTTCCCTCCCTCCCTCCCTCCCTTCCTTCCTTCCTTCCTTCCTTCCTCCCTTCCTTCCTTCCTTCCTTCCTTCCTTCCTTCCTTCCTTCCTTCCTTCCTTCCTTCCTTCCTTCCTTCCTTCCTTCCTTCCTTCCTTCCTTCCTTCCTTCCTTCCTTCCTTCCCTCCCTCCCTCCCTCCCTCCCTCCCTCCCTCCCTCCCTCCCTTCCTTCCTTCCTTCCTTCCTTCCTTCCTTCCTTCCTTCCTTCCTTCCTTCCTTCCTTCCTTCCTTCCTTCCTTCCTTCCTTCCTTCCTCCCTCCCTCCCTCCCTCCCTCCCTTCCTCCCTCCCTCCCTCCCTCCCTCCCTCCCTCCCTCCCTTCCTCCCTTCCTTCCTTCCTCCCTTCCTTCCTCCCTCCCTCTCTCCCTCCCTCCCTCCCTCCCTCCCTCCCTCCCTTCCTTCCTTCCTTCCTTCCTTCCTTCCTTCCTTCCTTCCTTCCTTCCTTTCTTCCTTCCCTCCCTCTCTCCCTCCCTCCCTCCTTCCTTCCTTCCCTCCCTCCCTTTCTTCCCTTCTTTCTTCCCTCCTTCCTTCCCTCCTTCCTTCCTTCCTTCCCTCCCTCCCTCCCTCCCTTCCTTCCTTCCTTCCTTCCTTCCTCCCTTCCTTCCTTCCTTCCTTCCTTCCTTCCTTCCTTCCTTCCTTCCTTCCTTCCTTCCTTCTTTCCCTCCCTCCCTCCCTCCCTCCCTCCCTCCCTCCCTTCCTTCCTTCCTTCCTTCCTTCCTTCCTCCCTTCCCTCCCTCCCTTCCCTCCCTCCCTCCCTTCCTTCCTTCCTTCCTTCCTTCCTTCCTTCCTTCCCTCCCTCCTCCTCCTCCTCCTTCCTTCCTTCCTCCCTCCCTCCCTCCCTTCCTCCCTCCTCCTTCCTTCCTTCCTTCCCTCCCTCCCTCCCTCCCTTCCTTCCTTCCCTCCCTCCCTCCCTCCCTCCCTCCCTTCCTTCCTTCCTTCCTTCCTTCCTTCCTTCCTTCCTTCCTTCCTTCCTTCCTTCCTTCCTTCCCTCCCTCCCTCCTCCTCCTTCCTCCCTCCCTCCCTCCCTCCTCCTTCCTTCCTTCCTTCCTTCCTTCCTTCCTTCCTTCCTCCCTCCCTCCCTCCCTCCCTTCCTCCCTCCTCCTTCCTTCCTTCCTTCCCTCCCTCCCTCCCTTCCTTCCTTCCTTCCCTCCCTCCCTCCCTCCCTCCCTTCCTTCCTTCCTTCCTTCCCTCCCTCCCTCCTCCTCCTTCCTTCCTTCCTTCCTCCCTCCCTCCCTCCCTCCCTTCCTCCCTCCTCCTTCCTTCCTTCCTTCCCTCCCTCCCTCCCTCCCTTCCTTCCTTCCCTCCCTCCCTCCCTCCCTCCCTTCCTTCCTTCCTTCCTTCCTTCCTTCCTTCCTTCCTTCCTTCCTTCCTTCCTTCCTTCCTTCCTTCCTTCCTTCCCTCCCTCCCTCCTCCTTCCCTCCCTCCCTCCCTCCCTTCCTTCCTTCCTTCCCTCCCTCCCTCCCTCCCTCCCTCCCTTCCTTCCTTCCTTCCTTCCTTCCTTCCTTCCTTCCTTCCTTCCTTCCTCCCTCCCTTCCTTCCTTCCTTCCTTCCTTCCTGATACAGACACACAACCAACAGTCCCTACTTGTAAGCAGCTTACATTTTGCTATGGGATACAGCACACTATTAACAGATACATACCTATACCTTACGACTTGCAAAGCCCTTTCATAAAAGTAATTTATTATTTTCCAGTTACATGTAGAGAGAGTTTTCCACATCTGTTTTCCTAAGATTTCTAGCTCCAAATTTCCCTCCCTCCTTCCTCCCTTCCTTCCTCCCCCCTCCCTCCCCCTCCCCATGCCATTCGGTGTGGTTTATATGAAGCACTTTAAGTTCATGGTTTTGCTTCAGTCTCAGGACAACGGTAGGTATGGAAGGGGTTCCTATCCCTTTTTACAATTGAGGAGCCTGAGGCCCACAGAGGTGGGGACTTGTCTAAGTTCACATGGCTAGAAAGTCTTGGAGGGAGGATTTGAATGCAGGGCTTTCTGACTCCAATCCCTCTGTCTACCCTGATGAGCTAAGCCAAGTATTGGAGAGAGCACTGGCAGATGTGAGAATTCAGGACAGCTTCATGGAGGAGGTGTCTGTGAAGGAAGACATGAATTCTGAAAGATGGTGGTGAGGAGGGAGCACATGCCTGACTTGGAGGATGGCTGGATATTGAATTTCAGCATCAGAAACAGTCATTCAAGCTGCCTAGAGCACAGGGTGCATGAAGGGGAACAACATGCTAAGTCCTTTCTATTGCTCATGTGGGGTTCAAGGGAGACACGGGAGTTTTTTAAGCAGGTGGTGACATGGTCAGTTGGGTTGAGGATAGGTTGGGAGGGGAGGCCACTGCAACAGTCCAAGTGGGAGGGAAATGAATAAAGGGAGGGAAGTGTAGTCTGGAAACAGAATCAGGAGAGTGGTGGCCACTGACCTTGGTGCTATTTTTAAAGTTGCATTAGCTGTACTTTACACTGGAGAGGGTATGTGGAAGGGTGGGCAGTATTTGAGCAAGGATTAGAGGATCAGCCACCACAGAATGTCAGCCCTGGAGGGCACCCTGGACATGAGCTGGTCCAATCCTTTCCTTTTTACAGAGGAGGAAATGAGGCAGAGTGGAGCTCTGAGGAGGCTGGAAGCTATGATGGAAAAGACGGCTGGATCTGGAGCCAGAAGCTCCAGGTGGGAAGCTGAGCTCCATCACATGCTGTCTGTGTGTCCCTCTTTGTACAATGAGGGGTGGTCAGATACTGTCCAGAGCCCCATTTGTTTCTCATTCTGTAAGCCTCGGGTCTCGATCTTAGAAGGGATGCAGTGCTGTCAGTGTTTGCTGATGGTGAATGAAGCAAGGCAAAAAGCAGCAGAGTGTTGAGGGACACACATTAGGCTGGGAGATGTTATGTTTAATATGAAGCTATGTGACCCTGGGCTCTCTGGCCTTCAGTTTCTCTATCTGCTGAATGAGGGACTTCGATGAGACCATTTCTAAGGTCCCTCCAGCTCTAAATTCTAGGCTCTAGAAACTCAGGTCCAAGAAAGTGACCTGACTTGTCCAATGTCCCACAGGAAGCAGGAGCAGGACAGGGACTGTGACCCGGGAGCCTCCATCAAGTCCATTGTTCTTCCAACCAAAGGCACTGGGTAATGGGGGAGGGGTAGAGACTGCCCAGAGCCTGCCCATCAAGCAGCAAATATTCAGTGTGCTAAATGATGGAGACACCAAGGGAAGGCCCTCCATGAGCTTACATCCTAATATGGGAGACGCCAGGCCTCTAAGTATTCGTACAAGATGCACAAGGAGAGAGAGGGAGGCACGAGCGGCTGAGACCCCAGGAAGGCCTCCTGTGGAAGAGAGCTCTCAGGATAGGGAGGGGGCAGGCTGGCTGCACTTGCAAACATTTGCAAGCACTCAAGTTCCTTATTGTAGGTCTGCAGTGTTCTCCACGTGTCTCTTTCTGAGGCAGCAGGAGAGCTGGCGATATGTGGAGACCTGAGACCTTGGCAGGATCAGGCTAGCTGACTCTACTTATTGGGGCTCCCCATGGCATAGGCTAATTATGATTGTGAGCAAATGTGGGGGGCTATTGAAGAGCTGACAGCTGTCCTGAAGCTGGCCAAATCATTGAATAATTGCACGGTCATGTTCTGAACAGCTGCAAAGAACAGCTTCCTCCCCTTCCCTCCCTTCCCCTCCCGTTTCCTCCCCTCTCCTCCCCTTTCTTCCCCTTCCCCCCACCCCACCTGGCTGCCATGGCCTTCAGCTCCAGGACCCAGAATCCAGAGTTTATAGTTGCTCCCAGTCATTCCTCAGAACCAAGAGAAGGACCCTTATTTCATGACAGGATGGGAGAGGGCCCCCAAGGTCTAATGCTGTCATGTCATATCAGTGGGCAAGTTAATTAAGAGGAAAGTCCACTTGAGAAAAAGCACATTCTGGGATAAATGACAAGTGGTTTGCATTAAATTGAATGAAGTCTTTGATATATAATTCTTCAGATACAGATTGCATGGTATAGTGAATGAGGGATTAGACTTGGGTTCAAATCCCACCGTGGATACTTGCCAGATGTATGGGCCTTGGGCAAAGCAATTCACTCCTCCCAGGCTCAGTTCCTTCACTTGTACAGTCAAGGGTTAGACTTGATGGCTCAGAGGGTCCCATCCAGGCCCCAACCTTTTTTCTAAACACTTCACTTTCTGACCATTTAGGAATGAATGGGCTGGAAATGAAAGAAATGCCCAGACTATTCAATGCAGTGTAGACCTGTCACACTACCTGGGGGCTCAAATGCACCTGTGGCCCCATCAGAAATGTGGCCTAGGCTGTGTCTGGAAGATTGGACCGTGATGTACTCATTTGCTAATGCAAGGCTGCCCTCTAGCCAATGGGCAAGTATCAAGCATTGCCTCAGCACAAGGTGTTCAAGGGAAAGGGGTTAAGGTTAGACATATTAATGACCATCCGGGATGACAAGAGATGCAAAGGGAAATGTCCAGGCCAGAGAAGGTTCGTGGTAAAGCATGGAATGAAGCCTTCTTGAACCCTAAAGGTCTGAGCAGTTCTTTGTACACAATTGAAGGCGTCCACAAGGGAGCTGACTCCATTTATTGGAGCTCCATGAAAGTAGTCAGTGCCTTCTGGCAGGAGGGGCTGCTTTTCCTCCTCCTTACACAACTGCCTACTACATCATTCCCTCCCCCCTCCATCCCTGCTCCTGCCCCATTCCCCCCGGGGCCAGTCCTGGGGATGTAGCTCCGATCTGCTTTCAGTGCCCCCATCTGGCCACAGTGCTGACCATCTTCTTCCCCTGTATATGGTTTCATTTTAATTTCCCTCCACCCTCCCACCAGGGAAGGAGCGTAAGGTCTTTCAGGTAGATCTGTTATCATTCCCTAAGGAGGACAGGGGCAGAGACATCTGACTAACCCCCTGGTACAGAATTCTGGGTCATCTCCTTTCCAGGAAGTCAAGGGACCCTCCCCTTTGCTACTTCTCCCACATCTCCAAGAGTTCATACTCACCTTTAAGCTCCACCCTGGTGGGGGGGGGGAGATGGGGTGAAGCCAGCAGCCATTCGTGACTGGGTGGGCCATCTAGGTCCAGAGTCCTTTAAGTCCCTATGCTCCTGTGTTCAGACACCAAATAATGGTGGCTATTTCTGAAAAGACAGCACAATTCGATGTAAAGGCTGTTCAGTCCGGAAGATCACCTGGCTTTGAATCCCAGCTCTATTCTATACTGCTTTATGGCCTTGAGCAAGTTCATTTTCTTACCCACAAAAAGAGCCAGTTGGACAAGGGGACATGCGAGCTGTCCTGCAGCTCTAGACAAAGGGCTTTACGATCTCATCTGTGGCCAGGAGAACCCTTGCATTTGATCCAAGCAGGCTTGGTCTTTGGGCCCCACGAGTGGGACTTTGGTCCTTTGTCAGCCTTTGCACCAGATCTTGGAATTGTCTGGGTGGTTGCTGAGAGGCCTGGATCACCCTTGACACGGATCGTTTCTAGCTGGCCAAAGTGGGAAGAGGATGTGTTTCTGCTTTGTCTGGATTAGGCCTCTCAACAGGCCACACATGTTTCCTGTTCAGGGATGGACCATCCGGTGGCCTGCTTTCAGGGTCCAGGGTAGGCAGGGGCTGCCCCGACAAGTTCTGTGATCTTTTCACAACCTGATGCCAAACTTGGGGCATCAATCAGAAACAATCTTCTTGGAGAGAGTGCATGCAGAGGGTGGGTGGGAAGACAGAGGGGTGGGATCTTCTGGCAGCTTCTTAAGGAATGATCCTGCCTGCTGTGAGGAAGTGACCCTGGTCTGGGGAAGAAAATGGGAAAACTCCTACCAAGGGCACGTGGCCAATGACCGTGGGTGCTCCTCCGGTCCCTCAGCGTTGCTTCTTTTCCTTCCTCTGGTTTTACCCAAGCTCCTTTTCTTTAGATTGACCCCTCCTAAAGTGCCTGACAAAATGACCAGCCCTGGCAGCAGCTGCAGCATCCTCTGCCCATAGGACCTCACCAAGAATGCCACGGAGACCTCTTTACCCTCAAGTTCACACTGACACCCAACTTCTCACACTGGAAGTACACTGGGTCCCCTTCTTTGGATTGGCTGGTTCCTTCCAGAGCATCCCCCTGCCAGTCATGTCCTTCTTCAGGCTCTACTCTTGACTCTGGAGTCTGCTGGCAGAGGCACGTAGGGGCTACCCCACTGGATATGGTGCCAGGCCTACAGTCAGGAAGACCTGAGTTTAATTGAATCTGACCTCAGGCATTTATTCGCTATATGACCTTGGTAAAGTCACTTCGCCTTTGTATGTCTCAGTTTCCTCATTTGTAAAAGAGCACTTACCTCCCAGGGTTCTTATTAAGATCCAGTGAGATAACATTTTTAAAAAAGTGCTTAGCAAGGGGGCAGCTAGGTGGTGTAGTGGATAAAGCACCAGCCCTGGATTCAGGAGTACCTGAGTTCAAATCTGGCCTCAGACACTTGACAGTTAACTAGCTGTGTGACTCTGGGCAAGTCACTTAACCCTCATTCCCTGCCCCAAAACAAAAACAAAAACAAAAACAACAAAAAAAGTGCTTAGCAAGTACCTCACACACAGGAGGCTTTACATAAATGCTTATTCCCTTTCCCCTTTTTTCTGGGCTTTTTCTATCATGCCGCTGCTTGGTTAATCCCTCTCCTCAGCTTCCACCTGCTTTCCAGCAACACTTTTCTGTGTTGTCTTCTCCCATTCGAATATAAGCTTCTTGAGGATGTCTTCCTTTCTACTTGCATTTGTATCTCCAGTGCTTAGCTCAGACCTGGCACAAAGCGAATGCTTAACAAATATTTCTTGACTTGAGTTGACTTGTTGTCTCTACATCAAAAGGAGGGAAGTTCATTCTATGTGTTCTTTGGGCTCGGGACTAACCATTGACATTAACAGGAGTTTAGGGGCCTTGTAGAGAGTTGTCATTCACTAATTTTTTTCCCTCATTTGTAAAAGAAGGGGATTGGATTAAATGGCTTCAATGGTCCCTTCAAAATCCAAATCCTACGAGACCTATGAAACTTGGGACTATACAGCTGTCATCTCCCATGCTCACTGTATGACTGGTTTTGATGAGGAAATTATGGCTAGAAAAATAGATTTTTCTCCAGACCCTTATTTTTACTCATTTATTCATTTTACTCATTATTTACTTATAGCACGTTTCTTGTAAACAACATATTGTTGGATTCTGTTTTCTAATCCATTCTGCCATCTGCTTCTATTTTGAGGGTGAGTTCATGCCATTCACATTTACAGCTATGATTACTAATTGTGCATTTCCCTCCACCTTATTTTTCCTTTTTATGTATCCTTTTCTCCTTTCACCCTGCTCCTCCTCAAACGTCTGTTTTGCTTCTGACTACAGTGTCCCTTACTCTGTTCTTCCTTCTATTACCTCTTCTTTCTCTTCTCCCTTTCCTCTTCTATTTCCATTTTGGGTAAGATAGATTTCTATACCTAACTGAGTGCTTATGTTATTCCCACTTTGAACAAATTCTAATGAGAGTGAAGTTCAAATATATATAATTATACATATAATAATAATATAATTATATGTAATTTTATTTTTTCTGGTTTTCATTTTGAGGTTTCCTTGAGGTGATCAGTGGATTGTTTCAATTTCTACTTTACCCTCTGGATCTAACATGTTGAGTCTGATTTCCTTGACAGTTTCTTGAAAGATGATGTCTAGAGTGGATTAAAAACCAGAATCTTACAATATGCTGTTTACAAGAAACATATTTGAAGCAGAGAGATACACACAGAATAAAAATAAAAGGTTGGAGTAGAATATATTATGCTTCAGCTGAAGTAAAAAAAGCAGGGGTAGCAATCCTTATCTCAGACAAATCAAAGGCAAAAATAGATCTAATTAAAAGAAATAAGGAAGGAAACTACATCTTGCTAAAAGGTACTATAGATAATGAAGTAATATCAATACTAAACATGTATGCACCAAGTGGTATAGCATCCAAATTCTTAGAGGAGAAGTGAAAGAGGAAATAGACAGCAAAACTATACTAGTGGGGGATCTGAATCTTCCTCTCTCAGAATTAGATAAATCTACCCACAAAATAAATAAGAAAGAAGTTAAAGCTGTGAAGAGAATGTTAGAAAAGTTAGATATGATAGATGTCTGGAGAAAACTGAATGGGGATAGAAAGGATTATACCTTTTTTCTCAGCAGTAGATGGCACATATTCAAAAATTGACCATGTATTAGGGCACAAAAACATTATAGTCAAATGTAGAAAGGCAGAAATAGTAAATGAATCCTTCTCAGATCATGATGCAATAAAATAATGTGTAATAAAAAGCCAGGTAAAGGTAGACTGAAACTTAATTGGAAACTAAATAATTTCAATCTAAAGAATGAGTGAGTCAAACAACAAATCATATAAACAATCAATAACTTCATCCATGACAATAATCAGACAACATACCAAAATCTGTGGGATGCAGCCAAAGCAGTGCTTAGGGGAAATTTTATATCTCTAAATGCTTACACCAATAAAAAAGAGAAAGAGGAGATCAATGAATTGGGCATGCAACTTAAAAAGCTAGAAAAAGAACAAATTTAAAACCCCAAATTAAACACTAAATTAGAAATCCTGAAAATTAAAGGAGAAATTGATAAAATTGAAAGCAAGAAAACTATAGAATTAATCAATAAAACTAAGAGCTGTTTTTGTGAAAAAACCAATAAAACAGATAAACCATCAGTTAATTTGATTTAAAAAAAGAATACCCAATTACCAGTATCAAAAATGAAAGGGGTGATTTCACCACCAATGAAGTGGAAATTAAAGCAATAATTAGGAACTTGCCCAACTGTATGCCAATAAAATTTGACAATCTAAATGAAATGGATAAATATTTACAAAAATACAAACTGCCCAGGTTAACTAAAGAGGAAATAAAATCCTTAAATAAGCCCATATAATAAAAAGAAATTGAACAAGCCATTAATGAACTCCCTAAGAAAAAAAATCTCCAGTGCCAGATGGGTTTACAAGTGAATTCTACCAAACATTTAAAGAACAATTAATTCCAATATTATTCAAATTATTTGGAAAAATAGGTGAAGAAGGAGTTCTACCAAATTCCTTTTATGACACAAATATGTTGTTGATAGCAAAACCAGACAGAGCCAAAACAGAGAAAGAAAATTATAGACCAATTTCCTTAATGAATATTGATGCAAAAATCTTAAATAAGATATTATCAAGGAGATTACAGAAAGTGATCACCAGGATAATACACTATGACCAGGTAGGATTTATACCAGGAATGCAGGACTGGTTCAACATTAGGAAAACTATTAACACAATCAACCACATCAATAAGAAAACTAACCGAAATCATATGATTATTTCAATAAATGCAGAGAAAGCTTTTGACAAAATACAGCATCCATTCCCAATAAAAACACTAGAGAGTTTAGGAATAGGTGGTGCTTTCCTTAAAATAATAAGCAGTATCGACCTAAAACCATCAGCAAGCATTATATGTAATGGAGATAAGGTAAAGGCATTATCAATAAGATCAGGGGTGCAGCAGGGGTGTCCATTATCACCTCTATTATTTAATATTGTACTAAAAATGTTAGCTTTAGCAATAATAGAAGAAAAAGGAATTAAAGGAATTAGAATAGGCAAGGAGGAAACAAAACTTCACTCTTTGCAGATGATATGATGGTATACTTAGAGAATTCTAGAGAATCAACTAAAAATTATTTGAAACAATTAATAACCGTAGCAAAGTTGCAGGATACAAAATAAATCCACACAAATCATCAGCATTTCTACACATGATCAACAAAGTCCAGCAGCAAGAGATAGAAAGAGAAATTCCATTTAAAGTAATGGTAGACAATATAAAATACTTGGGAGTCTACTTGCCAAGACAAACCCAGGAACTATATGAACGCAGTTACAAAACACTTTTCACACAAATCAAATCAGATCTAAATAAATGGAAAAATATCAATTGTTCATGGATAGGCCAAGCTAATATAATAAAAATTACAATTGTACCTAAATTAATTGACTTATTCAGTGATATACCAATCAGACTACCTAAAAATTATTTTATAAAGCTAGAAAAAATAATAACAAAATTCATCTGGAAAAACAAAGGGTCAAGAATGTCAAGGGAAATAATGAAAAAAATGTATAGGAAGGTGGTCTAGCTGTACCAAATCTGAAGCTTTATTATAAAGAGGCAGTCATCAGAACTATCTGGTACTGGCTAAGAAATAGAGTGGAGGATCGATGGAATAGGTTAGGCACAGGAGACACAGTAGTAAATGACTTCAGTAATGTACTGTTTGATAAACCCAAAGACTCCAGCTTCTGGGACAGGAACTCAGTATTTGACAAAAACTGCTGGGAAAACTGGAAGAGAGTATGTCTGAAAATAGGCATAGACCAACATCTTACACCTTATACTAAAATAAGGTCAAAATGGGTACATGATTTAGACATCAAAGATGTTACCATAGGTAAATTAGGAGAGGAAGGAATAGTTTAAGTCTCAGATCTTTGGAAAGGAGAACAGTTTATGACCAAATAAGAGATAGAGAATATTATGAAATGCAAAATGGATGATTTTGATTACATTAAATTAAAAAGGTTTTTGTACAAACAGAAGCAATGTATCCAAAATTACAAGGGAGACAGAAAACTGGGAAACAATTTTTATAACCAAGTACTTCTGATAAAGGCCTCATTTCTAAAATATATCAGGAATGAAATAAAATTCATAAGAATGCAAGGCATTCCCCAAATGAGAAATGGTCAAAGGATATGAACAGGCAGTTTTCTGATGAAGAAATCAAAGTTATCTATTGTCATATGAAAAAATGCTCTAAATCATTATTGATTAGAGAGATGCAAATTAAAACAAGTCTGAGGTATCAGATTGGCTCATATGACAAAAAATGAAATAACAAATACTGGAGAAGTTGTGGAAAAATTGGAACACTAATGCATTGTTGGTGGAGCTGTGAACTGATCCAACCATTCTTGAGAACAGTTTGGAACTATGCCCAAAGGGCTATACAGCTTTGCATACCCTTTGACACAGCAATACCACTATTAGGTCTTTTTTCCCAAAGATGTCATAAAAAACAAAAAAGGAGCCACATGTACAAAAATATTTATAGCTACTCTTTTTGTGGTGGCAAGGAATTGGAAATTGAGGGGTTGCCCATCAATTGGGGAATGACTGAACAAGTTGTGGTATATGAATGTAATGGAATTCTATTGTGCTATAAGAAATGATGAGCAGGGGCAGTTAGGTGGTGCAGTGGATAGAGCACCGGCCCTGGAGTCAGGAGGACCTGAGTTCAAATCCGGCCTCAGACACTTAACACTTACTAGCTGTGTGACCCTGGGCAAGTCACTTAACCCCAATTGCCTCACTAAAAAAAAAAAAAGAAAGAAATGATGAGCAGGTGGATTTCTGAGAAACCTGGAAGGACTTGCCTGAATTGATGCTGAGTGAGATGAGCAGAACCAGGAGAACATTATACACAGTATCAATAACATTGTGTGTTGATCAACTGTGATAGACTTGATTCTTCTCAGCAATACAATGGTCCAAGATATTTCCAAAGGACTCATGATGGAAAATGCTCTCCAAATACAGAAAAAAATGAACTGTTGAATCTGGATTCAGATCGAACCATACTATTTCTATTGTTTTTTGTTATTGTTTGTCTTTATTGAAGTTTTTACTTTTTGCTCTGATTCTTCTCTCATAACATGACTAATGCAGAAATATGTTTAATGTAATTATACATATATAACCTATATCAGATTACTTGCTGCCTTGGGGAGGGAGAAAAATTTGAAACCAGAAATCTTATAAAAACAAATGTTGAAAACTATATCTAAATGTAACCAGAAAATAATAAAATATTTATATTGGGAAAAAAGAAAGATGATGTCTAGAATCTTTTTTTGATCATGGCTTTTAGGTCTAGTCTGCTCTTGTCCCTCTCTTCTATTCTGAAATTAGTTCATCACAGTGGCAGCCTAACATATGTGCACAGATGAACTCACTCATCTGGTTGTTTATATGATTCCCAATTCATAATCTACACTCTCAAGTGTTAATGGAATTACCATGAAACAATACTCCTTTCCATAATGCATCCAGGCTTTTCCTGAACCCCATAAACAAAGGAGACTTCCACTATTACCAGCAGCTCTAGGTTCTGATCCCTTTCCTTGTAATTTCCCTACTCTTTGCTACCCACCTGGTTCTATAATGGCAGCATAATTGGGCTCAGCTATGAGCAACTTGGAGCTGTCCCTTGCCATGACACTAACTCACTTCCCTACTCTCAACTCAACCAATTCCCAGACTCTAAAAGCTCCAATAATGGGCTATTGCCATGCAGACCATTGAATGTTCTATCAATTGGAACTTCTCAGACATGAGACTTTTGATGAGACTGGAGGGCAGGGCCAGCTGTATCTGGCTGAGCATAAACACACAGGCACCCACCAGTAACAACACAGTTACTTAGTCAGTGTCAAATGATTGTAGCCAGAAATCCAACCTGCTCTTCTCGCTAACGCCTTCTCACTAGTACCTTATTGCAATTCTTGGTTTTAACATGCTTCCTCTTCAGACACCATGAATAATTTCTTTTTTAAAAATTAAAGTATTTTATTATTTTCCAGTTACATGTAGAGATAGTTTTCAGCATTTGTTTATATAAGATTTCAAATTTCAAATTTTTCTCCTTTCCCCCCCTCTCCTAGTCAGCAGGCAATCTGATATAGGTTATACACACACACACACACACACACACACACATGTTATATATATATATATATATATAACACCATGTATAACTTCTGGACATTTCAGCTCCGTCTACCTAGGTCTTGCATCAGTTGGCTTGTTCTTGTCTGATTTGAACCACTAGTGGGGCAAGCATTTCCTTGTTGTGGGCTCCCTCCCCCCTCCACTTCCCAAACTGGTGACTCTGCTTATCTCTACTTCCTGAAGGGCTCTGCCTCTATCTCTCCCCAGAGGAAGGAAAATTGGGTGAAAGGATGATACTGTATGCCAGGAGACCACTCCCCTAATCTTCACATATTCTAGAGCCTACTGCCATGTTGGGCACTATCCAGTAGGACCTAAGTCGAACTGCATCCCAGAATACCTCAGTGCACTAGTTGATGGGCTATATGATGAATGACAATGTGAGACTGCAGGCAAGAGAGGGAGATTACCTCACCTCACTGGTCACCTCCAGAGGGGAATGAGGCAGCTAAGAAGAGAATTGGAGAAACTTGCTGTCTAGGAAGTTTCTGGGTTCATGATCAAACTGGAGGTTTTCATGGTTTCAACCCTCATCTCTGTGAAATCTATCTTGCTCATGTTCATGTACTTTTTCTCATACTGTCCATAAAGCCAGGACCTACTGTGAATGACCACCCCCTGAATGTCAATTTTGAATCTACCAACCTAAAGATCTTCTGGCCTCTGCAACTGAGTGTCAGTGACTTCAGTGACTGCCCAGAGAACCAGCCATCCTTGATCAACCAAATGATGGAAGGCTCAGCAGACTAGGTCTGCAATAAGTTGGTCAGGACAGGAGCAGCAGAGAACTATAAGGGAATCCTCAAACAGCAGAAACTGCATAAAGGCAAGTGTGGGGAGTGACAAGGACGCCAAGGGCCACAGCATCTCACTCTCCAGCCTGTCTACTCTAACCTCAGAAGATCCTATATAGCTCCAGGAGTCTGGTCCTAAACTAGCACAGATACTGTGGAAGGTGGTTGAGAGGTCATGGTGTCCTTTAATTAACAAGTCAACAAACATCATTGAAGAGCGATTTTGTGCCAGGTGGTAGGGATCCAAAAACTAGTGGAGACAGTCCCTGTCCTCATTTAGTTTTCATTCCACTGGGGAATACGATAAACTAACAAGCATTTATTAAGTGCCTACTATGTGCCAGACAGTGTGTTAGATATGTCATATGTAAAGCCCACCAATAAGCATTTGTTAAGTGCTTTCTACATGCCAGGAAATGTGTTACCCATTAGGGATACCAAGACAAATACAAATCACACCCTACCCTCAAGGAACTTCTAATCTATGTGTAATTCAACACAAATATATAACTATGTACAAAAGGGTTTTTTTGTTGTTGTTGTTTTGTTTTTTGTTTTTTTGCAGGGCAATGGGGGTTAAGTGACTTGCCCAGGGTCACACAGCTAGTAAGTGTCAAGTGTCCGAGGCCAGATTTGAACTCAGGTACTCCTGAATCCAGGACTGGTGCTTTATCTACTGCGCCACCTAGCTGCCCTCAAAAGTAAAGTTATTTTGAGAGGTTGGGACCAAGATTAGGGAGATCAGGCCAGGTCTTGTGTAGGAGTTGGCATCCAAGCCAAGCTTTGAGATCAGCTCAGATGCCACCTTTGAGCTTAGAATTCCCGAAACTAGAATTGGAGAAAGGAGGCACGGGTGACAGCATTGCCCCATCCTCTTTCTCATCGATAGTCCTCCACTTCACCCATCAAAGGTGAGAGATGCGTTTCCTTGTCTCTCCTCTAGGGCCAAGATTGATGATTATGATTACCCAATATAGCCAGGCATGGTGAGGATACCTTTTATCCCAACTACAGGGGAAGCTGAGACTGGCACATCATTTGACCTCAGGAGTTTTGAGCCACAGTGGGCTTTGTCAATTAGGTGTCAGCACAGAGTTTGACATTAATATGGTGAAGTTCTGTGAGAGGAGGTGCCTGAGGAGAGGTCAGCGCCCTCCCAACCCTGTCAGGAACAGAGCAGGTCAAAGTTCGCATGCTGTATCAAGATCTAGACTCCCCCCATTTTTCCTACCTTCCTTCCCAAGGACACTCACAGATCTTGGGAGCAGAGCTTTCAGTTGGAAGGGACTTCAAAGGTCTCCTAGTCCAACTCCCTCTTTACTGAGAAAGGTGAGGCAATGTAGTCACAGTCTCCCAGGTGGTGAGAGGTTGGGCTAGGATGGGAGCCCAGCCATTTGCAGACCTCTTCCCCTTGTACCCTACTCATGCCTCCCTGTCAAACGAGGGCCAGGCAGCTGGGGATCTAATGAGAGTGAATGTAACTATTAGAAACTGGCCTCGTGCCATGTCTTGTGTCTTCATGAACCCTTTGCCATCTTAGGGTTTAGCTGTGGCACATTTATAAAGGAGCTGGAGTTGGGAGGAAAAAGCAGGAGGCTGCAGTGGCATCCCTCTCTAAAGCTCCTTTCACCAGAGCAGACAAGAAAATTCTTACCCTCACCCTGAAACAAAGGAAACAGTGGAAAGGAATAGGGTGCAGCCTTGGGGGCTCTGCCTTCTGCTCCTGGCTCTGTTTCTGACTCACTGGGTGAACTTTCCTTTCTGAGCAGCTCTCCCCTCCAGCCTCCTTGTCATTACAGCCAAGATAATGAGCTCTTCCCCAGAGCCAGGCTGGCAGAGATGGCTGAGGCCATTGTGCTGGAGAGCTGCCTGGATGCTGGGTTAGGGGGGCTGGCAGGAGGGGGTGTACAGTCTTGCTGCCTTGTTGTCTGAGGTGCATTGAAGGGTTTTTTTTTGGGCTCGGAATCTATCAATTGGTTAGAATGACCATATGATCAATGTCAGTGTTGGAGAAATGACTGGTTTTTCCCCTCCCCCCTCCCCCTTCCCCCACCCTGAGAATGGAGATGCCTCATTTGGTTCTCATCAGTTCTGTTCTGGACGTGGCCTGGAGACTTTTTCTTTAAGGGAAACATGAGCAGTGGAAGGAAAGCTGAATTTGGACCCAGAGAATCTATGATCAAATTCTGACTCTACCACTTGTTTGTGTGACTTTGGTTAAGTCTCATATTCACCCTGTGCCCCTCAGCAAGATGGTCTGTATGGGAGAGTGGGCCTCTGGGTGATGAATTGGAGAAGTTTTTCTTGATGACTTTTAAAAATGTTGAGTCCATAAGGCCAACGATTTTCTCCTCCCATCTCTTTTTTATGATCTTTTCCTCTGGATGCTTTAGTCCTCCTGAACCCTTGTAGGTGTGTCTCCTTCAGGACAGGTTTCCTCTCTCTGGACTTGACACGAGGCAGCAGGCAGTGGCTTTTCCCACTTGGTTTTTTTTAGTGAACCATGGACAGATCCACTGTCCAGACTGAACACAGCTGGCTCAAATGCCTTTTCCACTTTCCCTCTGTTTGCAGATTTCCTTCCTCCATTTTTATCCTTGAATGCCATTGTGGTGAAGTCATCCCCCAGCAGCCTCAGTAGCGATGCTCACCAGTGCCTGTGGAGCCAGATGTCTTGGCTTCCCCGAGGCCTGTTTCAGCTAGCTGTAAGGAAGGACCTTTTAAAATGCTGAGATATCCAGCAATGGAATGGGCTTCCACAGGCTTTTCTGAATTTCCCATCCCTGCATGGTTGCCCCATAGTAGCAGGCAGAGGCAGAAGGCTGGTGCCCTTTCCACTACCTTGGCAGGAGGATTAAGCTTCTTGAGTTGGAACAAAGCTCCATCTAAGAAAGTTCTCATGGGCTCAGAAGGGGATGCAGGTAGTTCCTTCGTCGTCTGCTCTGGGGTGAAAGTGATGACAGCAGCCTCCTAGGCAGGTTTTGGGACATGCGTATAGGACAGGGCTTCAGGGAGGTTTCTTCAGCCTAGGCACATGGGAGTAGAGGCAGGGTTGCCTTAGACTATCACTGTCTGCCCTCAGACAGCTAGCACAGGCTCTGTTTTGGGGTCAAGAGGACTAGGGAGCTACTGAATACTTCTCTGGCACTGTCACTACCTGCGACACCTGGGGCAATTGTATTCCTCTTTTCTGCTTCAGTTTCTCCATCTCTTAATGAGGGCTTTGGACTAGACAAGGAATCTGAGGTTCATCTCTTCCTATATCTAATATTCTAAGATCCCTGTGCCTCCTTTAAAAGTAAGCATTTATTACATTATTTTTACATTTTCTTCTTTTATTATGAATTTAATGGCCATCATTGCACATTTCGATATACCCATACAAAGGTGCGATGGCTTTCAGGAAGTTGCAAAGCTCTTTCACTGATCCCAACCTTCCCAGAACAGCACAGGCACATCTTTTCAATATAAATATTTTATCCTTATTGCCATATAACACAGAAACATGGACCATCATGGACTCTGAGGAACTAAAGATGGGCATCCCACAGATGCAGTGGTGAGGCCTACAGTGGGTGTGAGCAGGCTGCCATTAAGGACTAATGAGGAATGTTGAAGAACAGGAAGAAGGAAGTCATCAAGGACTCATCGGACAGTAAAATAAAACAGGCTAGTCACCTGCCAAGAGGGAAGTAGGGAGGGCTGAGAGGGAGAAGGAGAAGGGGAGAAAGAGAGAGAGAGAGAAAGAGAAGAAAGAGAGAGACAGGGGGTGGGGGACAGAGGGGAAGAGAAAGGGGACACAGCGAATGAGAGAGAGAAGGAGGGGGAGAGAGAGGGAGAGAAAGAACGGGGGAGAGAAAGAGAGGGAGAGATGGGGAGGGAGGGAGGGGAGAGAAAAGGGGGGAGAGGAAACAGCAGACACATAGGAAGAGAGAGAAACAGGATGCCCAGAGTGATCCTCTCTTGACACCCTTGAGATATCAGGAGGAAGCGAGGATGGCCCCAGGACACTGGTGAACGCTTTGTGACAAGACTTGGCCGTGTGAGTTTTGATCCATGTCATCAGAGTGGAGACCACAGCTCTATGTGTTTACTGAGGCTAGAAAAGCACAAGCACAAGGCCTGTGTGTGATGGATACAAAGTAACAAAACAGCCCTTGTGCCCTCCTGCATTTCTCATTGCTGCTCCTCAAACAAAATGCTTCATCTCTTGGCTCAGGACATTTTCTTTGCTTGTCCCCATGCCTCAAATGCTCTGCTTCTTTGTCTCTGCCTCCTGGCTTCCTTCAAGTTTCAGCTAAATTCTCGCCATCTACAGAAGACCTTCCCCAACTCCTCTTTTTTGTTTTTTGTTTGTTTGTTTTGTTTTGTTTTGTTTTGTTTTGTTTTGGGTGAGTCAAGCTTTGCTGATAAGGGTTACACTTCCAAGATATGCAAGGAACTGATTCAAATTTATAAGAACAAGTCATTCCTCAATTGATAAATTGTGAAAAAGTATATAAATAGACAATATCCAAGGAAAAAATCTAAGCTATCACTAACCATATGAAAAAATGCCCCCAAACCACTAGTAGTTAAAGAAATGTAAATCAAAGCATAAGAGATTGGCCAAGTTGACAAAAATGGGAAATTACAAATGGTAGAAGTGTTTCAGGAAAATAGGCACAGTAATGCTCTGTGGTTGAGGCTGAAAATTCATTCTGACATTTTGGAAAGTGATTTGAAACTATGCCCCCAAAGTGACTAAACTATACATTTCCTTTGACCCAGCAATACCAGTACTAGGTCTATGCTCCAAAGAGATCAAAGAAAGAAGAAAAGGATCCATTTGTACAAAAATATTCACCGCAGCTCTTTTTGTGGTACAAATAAATGAGAAACTAAAGGAGTATGCATCAATTGGGGAATGAATAAACAAATTATGGCATAGAATATAATAGAATAGTATTGTACTATAAGAAATGAAAAAGGAAAGTTTCAGAGAGAGCGGGGGATCCTCATATGAACTGATACAGAATGAGGTAAGCAGATCAAGGAGATCATTCTCCCCCCCCCTCCGTCTCTCCCTCTCCCCCTCTCCTCTCCCTCTCCTTCTCCCTCTCTCTCCCTCCCTCCCTCTCTCCCCCCTCTCTTCCTCTGTGTGTATACATCTATGTTAATGACAGCACTACAAAACCCAACAACTTCGAAAATTTTGAGAATTCTCAATGAATGACCAACCATGATTCCAGAGTGGGTAATGATGAAGCATACTACTATCTCCTAACAGGGAGGTGATGGACTCAGGGTGAAGAACAACAATTATATTTTTGGGACACATCCAATGTGGGAAGTTGTTGTGCTTGACATATCTGTTACAAGGGTTTTGTTTACTTTTCTTTCATCTTTCAATTATTGAGAGGGGAAGCTGGGAGAGAGAAAACAGACTTTTGTCAAATGAAAAGTAAGGTTTAATAAAAATTGACAAATCAAAGAGATCAGGGTGGGCGGGCTATGTGGTCTTTGACAAATTGTGTCCTCTCTGGGCTTTAGTGTCTTCCTCTATAGAGTGTGAGCTTCACTAACTGGTTTCTAAAGAACATCCCAGCTCATAATCCTCTTCTCTTTAGAATTAAAAGAGAACACCTACAATGAGACCTATCCCCAAAGACAAAACAGGCATTTATGCAAACCTTGGTCAGGCAGCTGTGGAGCTCTGAATTTGTCCAGGGGGATCTAGAAAGATAGACTAATCCACTGAACATATTTTATCCTTCAGGAAGAATAGTCTAGAACTAATTCTATCATGTGCCTTTGTGCCTTATTAATTTCGGAGGATGGAGAATCCAACAGCAATCTCTTGTGTCCTGAGTGTTAATAGAAACTTCCAAAGATTCATGGATGAGTTGGATCCAGAGGTGAGGGATGAAATCTGGGACCTTCTGGAGAAATGATTTGCAGTTGACTGAAGTGAACTTAGTAACCTCACTTGATGAAATGGTAGCATTTCAGAGGTGGGAGGGGCCTGAATGGACATTTAGACCAACCTGCATTCAGCCAAGCCTCCCCTCAATGCCAAGCCAGGGAAGTGGCATCCAAACTCTTCTTGGAGGTCTCCAGTAAAAGGGAATTCACCTGGTCCTGAAGTAGCCCTGTCCAGTTGAGGGGAAGAGTTCCTCCTTAAGATGGTTTTCACAGGCTCCCCATGTCTGAATTAGAAGACAGCTCAGAAGTCCACTAGTCTGGTCCAAATTTGACCAGGGCCTCCTGTACAACATTCCTGATAAGTGGGTATCCATCCTTCAATTGGAAACCAAACCCCCACTTCCCCCTCAAAGGCAACCTGTTCTGCTCAGGACAGCTCTAATTAATCAGCAGGAAATTTTCCTGACAATCCAGCCCTAAATCTGGCCTCTGCAACTTTTGCCCTTGGGGACCAAGGAGAATAAAGATAATCTTTCTTTTATGTGACAGCACTTGAAGAGAGTTCATCAGACACCTACATTTATAGAGGAGAAGTCCTCTATCTGATGCCACTTCCAGCCTCCACCTCCATGGCTTATGGAAGGAAATGAAAAAAGAAATCTGCAGCTCGATCTAGCGACCACCCCAGGTAGGCAGACACTAGAGGTGAGCAGCTCTCACCATTGTTAAGTGGCCTCTCTGGAGATGACCTCTCTTGAGGTTATTGGAGTCATGGAAGAGTTCTTTGCAGTGCTGGCCCTGCTGATCTTGAGCACTCTCACTAAGTCCACTAGCCATAAGGTCACCAGTTCGATTCCACCATCCAGGAGGCCTGGGAGCCATTGATGGCATAATCTCAGCCAATGCACTAAAGTCTTTGAGCCCACTAACCTATTGTGCAAGAGGAAATGATGAGAGAGCCATTGGGCTGACCTGGCTTTCTGCTTCCTAGTCGTACTCTAAGGCCTGCTGCCTCCCTCCCTGCCATGTCATTCCTGCCTCCCTAGGCTGACTCTGATCCCTACAGCCAGCCACTTCTCCTTCTACTGGCTAGCTGCAGGCTTTGTGCCTAGGTCTGTCTCTCTCTCTCTTCCCCTGCCTCATTTCCTTCTTCATCCCAAACGCTCCCCTCACTATGGTACTTAGAGTCTTGTTCCCCTCAGAATCTCTCTTGGGTCCCTAGGTACCCCATAGGAGGAGAGGGAATAGCTTGTGCTCTTGGACCACTCTGGCCAATTCAGACAAATTCTTTGAGAATGCTAACAGGTATGGTGTCCAGGTGCTGAAGATAGGCCTTTCGCCAAAGACAAAACCCAAGTCACATTATGGAGGCATTCCAAAATGGGAATACAGACGTGCAACAGATGATGACCCATTTTCCTTTGGGTGAAAAGATTTTAAATAGCTCTAACTTCCTGATGGACTGTTGCAAAATGGTCACCAAACCCAGTGGGGATGAGAGACATCCCCACATGCGCACATACGGTCCTGCTTCAGGGAATCTCTTGTCTCCCTCAACAAACACTTTGGGATGTGCAAAATCATTGTCAAGACTCCATTTTAATAATGTTCAGAGGAACCTAATATAGTTTAAAATGTAGCATTTTAAAAATAGCTCCTTTTCAAGGTGAGGTATCATGGAAAAGGAGAAGTCCCTAGGCCCAGTTCCCAAGCTTCTGCCCACTCCCAGATGTATGTTCTGTCCTACCAGGGTCTTTACCTCTCCAGAAAGTGCCCCACCCCATACCTTCATACTTTCTCTCCCCACAAGGGTGTAACCAAAGGGTTACATGACCTATTTAACACCATGAGAAATGCAACATTTAGAACTCCAAAGGATCATAAATATTTCATTCAGGCAGCCCTGAGATTACAATTTAATTGTCTGAACAGCCTAAGACTCCCAAGACTCCTCTAGTGACTTCTTTAACTTTGCAATAAGACAATGCCATAAATGAGAAACCAACAGGGAAATCCTCTTGCCTCAGAGTATTAGACTTTGGTGGTCTTAGAAATAAAGAATCCAAACAAACAAAATAGAGAAGTGACCTCAATTATATTTAAGTTGTGGGTCTCTCTCTACTGGCAATGAAACACCTCAAGGCTTCTAGTCTCTGGGAAAGAAAGCCAGGAACTGTAAACATGGGGCCTTGTATTAGGCAGCCCTCGGTCAGTCCCATCTCTGACACATACTGACCATATAACTCTGGGCAAGGAGATTCTTCTAGATAGCTTCTAAGATAAGATCTCTAAATCTAAGATCTTATGATTAAAAGATCTCTAAAGTACATTCTAACCCCATATTGTGGTACAGTAGAGAGAGCACCAAATTTCAATCAGAGGGTCTGTGTTCAAATCCTGCCTTGGTCAATGAATTCCTGATGTGATGTTAGGCAAGTCTATGGACCTCAGAGCTATAAACTTGTCTTCAGTACCCATTCAACAGACTTCTTTCCCATCAAGAAAGGTGGGGGTAGCCTTGTCTAGGGACTTTGGATTAGATGACTCACAGATTCCCTTCCAATTCAGAGAATGAATCTAGGGTTCCCTCATGCAACCAGAAGGTAACAAGAATCAGGGCTGTGACTACTTTGAGCTTTCCTGATTCCCATCACACTCTCCATTCCTTTCTTCAATAATTATCACTGTGATAAAAGCACTACATTGGCCTGCCTGCCTTCGCTATCCTCCTTAGTGGTGCTGAATTGTCACTGACCTCTCAACCTTCATGGTGGAGTGCCTATTGCAGGATCTGATATTCCTACCCTGTTGTGAAGTCACTGATGCCCCTTTAAAATCCCAGCCATTTGGGGGCAGCTAGGTAGCTCAGTGGATAAAGCACTGGCCCTGGATTCAGGAGGACCTGAGTTTAAATCTGGTCTCAGACACTTGACACTAACTAGCTGTGTGACCCTGGGCAAGTCAATTAACCCTCATTGCCCCACAAAAAAAAGAATCGGAAAAAATCTAAGCAATTTGGGGGAAGAAAGCAGAAAGCAGTTATCAGTCAATGCCTAGTTTAGCCAGTGGCTACTACCCAGGGTCATCGAGGGCAGACTATCATTTTATAGATGTAGGAAACAAACACAATTAACTATTTTGTCCAGTGTCGCAAGTTAAAAATAACCTGAGGCAGGATTTGAATCCAGTTCTTCTTGACTTCATGTCTACTGCCCCATCCACCCTACGGCATTGCCTTAGTCTTCCTCATTTCATTAAGAAAATCGTAATTTGTGGGAAATTAGAAATAAGCATTATTTTGTTAAAGCAGGATTCTTGTTCTATGAATGATGCAGAGCTTGGTTTGCTCATTCAGTTAAAGGGAACAAGCATTTATTAAACACCTAGTTCAAGTAAGTGCCAGGCCCCATGTGAGGAGCTGGGTTTTCAAAAACACAGAGAAAACTGTCAATGCTAGAACTCTCTGTCTCTCTGTCTCTCTCTGTCTCTCTGTCTCTCTCTCCCTCTCTCTCTCTCCCTCTCTCCTGCTCTCTCTCTCGTCTCTCTCTCTCGCTCTCTCTCTCTCTCGTCTCTCTCTCTCTCTCTCTGTGGGGTGTAGAAAATGAATACATATAAAGTGCACACACAATAAATCTAAAGCAATTTTGTTAGGGGTGGGGGAGAATACCAAAGACAGGCAACATCTGGTATGTCTGCTCCAGTATGGTGAGGTCTCTTTAACCACCTCTCTGTTCTCTCCCTTTATCTATCCACCCGCTAAGCAGTGTCAAAAATCTTCCAGTCTAGTGCTCTTCTCCTAAAAATACTGTTTAATGACTCTCCATTGATACTCATAGGCTAGCATTTTTATAGTTCTCTAAAGTTTGCAACATGCCCCAAATTTGGAGAAACTCAACAGTGGCCACTGGACTGGTAAAAGATCAGTTTGATGCCCCAATCCCAAAGAAGGCAATGCCAGGAAATATTCAAATTACCAAATATTGCACTCAGCTCACACACTGTCAGTTTAGGCTTAAGATTCTGCAAGGCTAGGATTCAGCAATATGTAAGAGAGCGGGCTGGTTCTCAAAGAGAGGGCAGAGGAACTGGACACCAAATTGCCAACTTTCACTCAATTATGGAGAAAGCAAGGGAGTTCCAGAAAAACATCTACTTCTACTTCTATTACCACACTAAAGTCTTGGACTTGTGTGAAACAGCGATAAAATGTGCAAGTTCTCAAGAGATGGGAGTATAAGATTTTCTTCCTTGTCCCTGAGGATTCTGTATGCAGATCAAGGAAGCTACAGTTAGAACCAAACAGCAGGATAATTGGTTTAAGTTTGGAAAAGGAGTACAACAAGGCTGTGTATTGTCATCTTATTTACCTAACTTTTTTGCAGGGTGCATCATGCAAAATGCCAGGCTGAGTGTATCAAAAAGCCAGAATTATGGTGTCAGGAGAAATATCATCATAAAATCTCAGAATAGTTCAGATGATGCCACTCTCATGGCCAAAGTGAAGAAAAATTAAGAAGCCACTTCCTGACAAATAGAGGAGAAGAAATAGATTTATAACCTTGGGCTCAAAGATCACTGCAGATGACCTGTAGCCTAGAAAGGATCCTTGCTCTTTAGAAGAGAAAACTATGGCAAATCTGGACAGGATACTATAAAACAGAGGCAGTCATTTTTGCCAGCAAAGGGCCATGTAGTAAAAACATGGGTTTTTCCAAGTGTAATGTATAGCTGTAAGAGTTGGAACTATAGGGGCAGCTAGGTGGCGCAGTGGATAGAGCACTAGCCCTGGAGTCAGGAGTACCTGAGTTCAAATCCGGCCTCAGACACTAACACTTACTACGGTGTGACCCTGGGCTAGCCACTTAACCCCAATTGCCTCACTTTAGAAAAAGGAAAGCTGAGCACCACAGACTTGACACTTTGACATTGTAGTGCTTCAGAAGACTTTTGAAGAGGGCCCTTGGACAGCAAAGAGATCAAATATACGCAATACTCAAAGAAATTCAGACTCTTCATTGGAAGGCCAAATGCTGAAGCTGAAGCTTGAGTACTTTGGCCACATAAGGAGAAGATGGAATTATTGGAAAAGACTCTGATTCTAGGAGAGACCCTGATTCTAGGAGAGACTGAAGGCCAAAGGAAGAGGGCATAGCAGAACATGAGGTGGACAGTTAGTGTCATGGAAGCAATGAACATGAACTTGAACAGTCTTTGGACAGTAGTGGAGGCTAGAAGGCCTGGTGTGCTATGCGTCACAGGTTGTGAAGAGTTAGACAAAATGGTAACACTGCATAGCAAACATTTGTAAAACACTTTGCTAGTATGATCTCATTTGGTCTTCCCAACAACCCTATGAGAATGCTAGGCACTATTGTGACCTCCATTTTACAGATAAGAAAACAGAGGTAAACAGAGGTGAAGTGACTTACCCAGGGTCACATGGCTAGGAAGTGTCTGAAGTCTTCCTGACTTTAGGTCAGTGTTCTATCCAGAGTGCCACTGGCTTACATACCAACTCCTTAGCTTGACATTACAGGTGCCCCACAATCGGACTCCAAACCACATCTTCATTCTGTTGAGCTGCTCTCCTCCAGTCTTACCTCCTTGAACATGTATAGGCTGTCCCTCCATGTCTCTTATGACTGAGGTTTTCCTTCCCTTTCCTGGCTCAGTTCGGGTGCCACCTTCCTGTGATGGTACTGCTGATCATCCAAGCTGGAGGAGGCCTCTCCACCATATGATTTCTTTGCATAGACAACTATTCAGCCTGAATCTCTCTCTCCCTTCTATTAAATGTATCACTGAATCCCACACCCCTATTAGATTGTATGTTTTTTAAAGACAGGCATTGTGTTTGGTTTCACTTTGGTCTCTCTCAGTGCCTTGCACAAGAAGGCACTTAATAAATACTTTTTGACTCATTGCTTGATTCAGTTAACCAAATCTTGCATTCAGAGAGATCATCCCCTTGAAAAGGGATCATCCCTTGCTGTTAAAAGATTGCTTCGCATATCAGGTAGTAGTAGCTCAGGATCATTAAAAGCTCTGGTCAATTCCCCTAAGTTCAATCCAATTATCTCTTTCCCCCAGTTTGATTCTGAGCAGCCCATTAACTATCTAGTATTCAAGGTCTGTCCAAGTATGACTGATTGACCTCTCTGTGGGCTGCCCACCCAATTACCTAAGAAAAGGCATTTGTTATCCACTTATGAATGGGTAGGCTAGAATTTGCTGAGTGATCACAGATCTCTTTGAGGGAGCCATTCACTGCTGTGGAGCTCGATGCATTAACATAATGTCATCTTCAAATAGTATCAGCTGGAGGACTCCTCCATCTGTAGGTAAGGTCTCTTGTATTGGAGCTCCTTTGTTTGGCTTCCATGAAGTGGCTCACCTTTGGAGAACCTGTTTCCCTTTTTCGTGTTTCTCTTGACTTGTATAATCAGAGTGTTGTTGAAGAAATCTCTCACTCTGTCTCTGATTATCTCTCTCCTCTCTCTCTGTGTTGGTCTGTCTGTCTCTCACTTTCTCTTGGTCTTACCACATGTGTGAGAGACCCTGTGTTGGTGGAAACCCTTAAAATGACATTTGGATTTACTTTTCTATATTCCACAATGAATAAGCAATAAAGACATTGGATTTTCTCTATGCTCTATCATTGTGATCACAGGGCACTAAAGAATCAGTTACTGATGGCCCAAAGAGCTATGGGGAGAGATATGGTGGGTGGAAGTCAATGGCAATGTATCACCGACATTGGAAGTGGTGTTGAGTTAAGCATCCAAGAATTCCAGGGAATGCAGCATGTCAGTTCACAAGGCCTTTTCATCAGAGAGAGAAGGGACCTCAAACCACCTAGTCTTACCCAGTTCTTTTACAGATTAAGAACTGAGGAAGCCCAGTGTGTTGGAGTCACTTGTCCAAGGCCACATAGGTGGTCAATGGCAAAGCCAATGTCTAAATTGTGTTTGTGTTGCCTTGGAATCATCATTTTAAACACAAGCCATAATTCACAAATTGTTAATATTTTGGAAAAGTAACACAAACATTCCTCAAAGAGTAAAGTAAACAAACAGGTGTCACTGCTGTAACGTTTGGAATGATGCCACCTGCTGGAGAGTTACTGTAGGAAAGCTTCACCATGAGAAGAAGGTGTCTGAGGGCAAGCCATGTGGTCAGGTCCTTGGCATCATGAAGTGACATTTGCTTGTGGGTACTGTCTATCAAAACTACCAGCCAATCAACTTGAGGAGCCTCCCATTTCTGGGAGGAGAACATGAAGTAGGAAGCGAACACTGGTGGAGGGGTTCTTCCTCTTTTGGCTCCTGACCTCACCATGGCACGTTAGATGATGGGGTCTCTTTGAAATAGTTAGATTTTTACCTTTCTCTCTGATCCTAATCTTCCTTAATAAATACTTAAACACTTAAATACTCTTGCTAAAGCTTCTAATTTATTGGCCAACACTCATTAGATTTTAGATAGTATAGCTAGAATTTTAGCCCCTTGCAGATGGCTGACCATGAAAAGGAAAGCTGAATCTTGATCTTCTGATGTTCCAGTTTGGTAAGACATTTTTCCCCCTATTTCCACATGTGCCTGTTTCTTTAAATTGGGTTTCTCTTAACGGCTAAGCACCTAGGTTAAGTACCTGATTTAATTCTTAGGCACTCTTAGCCTCCTATTTTTCAAGCCTTGCTCCCTTTTACAAAATGGACTGGGGTCTGTGGGACCAAAAAAGCCTTTTAAATTTTAGTGTTCTAAGTCTCTTTTCCTGGCTTTTCAACCAGGTCAAGACTGGCCTGTGTTTAAGTTTGATCCTTATGAATTCGAATGTTCTATTCCTATTTTAATATTAATTCTTACTTTGCTTTGTGTTATAGTGAGGAAAGTTTGAATTACAAAAAAGGGACTGATGATACTATAGAAAATAAGAACACTAAGAAATTTGTGAATTACAGAAAGGGGCATGACAAAAGCAAGGCTTGTCAAACTATTTTATGTGGCATAAAAAATATTCTAGCTTACTGGAAAACAAATGGTTAGAGAATGGATCTTTTGACTATGTTACACTGAAAAATTTACAAATAATACTGCACTTTGAGTCCCCCAGAGATTTAATTTATTGGGACCTGTGGAATAAAGCCAGCAATCTTATGCAGGAATTTACAAAGGAGAAGGCAGCTTTTTCAAATTCTAACACTAAGAATTTCTCTCTTTTTGGATGCCTGGAGGCCAGGCCTGAGTTAGAAACCAAGCCTGATTCAAATTGCCCTACTCCTTCCTCTCCTCTCGGTACCCCACCTCCTCCCCCTCCTCTGGTGCTACCTCCTACTCTTCCCATGGCCATACCCCTTGATCCTCCCACTAGGGAAGTCAAGAGATCTTTCTCAGGTCCTGATTTTGTGCATGCTCACCCTTCTCTACCTGCATTTCCAGCAAACAGCTTACCCCAGCTAAGCTGTGATTCTGACTCGACCTGCTGTGGTTCTCCCAAACCAACCTTGGAAAACCCTTTAAATTTCAGATACACTCGTTTTGTTCATAATTTTCTTAATCTGCTTTTGTCTTTAACTAGTAACCTTATAAAGCATTTATATTATGAAAGGACTGACAGAGAAAATAGAGGGGTTAAAGAAGACAAACTTAAGCTGAATAAAAATGACAATTATCATATTTCAAGAAGACATATTTTGCAGAAATGTAGAAGTAAATAGCAAGGTATTAATATGAGTACTGGGGATTTTAGATATTGGAATAAAAAGTTCCAAATTCACTCAGAGAAATAATGTCAGTTGAGAGGTTACAGAGGATTTCTATGCTATTACATCTACAGTTTGAAATTAATGGTATGGGTTTATTTTCATAGAGATTTTCATGCTTTTGAGATTGTTTTATACTTAGCTTTTAAAAAAGGGGGGATATTTGTAAAAGCTTTTTATAGTCATGTGATCAAGTTTATATTTTGTAATACTTTTATTAATATTAAGTTCATATTCATTTAGATTTCCCCAGTTTGAATTTCATTGTTTTTCATTCTTCCATGTGTATTTTGTTGTATTCATTTATCTCTATTTTTGAAACTATGCAAGATGGTTTTGATTTCATGATACAATGTTAACTCTAGGAGTATTGTGCTCCCATATTCTAAATTGTTTGTTTGTTTTCCAACTGATTATTTGATCAAATTCTATAAAGCATTTCCCTGGCAAATTAGTTGTCATGGCAAGTGTAAATTGGTTCTAGAAGTATTATTTTTGATAAGCATATTCAAAAAAAGAGGGGAATATTTGTAAAAGTTTTCTTTTTTCAAAAAAAAGTTTTCTTTAAGATTGTGTTGTGTTTTAACTTCTATTTAAATATGTTCCAATTTTTTACAAAAGTAATTGTATACTTAGTAAAAAAAAAGGGTATTATTTGAAATTATTGCATAATCGTATATTATATTCTGAGTCAAGGTACATTCACATTTTTTTGCAATTATTATTATCCTCAATTTTTAAATCCATATGAAACTTGCATTATGGGAACTTATCATTTACGACATTAATTGCCTTCATTATGAGTTATCAGATGCCAGTTGGCCAGGATGCCATCCGATCACAAGAGGAATT